>NC_141876.1:243859670-244162701 GCF_056163025.1 Triticum urartu | reverse complement strand
ACAATTCATACAGAATGTAAACATGAGAAAGGGGTTACAAAGTCTAAATTTGACAAGTGCCCGCAGGCTTATGAAAAAGAGAGAGATAAGGTGCCCGTAATCCCTGTCTTGTCCCTCTCCTCAAGAAGCGGATCGAGATAACAGGATGGAAAATGAGTGCCTAGGCGAGGTACAAGAAGCCGAAGACACCGAGAGAACGTCCCGGCGGCCGCCTAGAGTGGGAGTCGTTGATGACGGTGCCGGGGAGGAAGCCGGAGGATGAGGTAGCGGACCGGCAATACGAGACAAAGGCGTCGATGCCATCGTACTCCGACTTGACAGCCCGCCACCCGTCTTCCTCGTCTTCTCCGGCCTTCTAGCACCGGCCGCCAGAAGCGACGGCCCCGAGAAGTTCAAGGAGGTGGCTCAAGGAGCCGCTGCCAAGAACTACCCTCCCCCCCGGCATATCACTCTGCCGGGGAGATGGCCAGGTGTAGATGTTGTTGCTGCCGGCATCGCCTAGGGATGGGGCGTCCGACGACTAGTCGGACCCGTCCCCGTCGTCCTCCCAATTGGTCCCCTCCTCCTCACCGTTGCTCGAGGAGGAGCTCTCGTTGTCGGTTGAGCTCTCCGCGCAGCACCCTAACCTGTGTCCAGAGCCCCCGAAGACCTTGATAGAGAGCAGGTGGCTCTCCACTAATTTGAAGAGGAGAACGTGCCCCTTCATCAAGAGTGGGCGCGTGCGAAGGTTTTCCAATCCCGATGAAGGAGCATTACATGAGGGGCAAGGAACCTTGTGTTCACCCACATGTCGCCATTGGAACAACCCTTTATGTGAAGCCTCAGCTCCCTCGCGAACGCCTTGGGAAGGTGAAGGCAGCCACACGGCGGCTCGCGCAACTGCAGGATGAACTCCATCGTCGTGTCCCCGACATGGCCGCACAATTAAGCAAGAGGAGATGGTGGCGGGGATGGTGATGGTGATGACATGGGCGTCCCCCTTCCGCGCCCACCTCTACCTCGACCGCCTCACCGACAGAGGCCCCGTCCGACGCGCCCGCCTCGAGCATGGCCTTCACCTTGTGCGTCGGGATCTTCCTTAACCATGCGTCTCTCTGGCGGGAGGAGCACCTAGTCGCCTGCACAGAAGGACGGCCGCGGCCACGCCCTCTCGGCATGGCAGTGGGTGGAGAATGGGGACGAAGGGGAGGCACAAGAGGATGCCTCTCCTCCTCCTCTTGAGTTCCAAGAAGGGAAGTCTGGAGACTAGCTCTACGCCTCCGAAGAGCCTTTTCAAGTCCGGCTCATTAAGTTGACAATGAGCGAGGTCTTCGACTGCCCTCCCTGCGCCAATCAAAGGCGCATGGGTATCGACCATGGCGCGCCTTCCCATATAGCGTGCGTCCGTCCCCTACCCCATGCCATGCATGTGGCGTACGTGGCGAAAAAGGCGGGCGTGGTGTGAAACGTGGAACGGAGGTCCCAAGGTGAAGGGAGGCGAGGAGAGTAAATGAGCAGCGGCCCTATGGTTTCCCCTTTTCTTATGGGGAAGACGTGGGCCACCTCTTTACTACACCGCGAGATGAAGCAAGCATGTTGCGGTCATTCCCCACACGACCCCCACGTCACGCACTCAATGCGAGTCATGGGAAAGCGCAACTCGCGAAGGAGTTACAACAGTAAAAACTCTGCCACGCGTGCCCGTGCACCATTCTGGGCTTGACCCAACGACGCTTCGCGCTTAATTGTGGCCCAGGCCCGGTGGCTCCTGTCGGTGTACAGAAGTAGGGGCCCTTCTATACCCCTTTACTTGTGCACGGACAGTCGTAGCCACACTTGCGGCCGGGCTTGGCGGGGCAGAGGAAGCAAAGATACAAAGCTGCCGAGGTAGCACCCAAGCCAGAAGAATAAATAGCAAAGGGACAAGATTGGCTTCCCTCGGCAAGAGCCTTTACAGGGCGGCCTACATGGCCCCGGCAAGAGCCTTGCCGGGGCAACTTGCACAACACCAGCAAAACTGCCACCCTTGAGCCTGAGAGTTATGACGCCATCGACAAGCGTAAATACCGAGGGTTGGTAGCGCCTGCATGGTGGCATGAAAATCTTTGTGGAAACCAAAGGCCTGTAGGCCTAGGTGAGCACCAGAAGCCGAAGACCCCCGGCAAGGATCTTGCCGGGGATGCTCGTAACCCGCCCCAGTAAGATCCTTGCCAGGGACACCCACGAGATCCTGGCAAGGGCCTTGCTAGGGGCGTCTACGGTGTCAAAGCCAGGCCCGCACTTACCAATGCTTTGCTGCCCCGTGCCCGTTCCGATGTTGCGACCAACCTACCAACTAGGCAAATGATTGCGTGTCAGCATGTAGCTTCTAAGCCAACCAGCCAAGCACGTGCGTGGTGGCATGCATATCTTTGTGAAGACCCTGCCACGGCACCAGCTCAGCAGTCAGCCAGCCAGCGTGGCGCTGCATGCATCGTCACCTGGGTCGCTCATCGAAGCAAGGCGAGGCGTGATGGATAGGGCGGGCCTCTTTTCCGTCCCCGATAAAGCAAGAGGAAACATAGGCGGCGCATTAAATGCGTTTGTCCAGGATGTCAGGAGATAAACTTGTACACTATACATACTTTCCACCTCATGTGTGCCACTGTGGCAACCCCTTTGACATATAAAAGGAGGCCCAAGGCGTACTGAGGAAGGATTCAGACTTTTCGGACTGGGCACGCACGGCAGCTAGTTCAAGAACTCAAGAACACTAAATACACACAAAGCAAGACTAGGGTTTTACGCATCGCTTGCAGCCCGCACCTGGGTAAAAAATCCCATCGAGTTGATCTTCTGGACCAGCTCTTTGTGCAGCCCCACGCCCCGCAACCGTAGAAGGGATTCCATCAAGGGATCCCGTAGGTGTCGTTCCAGAACCCTGACATATTTGGTTGCAGGGTCATTTGAGAGAGACCATCTTCATCCTACACCTCTCACAGATTGATAAACCTTAGGTCATCCACTTGAGGGAAAATTGCTACTATCCTACAAAACTCTTTGCTTGGAGGCCAAACACGTGTCCTCAAGAATTAATTTGCATAGTAGACATCAACCTCCTTTCTGGCGCCGTTGTCGGGGAGGTGAGTGCTTGAAGGTATATCTTTGGATGTTGAAATTGAATCTTTTAGTTTCTTGTTTTATCATTAGTTTGGTTTATAAAAGAAAGCTACATAAAAATGGAATTGAGGTTACATCATATTATTGATCATATTTATAATATCTTTTTTGAAAATGATGGATCAGAAAATTGTGCTCAATTGTTAGAAGAAGAAGTCAATAAAATGTTTGGCAAAAAATATTTGAATGATGAGCATGATTGCAATGTTGCTAGTATGAATTCTTTGAATACCCATGATGCTAATGATATGCAAGGCCATAAGCTTGGGGATGCTATGTTTGATGAAGATCATGTATTTATTCCCCCTAGATTTGATGAGAAAATTTATTATGATGAAAGCATGCCTCCTATTTATGATGATTATATTGATGAAAGTGGATTTGGAGAGGTCATGACTTTATTTAATGATGATTCCACTATGCTGGAAGAACTCACAATTGATTATGACAACAAAGTTCATATGTATGATGATTATGGTGATGACATGTATGCTATAAAGAATAATGATAACCATGAAACTTGTCATCATGATTTTAATTTTCAATCCCATGATAGTTATTTTGTTGAGGTTGCTCCCACTACTATTCATGAGAATAAATTTTCTTATGTGGAGAGTTATAAAATTTCTATGCTTTTGTGTCATGAAAAGAATGCTTTATGTGATGGTAATATTGTTGAATTTCTTCATGATGCTACTGAAAATTATTATAAGGGAGGAACTTATGCTTGTAGGAATTGCAATAATATCAAGTTTCCTCTTTATGTGTTCAAAGTTTTGAAGTTATGCTTGTTTTGCCTTCATATGCTAGTTGATTCTTGTACCCATAAGTTGTTTGCTCACGAAATCCCTATGCATAGGAAGTGGGTTAGGCTTAAATGTGCTTGCCATGTGCTTCATGATGCTCCCTTCATGTTTCAATTCTTATCTTTTATGCGAGCATCATCGAAGTCATCATGCCTAGCTTAAAAGGCATTAAAGAAAAGCGCTTGTTGGGAGACAACCCAACACTTTTACGTACTGTTTTTGTGTGTTCACATGATTATGCTACTGTAGTAATCATGTTTTATTGCTTTTATTTCAATAAAGTGCCAATTAAAGCCTTTGGGTGATAGTTGCTTTGATCTTGCTGAAAAACATAAACTTTTGCACTCACGAAAATAATTCTAGTTTTTAACAGAAGAGTGCTATTGAGTTGATTCTTTTTGCAGAAGGTTAATATTCAAATTTCTCAGGCTGTCCTAATTGTTTAGAATTTTTGGAGTAGCTGAAGTATGGTTTGAGTGTAGATTACTACAGACTGTTCTGTTTTAGACAGATTATGTTTTCAATGGATAGTTTGCTTGTTTTCTAATTTATATGGCTTATATTGCACAATATAAATCACGGAAGTGTTCACTTCCATGACAATAAATGCTATGTCATGGCAGTGCTTTCGTCAAGGGTGACTGACATGTGGCATCCACCGTAACGGGTCGCAATTAAGCTATCTGGTCCTGTTTTGGATCCGATAACCCGCTAACAGCCACGACCAATGACGATTTTCCATGTGTAAAATTCTCATTGGCCGACGGAACCACGTGTCAGCTCCGCATTGGCACAGGTGTCACTCATCCAATGGGCGAGATGCGCCTATGATGTGTTGACACGTGGACCGGCCCAAAAGTAGTCCATAAAGATTAAATGGGCCGAGCTCGGGGTCGTAAACATGCCTACCTGCTATGAACTTGAGACCTCCATGTGCTTTGATGTATGCCATGCCATCTTTACAGGGTTTATGCCATAGTAGCTTACTTAATGTTGCTGGTTTCATGGACTTAGAATTTCACAAAGTCTTTTCCTGCTGTAATTTTTATGCCATATGTTCATGTTGCTACCTATTGATCCGTGCCTCTTATGAGCATGATCAGTAAGGATGTTTTGTAGATATTGTGGTGATCTATCCATCCATGTCTTTGTTTGCATTTATGGAGCACCCTAGCTTGAGTCAATCGAGCTCTACGTTTGCTATAAAATGTTCCTAGCAGATTGTTAACATGTTTAGCAATTTTGCCGAGCTTGTTGTTATTTATCCGTGCATGCTATGTTGTTGTTCTTGCCATGTCTAGCTTCTATGCCATGTCTACTTGCTGGGTGTATGCTTAGTTTATCATGCAATGCCTTGTGGTGAGTGCATCGAGCTCGTAAACATGCCTACTTGTTATCTGTTTTGCATCCGTTAATGATAATTGCTATGTTCACATGGTTGCCATTGTAGTCTCTGATCCCTTTTGGCTTATGGTCAGTAAGGGACTTTTTTTGTATGCTTTGAGTAGCTTCATGCAATGCCTTGCTTTGCCATGATATGTTCCTGTAGCATGTTGTTATCTTGCTATAAAGATTGCTTCCTGATGTTAAATTCCTGACTTGATGTTTATTTCACTAAGTATGTAACCTGTAATCTTTTGCACTTTTGCCGTGCTTGTTTGAACCTGCTATTGAGTGAATTAGTCGTAGCTCAGTGTTCATATTTTGTCAAGCATCTTGAGTGGATCCCTGCCATGTATTTTTTTGCGATGTTAGAGTGCTCTAGCATGTTGTTCTTGATGCATTTAGATGGCCTCGTGCTGTTAATCGCAGACGGTGCCATATTTGTTTTGCTTGTCATTTCCAAACCGTGCATCCGATTCCGGTGATCTTTATATCGATTTCGACCAAAATCAACTCACCTTTCCAGTGGCACTCTTGGTTTTCCAAGTTGAGGCCAGGTTCAACCTTTCTTTTCCAAATCATGCATATGCATCGCATACCGCATCCCGCATGTCATACCATGTTTTGCATCATGTTGCTTGTGCATTGCACGTGGTTGATTGTGTCTCCCTTTGCTTGTTGTTCTTGTTTGGGTAGAGCCGGGAGATGAGTACATGATCGAGAGGCTCGTTGAGTACGCTTACAAGGATCAAGTCAACTCGGAGAAGTTTGCAGGCAAGATGGCCATACCCTCGAAATCACTTCTATCTTTGCTTTCTAGATGCTTGCTCTTTTGCTATGCCTATGCTACGATACCTACCACTTGCTTATCATGCCTCCCATATTTCCATGTCAAACCTCTAACCCACCTTGTCCTGGCAAACCATTATTTTGCTATGTTACCGCTTTGCTCAGCCCCTCTTATAGCATTGCTAGTTGCAGGTGAAGATTGTAGTTTGTTCCTTGTTGGAACATGTTCATTGTTGGGATATCATTATTATGCCTTGTCTATTATTAATGCACCTACATACTTGGTAAAGGGTGGAAGGCTCAGCCTTATGCCTGGTGCTTTGTTCCACTCTTGCTGCCCTAGTTTCCGTCATACTGGTGTTATGTTCCTTGATTTTGTGTTCCTTACACGGTTGGGTTATAATGGGAACCCCTTGATAGTTCACCTTGAATAAAACTCCTCCAGTAAGGCCCTACATTGGTTTTACCATTTGCCACCTAGCCTCTTTTTCCCTTGGGTTCTGCGGACTCAAGGGTCATCTTTATTTAAACCCCCGGGCCAGTGCTCCTTTGAGTGTTGGTCCAACCTGTTAGCCGCCGGTGGCCACCAGGGGCAACTCTAGGCTCGCCTACCGGAAGTTTGGACAATCCGGTGTGCCCTGAGAATGAGATATGTGCAGCTCCTATCGGGATTTGTCGGCACATCCGGGCGGCTTTGCTGGTCTTTTTTTACCATTGTCGAAATGTCTTGTAACAGGGATTCTGAGTCTGATCGGGTCTTCCGAGGAGATGGGCTAAGTTGGGACACCCCTGCAGGGTTTTGAACTTTCGAAAGCCGTGCCCGCGGTTATGGGTAGATGGGAATTTGTTAATGTCTGGTTGTAGAAAACCTAAAACTTAACTTAATTAAAATGCATCAACCGCGTGTGTAGCCGTGATGGTCTCTTCTCGGCGGGGTCCAGGAAGTGAACACGACGTTGGAGTTATGCTTGATCGTAGGTTATTCTAGGATCACTTCTTGATCATAGTTTCTCGACCGTGCCTTTGCCTTCTCTTCTCGCTCTCATTTGTGTATGTTAGCCATCGTATATGCTAGTCGCTTGCTGCAACTCCACATCATACCTTTTACCTACCTATAAGCTTAAATAGTCTTGATCGCGAGGGTGTGAGATTGTTGAGTCCCCGTGACTCACATATTCCTTCCAAAACCAGATGCAAGGACCGATGATACCGCTCCAGGAGATTCAACTGAGCTCAAGTGGGAGTTCGATGAGGACTCAGGACAATACTACGTTTCCTTTCGAGTCGATCAGTAATGGTGCCCAGTTGGGGCGATCGGGGACATTGTTGCATTTGGGGTTTATCTTCATTTTGGCTCCGTAGTCGGACCTTGAGTGTAACTGGATGATTGTAATGATATTTATGCTATTTGTGTGACGTGGCGAGTGTAAGCCAACTATGTATATTTTCCCTTATTTATTACATGGGTTGTTGTGAAGATTAGCTCACTTGCAACATTCCTTCCAATGCGGTTATGCCTCTAAGTCGTGCTTCGACATGTGGGAGATATAGCCACATCAAGGGCGTTACACTGCAATTCTGCAATATATGTTGTCTGATTTATATCCGACGGATAGGAAGGAAACTATGGCAATTTTGCATAAAGATACCCACACCCCTCTCCAGATTTGAAAATAAGGCGTTCACTTGTTCATCCTTTTCTCCTACAAGATTAACTACTCATACAAATGCCTCTTGATGTTCCGTGCAACGCATGGGCATCTTGCGAGTTCTAAAAAACATTACTGGTTGCAGATGAAGAACCTAACCAAGAACATCGTGATACAGGAGCGACGCACAATTACAAGCTGATATTCTGCTAGAAAATGGAGGCTACCAGTTACATTTACGGGAACAATAGCAACCGGGAAATTTGAAGGGTAGGTATGAATAAAATTGGAACTGCACATGTACTGCTAAGTGATTCAATACACACATTACCAATCGATGAGGAGAATGATGGTTGCAGCGGCCTCTGTGCATCATGATCGGCAACGGGAGTCAGTTCATTATCCATGATGGTGGTGCTTCTGCACTTGGTGTCGGCTTCCGGCAAGCAGATCCGAGACCGTGGAAGACGGTGCTGGGGAAGAGGCTCCGTGTACGACGACGACGATGGACCGGCTCCAGTGCAGCGTACGAGGTCATCGATGAGGTAGATGCATTGTGGTGGACGAGTGTGTCGATGGAGAAGGGGAACAGCACAAAGGCTACAGTGCCGTGGAGAAGTTTATTTTGGTGTAGGGATAGAAAATGGGGAGTATTCAGGTGTACTACTCTGGGTGCCATGGTAGGGTTGGCTTGGTTGGGTGAACTTGAAGTAACGAAAATAGGCCCGTACCAAGCGTAATCCATATACCTGTTCTGAAGGTTATGATGGTAACTTCGCACCGCTCGAATCAGGGTCGCGGGAGATTTTCCGCCCGACCTCAAAATTTTGTGACACTAAACACCCTGTGTGGCGTGTTGGGTGATTGGGCTAAGAAACTAGCGAGTAGTACTAGTAACTACTAGTACTCCCTCCGATTTTATTAATTCTACATATTAGGTTTGACCGAAGTCAAACTTCCTAAAGTTTGACCAAGTCTATAGAAAAATATTAACATTTACCACAACAAATATGTATGATGTGAAAGTACATTCAATAATGAATCTAATAGTATTTATTTGTTATTGTATATGTTAATATTTTTTTGTTATAAACTTTCTGAGTGTTTACAAAACTTGACTTTGACCAATGCTAATACGCGGACTTAAATAAAAACACAGGGAGTACACATTTGTTTTCTTAGTTTGTAGTGAATTAATCACTTGTTGTAATTGTGAAATAAATATATTAGGCTACTGAATTCGAATGTAATGGTCTATACAATTCAATAGTTACAATCATTGTTGAATTCCAAGATGTATACGAGGTCTATAGTACTCCCTACATTTCTTTTTACTCTGCATATAAGATTTGGTCAAAGTCAAACTACACAAAGTTTGACCAAATCTATACCTACTATTAAAGGGAATAGGTATTCTTGGTTTGGTTTAGTCCTTTTCGTTTGGTTTGAGTGCACGCTAAGCGATCTGGGCCAGGTACTTGTACGTTGATGGGCCTTTTATGGGCTTTTATAGAGACCGCGAATAATAATTAGGTCAAAATAAATCAATATTGTCGGAATTGATCACAGAAACTCCTATATGGATGTTTTATGTAACAACCAACGACCTGTACACCATTCACATTTACTAATCCCAACTCATTCTAAATATATGAGTGGCAGCCCTCGTGTTTAGGGCGAGCTAATTAAAGGAAGGACTTGAGGTAAAAAATATAACATAATTTAAAAAATATTTGTAGGCTTTAATGTGTTGGGCTTCTAAATTAGAAAAGGAATAATTTGATTCCCGACTAAAACGGGTGAGGACATCATGGTAACTAAAGGAAGAATTTTACTTAAATGGAATCAATGGAAGATTATGCCCGGCAAAGAAAATATAACACGGCTAAATTGCATCATATTTTTTTATGTTCATTTTATGGAATGATGCTATGAGACATTATGCTTGAACAAAACATCATTTTTTTCCATTGCAACGCACGGGCATATGTGCTAGTTTATATAAAAAATAGGAACATCTACAATACTAAATCTATATAGTATGAAAATATGTTTCATGGTGTATCTGATAATATTGATTTCATATTGTGAATGTTTATATTTTTTAATATTAAGTTAGTCAAACTCTACAAAGCTTGACTTTGACCAAATCTTATATGCGGACTAAAAAGAAACGGAGGGAGTACTTCACAATATGCTCAAACTCACATAATCCCAATCAGATGAGAATCTAAATGCATTTCATAGTTATTACTTTGTAGGATGCAACATAACCAACCATAACTCTACATCGTCCATTATAAAAGCAACATTTTGAACACATCCCCATGTGTGAATGAAACGTGTAGAGAGAGCATGCGAAGATGGAGCAGATAGGGGGATAGAGATTGTGTCTATGTGGACAAGAGAGTAGGAGACAAACCTAACGAGAGAGAGAGAGAGAAAGAGAGAGAGATGGAGAGATAGAAAGAGAGAGGAAGAAGGTAGGTCTGTGAGATAGATGGAGACATGTAATATACGTGGGATGTGTGCGCATCAGGATTATGTAGACGTGGAAGGAGAAGAGACAACAGGTTTGATGAGAGCTGGAAAAACATGGACGAGAGGGGAAGGATCTCGTGGGTTGAGGGATTGATAATTTTGTGCAGGGGAGAGAGGGACTGGTAATTTTGTGCGGGAGAGAGAGGGGGGGGGGAAGGAGTCAGTCAGCCGTCGTCACATCATCCTGCTTCCAAATGGCCCCGCATTCTCTAGTGCAGTGTGGTCGCCGTCTTCGATCTCCTTGATGCTTTCTTTGAAGGTTGAGGTGTTGTGCATGTTGGGGTGCAGAGAAACACAAGCGAGAGTGGTCGCCATATAGCCTTGGATGGGGATGAATTGTGTTCTCGGGGGAGTGTGTGTGTGCGGTGTGTGTGTGTGTGTGTGTCAGGTATTGAGAGAAATCAAACCTATGGAGAGAAATGTGTGTGTATGTGATAGAAAGCTACATACTAAATAGGATTTTCACAAAGAGATTGTGCGTGTGAGATAAAGAGCGATGTGCGGGCCTTGAGGTGGGCACGGGCCGGGTGAGGGTATCAAAATGTGTGCCTTGATGCATGTGTTACATGCGATCATGCAAGGGACGGACGAATCGAGAGAGATGGTTGTTGTGTTACGGATGCTCCTCTCTCTCTCTCACACACACTCATAAGTACAAATAGAAGACCGTTCTCTCATGTATACACAACGTATCGACATCTGTCTATGTCTCACTCATGCATAATCATTTGCACATTCACACCTCTATATGTCTCTATCACACGCACACCGTCTCCACATTGCCCTTCCGCCACACCAAACATATTGACACATACACACGTTCTCTCTCAATCACACACACAAAATCAATATTAAAAAAATAGGGCGCACCTAAAATGTCCAAATCCAAATAAACACGAACTGGAGCTAAATTCAAATATATTGAAATATTGTAGCATCAAGAACTTTTCCAGGAAAAAAAGTTGAGTAATATTCGGGGATTGTTTTCACACAAAGAAAAAGGTTTAGTGGGTTTCCTTCGAGCGCGACACGATGACGCACTGTTAGACCAACCGCGCGGCCGCAGTTCATGCACTTGCACATGATTCCGTATCATGGATGTGGTAACTAATATAAGCGCTACCACAGTCTAATGTTTACATGTACTAGTATGGTTTTCTTTTAAGTTTGAACAACCCTATATAAAACTAAACTAAGCTCTCATACACGCACTCATCAATATACCGCCGCCGTTGTGCATGTCGGCGCCTGCCTGCTCCGGCGAACCATTTCTCGCCCATCCCTATACCATTAAGCCGAAGGCTCGCCCGCTCATGTTGTCTACAGTCCCTGCTCGCCATTCCGCCGCGCTGCCAAGCACGTGAGCACCTCGTGGAGCCGCGTCTATGCACGCAGCGTACGAAGAGGAGGACGAGCGCGTGCTCCAGCACGCCGACAAGGAGGAACTAGCGTGTCAATGTCGTCTCCGCCCGCACGGAGGAGGAGCGCATGGTGGCTGTCGCAGTTGAACCCGGTCGCGCCCGTGCCGAGCTCGCAAAGGTGCGGACGCAGAATCTACCTTAGAGACCTTGAATGCCACGTGGATCCTTCAATCTAAAGGAGCAATTTGGGTCAGTCGACTCTTGTGAGCCATTTGATGCAACATGGATGGCTAGAAGGACTTCTTTAAGCTCCGAAATTGATTCACTGTTCATCTTCTCGGCCCGCCACACGCCAAACTGCCTGCCGCCGCCACCCCGCCCTCCCATGAACCTCCTGCCACCACCATGCTCCCCCCACCCCCGCCATCCGTTTAACCCCGAGCACGATCCATTTTTCTGGCGAACTGCATTCCACACCCAACACTCATAAGATAGATCATGGGCACCCTGCCACCGTAAATAGATAATGGGGTAGCTTCTCTGTCGTCTTCTTCCTTCGCTCCGTCGAACTTCTTTCACAAATCGACTGACCCAAATTATACTACTATTACGAATGTATTAAGTACACTAGGAACACGAAGATACAAGCAGTAGTACCAGCTGCAAGAAGAACAGTAGTAAGACATAGTAGTAGTACTACTGTACATACTAAAGAGTTCAAATAACGAGAAAGAACATAAAGTTCAAATAACTAGAAAGACCATGAATGTAGTTCTGCTGGGGTCTCATCACAACACACTCTGTAATAAAACTAAGCAACTAGTCCGCTTGACACTGTAGTAGAACCAGCATGAGCAACGGCACGGCCACCTTACTCGGAGTCCGAGTCCACGTCCTCGACTTCGTCCTCGCCCTCTTCCTCTTCCTCTTCGCCGCCGCTTCTTTGCTTGAACTGGACACCATGCTTGCCTTCTGGAGATCAAAGGGCTGTCCTACAACGAGGCCTATCCGACCCAGGACATCCCTGTCATTCCTCAAGTCTACAGTAATGAATTTCTCTCTTTTGTAATTGAGGAAGTTCTTAAAATCCTGGCACTCAATGTCGGCATGGCATATGTAGTAGACCAAGCACACATTATGTACACAAACCTGGATCACAGCGGGCTTCTTCTTCTCTGCCTCCTTTAGAATCTTCTCGCTTTCCAGGACTGTGGTGTACTCAACATCTAGCCAGCGACCCACTCATCCATTGAACTGTTGAACATGTGCAGGAAGCGAGCAAGGAATGCTTTCACCGTCACGGATCCACGGGTGTAGATGATGATGAGCTCATCACCAGTGATGGCTCTAACCTGGTACTCAGCAGCGACCATGGAGATTTGGGAGGCCATGGATTTTGGAGGAGGGTTAGGAGAAGTTGAACTGGTGTAATGTGAAAGGACGGGGCGACTATGAGCGAACTATTGTAAGGTAGAAGACGGGGACGAGTAAGGAGTGCGTATGATGTGGGGTTATTGGCTTGCCAAGTGGATAAACGGCTCCAAGCCCCTAAAGAGTTCTCGAGTACAATGCGGGACCCACTAGATGTCATGTCTACTAGACCCTTATCGTAGGCCTGATGGTATAGCTTCTGCCTATTCGCATGCCATGCTAGCGCGTGGATGTAACTTCACTTAAGTCCCACAACTGTCGCGCCTCCCGCGACCTTCGCCTCCCTTGTGCGGTCGCGCCCTTTGAGACTTCGACCGGCTATAAATGAGCAATTTTTTTGCCTACTCCGCATGCATGATACTCCCTCTTGTCCTTTTTACTACCGTCAACCATTTGCAAAGTTTTTGACCAAATTTATACTAAAAATAACAATACCTACAATACTGATTATAATGAGTATAAAAACTATGTTTTATAATGAGTATAAAAATATTGATTTGACATTGTGAATGTTGATGTACATTTTTCTATAAGTTTGGTCAAAGTAGAGGTATATTGACTTCAAAGAAAATTTAAATGCACAATGCAGACTAGTTCCTCTGTCCAGGTGCGTGCCATGTCCTATCTTGTCATCACAACAAGGTTAGCTATTAGATTACCACTACCTCCCTTCTAGTTTACTGGGCTCGATTCAAAAAATTCACCTACTCTTACCAGGATAGAGGCGGTGGAATAGTTTTTGTAGTGGTTTCTAGAGTCTGGATTCCATCTTGAGGAACCTTCACCGCCACCAGCAAGAATGCAAGGAGATGAACCAGAAAGGAAATGAGGCTGGAATGAGTAGTTCTGTATTTTATACAGTGGCAGAGGTGGCTAAATATCTGCTATACAGTTCCTCCGGTGGCAAGGCCATATCTATGTGCACACACATCTCAGCCATTGGTTCCAAGTAGATCGGACGGCTCACGTTGTCCAGAGGCGGACATCCCATCACCACCAACTGAGATTTTTATAGGGGAGGTCATGCATGCATGTGGTGTGATTAATGCATCGGTTTACACAAATTTTTGAGAAAAACGAGAGTACTAATTAAGTATTTTTGCAAACGATAGAATTAATTCCACCATTCATCATCTACCTTGTTTGAAGAGATTTTCAAATTAAGCCCTACAAACTGGAAAGGAGGGGGTACCACATTACCACAACGATGGCCAGCCTTAATAATTCCATGCAATAGTTCAGTGCACCTTGAAATCGGAATGCATGCTTGACTCTCCTTCTCCCTCCAGCAGTCCCACACTCCACCCCGTGTGGAAAAAATCTGCATGCATGACTCTCCTATCCCGTGCTCGTCCAATCCATTGTGACCGGCAATATTTCCACCCCTTTCCTCACCCATAATTTACTTCAACAAATATGGCCACGTAGCTGCTTTTGTTACCTAACTGTAGGTGCATTGGGTCACTGACATGTGGGCCCAACAGGCATCTGGCCCACATGTCAGTGACGCAATTGGACCTGCAGTTAAGTTAGTGAAACTCAGTCCATATATTACGTAGGTGTGCCATTGCTCGCTATAAATATTGTGCCTCCCACGGCATTCTTAAGAACACTCATGTTCATCTCTATCTCCCCCCTCCCTCTCACATCGACCACCATGGCATCCCCCTCCCAAGCCCTAGGCGTCCCTCGTTGCACCGCGCAGACGGTCACGCGTCGCCGTTCTGTTCCTCGCCACCAATAGTCGAGGAGGATGTGTCGCCATTCTGTTCCTCGTCATCACTAGTCGAGGAGGACGCATCGGCGTTCTGCTCCTCGCCGCGATGCGTCGAGGTAGACGCGTCGGCGTTCCCAATCTTGCCAGCACGTGCGTCAGAGGACGCATCGTCTCCCCGCTACGAGGAGAACGCCAAGCCGCTCGCTGAGCCCCCCAGCCTTGAGGAGCTTTGGAAAGAAATGGATGTCGCCTTGTGGGAGGCTTTGCCTCCGGTAGAGTGTGCCAAAGTACAGGCGGAGAAGAAGGCCAAGGAAGAGAAGCGCGCCGCGGGGCAAGTTTGCTGGCAGGCCTATGTCGCATATGTCCAAGAGAGTCAGGCAATTGGCTCTTTGGCAGATGGCTCGTGCGAGGGCCGTGAGGGTGGCGGAGGACGCCCATGCCAAAGCCATGAGTGCAGTTGGGCCCAATCGCCTCATCTAAACTTGGCAGTACGTGGACCGGGTGCATGCTTCCAGCAAGGAGGAGTACCTATTGGCGCCGGATCACCAAACCGGTGAGATCACGCTCGCCCACCAGTAAGCCGCCAATAAGCACCTCGCGAGTGGCGAGGCTGAGGAAGAGGCACTGTGTCGGTGTGCTGGGAAATGGCCGCGCACCAGGGCACTTATTGCGAGCCGCAAGCACTCCCGTGAGCGCCGTGGCTTTTATTAGGAATATAATTTAGTTTCGTAAGGCAATCTCCTTAGTATTGGGACGCAAATGATAAATCCCGAACATTAGGGAATTATTAGCATCGTTAATTAAGTATGTAAAAGGAAATGTTTGGAAACCTTGTGTATCCGTACGCATTTTGTAAGTACCTGCATATAGCACAAACTTTACTATATACTATCGCACTAGACGTCTCTCTCTATATATAATTGCAGAATGGGCTACTCCGTTCGTCCGGGTGAAAAAGTCATCTTTGGTTGTGCACTGTGACCAAGAAGGAGGGAAGACTTATACACCTAGACGAAGGGAGTACTACTATTACTTATGTACATGCAAATGCACGTTTTAACATTACGATGGGGTTTTTGTCAAAGAAGAAAAACAGCACTAGTCAAGCTTGTGAAACGATTCAATGCAAAACAAATGCAAAAATGCTTGTTTGATTGTTTACTTTTAGCTTCCTCCTCTGTGGTTACTTCTCTATTGTACCTTGTATGGAGTAGTATCTCACTGGTCGGAAAGGCATGCAAATTCCCAAACCGCTTCCTACACCGTATATCGAATTTTTTGCCTAACAAGTTGTGCCGTGCAATTGGAATTCCAACTTGAGTACTACTACTAGGAGTACCAGGGGCCAATTCTTTTAGGCTTCTAGTTTAGTAGTAATACCATAACTACTACCTCCGTCCAGGTTTATTGGTCCCCATTGTAATCTGTGTCAAATTTTGACCATAAATTTAACTAATGAAATGTTTGTGCATGTCACATGCCCTAACATTTTATCAGTTAAATCTTTGGTAAAAATTTAGCACAAATTACAATGGTGATGTATAAACTAGGACGGAGGTACTACTAGTAGTTTAGAAGCCCAAATAAATGAGTGAGGCGCCTTAATGTTACACTCCACTGTGCCTAGTCTTATGGGAAAAGTTGGGGAAGAGTCGGCTTATTTTTTAAGCCGCCAAAAGAACTGGCCCTAGGAGTAGTAGCTAGGGATACTAGGAGTAGTAGTTAGGGATCGAGTGTGCGAGATGAACCAGAGAAAGTAAATGTAGATTATTAGTACTACATCGGTCGTGGTTTACTAGTACTACATCGGTCGTGGTTTATTAGTCCCCCATTGAATTTGACTGAAGATTTAACTGACAAAATGTTAGTGCATGTCAACAAAAACTATATCGTTGGATTCGTATTTAAACATAGTTTTCAATGATATAATTTTTGGTGACATGCATCAGCATTTATCGTACTATATATAATGTTAGTTCAATTTTTTGTCGTACTAATCTATAGTAAGGTTCCCGTGCGTTGCACGGAACAATGAAATGCATTGATCTGGGAGTTGTTTATTTTGACAAAGGATGTGGGGGTCATCTCATGCGTAATGGGTATCGATAAGTTTCATCGGATATTATTTCATCTCTATAGCTCACAAACATCCTGGTGAAATAGATAAAAAAAGTATCTTCTGCAAACAAAAGCGTTCAACAGTTCAACCTGCATCCAAAACTTGTGAAGAAATAACACTTATTGTGCTTTGCAAGAAATGATCTTTAAGAATTAGTTTTTTAGTATCGATAGTTATACATGTTGGCTGCAGATGACATTGCACTTTCTTATAGTCAATAGTTGGCTATACTTTTAAGTATTAACCATGCCCTTATACACCTAGATAGAGGGATGAAATCAGGATGACTTGGAAGGGGGCAGAGGAGATCTAAGAAATGGTTCATCATAAGTCTTTCAATAGTACTGTAGTAAAAATTTCATACATGGAAGATTATAGACTAAACCAAAAATGGATACACTTTTATTCCTGCGCGATACTTCAATAGAGCAAGATCATACATGGAGGTCTCCACATGCTTAGACATCAGATTACATTGAGAGAAGACTAATGATCAACATTTAACTTGGTAATGCATATGTCTAAGTCAACCTCCTTGGAGTCCCCGTGCACCACGTTGGGGGCCAAATCATACCATGCGTCTTCCATGTCCACATCGGTGGGTAGGTCCCAGCTAGGCACAGTCCTAGTCAGCTTGATGTGGCTAGTGTCGCCGCCCACGTACCACTGAGGAGTAGTAACAGTGAGCACGCACCCGTACATCGTCCTCGTGTCAGTGTCAGCGTCAGCGGCGTCTCCCCTGACGCACACTACAGAGACGGGGCGGCGGCCTGTGCGGTCCTCGCTGGTGCACACGATCAAGAGGAAGATGCTGCGTCCTCCTCCGAGACTACCAGGCGGCGGTGATCCTCCAGCGACTCCGGCACGCTGAACGGGTAGCATGTCTTGTACTTGATGTTCTCCGCCAAGGACCAGTAGTGAACGCCGCACGACTGTGTGAGGTGATGCACAATCTCCACCGGCATGCCCCAAAATGGCATCAGGCACTCATAGTAGTAGACAAGGACGCCCATGAAACGGGAGTGGCTGTAGGGGACGTTGCGCCAGTTGAATCTATGAGCAAGTTACTACGAGATTTAGTTCGAATAAGCACAAAATAAATCATGACAGTTGTAAAAGAGTTAAACTAATCTTGTGGACTAGCATAGTAGATGAACAGATCGAACCATGGACTCAGACTGGAAACATGAATTCTACCATGATTTCAAACAGGAAGGACGGAAACACATACGGTGCAACGGGAGCAGCACCGTTGGCGTTGAGGTTATCGCCCATGTCGTTGAGGAAGAGGTTGCCGAGGTCGGGGATGAAGTCGTCGTTGGTGAAGTCGTCGTTGCCAACAGTCGCGAGAGTGCGCTCCCCAAATTTCAACAGGTCTCGCCAAATGGAGTGCAGGAGTAGCACACGAAGCAGTAGATGTTGCTCCTCCCTGCGTCGATGAAGGGGGCACCGTCTGAGGGGGGGGGCTCGTGAAACGCGAGGAGGCACTGATAATGCAGGCCATGGAGTGCAGCCTCCAGCTTGAACGGTTGGAGACGAGGGAGAGTCTGGTCACCTAGGCAGAGGATGCCTCCAGCGCACGTGAAGCCAGGATCCAGGAGGAAGTCAACCAAGGGTGGCGGAGGCTCATGCAGATCTTGGCAACAGGCACGACCTAAAGCTAAAGCTCGTGGAAGCCGAAGCCGAGGGCAGAACCACTGCCCTCAGGTCAAGGCTGGATGAAGCGGAGTAGCATGAGAAGGCCTCCACAGCGGCCCTTATCTCCATCCAGGCCGAGCTGGCCTCCGTCTGTGCCGAACCGCTCCCGCTCCAGCGGCGGGTTGCTGATGCTGAGTCCCTAGCACAGAAAAGCAGGGAGGAAGTTCTCCACCGGGAGACGTTACTGTGCGAGCATACTCCCTTGCTATGGGCTCTCAGAGTGAGGACCAACCAGGCGCTAGGTGCCATCTACGATGAACACGCCCCTCACCCCCATGCAGAGGACTATGCCAGCCATCTTCGCTTCTTCACCCACATCGTGACACGCCTGGAGGACCGGGCTGAGAGGGCTCGCGAGCTTGTCTAGGAAAAGAGCCGGGGCCTCCTTGGACGTGCGTTCTCCCGCGTCTTCAGCCATCTTCAGAATGCTGACCCCAACTTCGATTTTGATGCCACCATCGCCCAGTGCCCGGAGCTATCCGGGATAACCTGGCACGCTGGGTGGATGATAACGTGGATGCTCTGGTCAGGGCTTTCACTTCCGATGACGACACAGTGGTGGTCGTGGCGGATGAAGGCGGCGTGGTCGATGATGGTGAAGATGACGCTGGTGACGATGCCAGTAGCATGTCTGGGAGCGATTCGAAGGATGCTGCGAGCGACATGACCGATTAAGCCCGTGCTCCTTGTTTTGAACCTGCGCGCAAAAGCTAGGGCACAGCCCCTCATGTAATCAGACTATTGTTTTATTGACCGAGCCAGACTCAAGGCATGCTTTTGCAAGTTCTCAAGGTCTTCCGCGAGCTTGCTACAGTAACTTACCTTGGTACAGACAGACTTCGGACTGTTCTTGTGGTTGCGGGTACCTATTTCTCCCGAGGGGAGTCCCTCACGGGCCCGCAAGGTGCTGGGCTCCTAAGGATCTTGCTAGTACGCCCGAGAGGGCCTCGTGAGAAGCGAGTGTCAGATCATGGCAAGATGCGCGCGCATGCCACGCCCAGCCCCTATTCGCTCGGTGCTCATAAGGGGGCTACCAGGCGCGGGCCTCAAAACAAGGCATGGGACCGGAAAACTCGAGAAACCAACACGAACGATAAAAAGAAGCCCCCTGCACTTGTCAACGAAAATATGATTTCAAATTAATATCCAAAAGTCGGCAAACCGAGCTACAGAAAGAAGGGGTTGAAAGCAAATGGCTGCGTCCGGCACGTAGCTAGTCTTCTTGTCTTCCCACCAGCGCGGAGCTAAGTGCTTTAACAGGTCGTGAGCATAGTCATTGGGGGACAGTGTCGACGGCCAGTGTAGAGCATGTTGCTTCCATTACGACGTGGGCGGGAGCCCCCGAGGCCCAAGGGCGGTTCTCCGGTGATTCCGGGGCATGTACAGCCCCACTCATTATTATGTGAGAGTGTCAAGGGTAGAAACCTTCTCAGGCGTGAGCCTTGCTTCATATCTCCAGACGAGGGCCCTGCCTTGCACCACCCTCGACCATCGTTGGGGCGTCTAGATACCAGGACGGTGCCAAGGGGAAAAGGGGACGCTAGCGGCTCCCTCGGCGACCATGGGCCCTCTGCTGGGGGGAGGGCTCGCCTGTGCCTCCCTGGTAGAGGACCTACCTCTGGGCGACGCCTTGCTCCATGTGGCACGGGGGATGGCCTGGCTCCAGACCCCTCCCGTGCAGCCCCAAGTGCGCTACCCCTGGTTGCAGCGGGGCTACCGCACTGGGTCTCCGTCCACCGCTGTGGCCTAGTTCACCTGTGACCCATGCTTAGCATAAGCTTGCTCCTGAGATATCAGTGGTACCCTGTGATTGTTGTCATTGGCGGTATCGGCGAGGCTCCTGGGTGGTCCGTGGAAGGCCTTGACTTCCAGCGTCTCTTCCTCCCGGCCCATCTCAAGAATCGCTACTCCGGAACCCCCGCTGAGGCGCCCAGCGCCCCGCGTGTCTACCTAGGTGATGTAGGGTGGTGCCCCATTGTGGCTGCGCGGGGAAACACCCGTACCTGCGCCACCCGGGGGAAGCGCAAGTGCGGTTGGATGTTCGGCACCGTCGGTCGTGCTGCCGCCGGTGAAACCTCCTAGTGCGCCTGGGAGCGTGTAGGTGCGACGAGGCCCGCCATGCGATCTTCCCACAAATTGAAACATAGGTAAGGAGCAGAAAGGCGGTGTACCCCAGGATGCAGCGTCCAACAGCTTAGTGACGCGCTCCAGCAATGCGTCACGGCCGCTCTCCGCCAGCCGGCACCGCAACAGCTCCCGTGCTACTATGAGCGCGGCTCGCAAGTTCGCTTGTTCCCGTCGGGTGTGTGGCGCCATCGCTGTTGCGTAGCTTCAGGATCTTGCGGTGGCCCACGTGCGCCGCGGTGTGAGCGTGGAAGGCATCGGTCCGCGCCACCCGGGTCCTGTGGCGTTCGGCAGTGTGTGGGCTGCCTGGAGTGCGGAGTTGAGGTCTCCTTGGGCGGATGGTGCCGCCCTGACAGGCCAAGCAGCCCAATGGTCGGCGTTGGTCCTTGGGTCGCCGGACATCGAGACCGCGGGGTGTTGGCAAACCTGCCTGGCGTGCCGAATGTCGAATCTTGTGTTCCGGCAAATCCTTGAGGTTTGAACACTGGGGTGCGCACGAAGATCTCTATCTCTCTCTTTCTTATTCTCGCAACGATCTCTAGGACTAGCTCGCTGAACCCAAGGAACAAGAGACACAAGGGTTTATACTGGTTCGGGCCACCATTGTGGCGTAATACCCTACTCAAGTGTGGTGCGGTGGATTGCCTTGTAGGCTGAGGATGAACTATTACTGTGGACAAACAGCCTCCTGAGCAGAGGTGTTCTTGAGCTTGATCAGCTGTTGAGATGGCCTTGGTGGAGTGGATCTGATCCCAGAGAGCCGATGCTCTCCTACAATGGTGGCTAACCCTACTTATAGAGGCCCCGGTCCTCTTCCCAAATGTTTAGGCGGGAAGGGATCCCACAACGGCCAATTTTGAAGGGAAACAACTAGTACAAGCTATCCTGACAAAAGGTGGTGTTCGCCTGCCAAAGGCTCTGGTGGTGATGTAGCTGTGGGCTCTGTGGTGACCTCCGTCCTGCCGTCCTACTAGTCTTGGTCTTGTTGTACCAATATGGAAACCATTGCCTGACGCCTCGGGACTCCTCGCCTGCGCTTGCCCCTTTAGCACCAAAGAGGAAAGAAGTACTGTGCGCCCGCTGGCGCCCGCCTGGCCTTGGTCGTCCTGGCTCACGTCACGTGAGCCTCGTGAGGTACCCCTTGCATAGATATCTCCGCTCCTTGGGAGCAAGCCTAGTGAGGCCACCCCTGAGGATGTCTTGGTGTCGTCCGCCTCGCGAGGCTTGGCCCCTCGCGAGGGTCTTGAGTGGTGGTTGATGACGATGGGCCGTACCAGGCCGCTGGCTGAGCCACGCCCTGGGCCGCAGGTACGAAAGTCTGGGTACCCCCGTTCCTAGGATGCCGACAATTAGTAACCTTTGTGATACTCCTGGAGGTCTGTGGTATATCGTTCTTCCAATACCATGAACCAACATGGAAGAAGTTCTTTTCAACAAAAATATCACAACCGTAGTGCCCTTGATGAGTTCTCCATTATATATGTGACTCTGTCAGTCCTACCTTTCCACCTGGGTTATTAGGAAGAAATACGTTGAACTCGTTGAACATGCTAATCTATGCACCCATAACTCATAAAAACATATGTTCCTTTGAGTTGTCCCTCTTTCGTTGTTTTCTGACCTTCATCTATCAATTGATAGTCAGGAGTAGTGTGCATTCATGTTCATTGATGCCTTTTACTCTTGAGGTCCATCAAGCCATTCTCTTCCAGAATGAGTATGAGATACAAACTCTAGTACCTCATCCATATCCAGGATTGGGTCAAAATAGTTGTATTCCATAGATCAGAATGCCATACTAGCTTTTGTTCCGTTCTACCTTGGAGTGCTACCCTCTTTATGTCAGGAATATCATAGGAATTGGACAACCTCTTATGGATCCTTGACAATCATCATTCATTCCTCGGTTCTGTGTTGCCGCAACTGGAATGCCAACAACTGAACTATGATGTGTGAAATCAATACTCCTAGAAGCCATGTAGCTTGTTAGTTAAAGGACAATAATTTCATTCTTAGCGTGTTGGTTATTGAATCATCATTCTAAGATAGATTGTGCTACCTAATCCATTTTCTAGGTGCACTCTTTGATCAATGAGTTTAGATTATGTTAATTCCTTGCTCTTTCGATCATATCGTCTTGCCCTAAAAAGCAAGATTGTTCTCGAGCTTAGTAACATATCGGTGGTTCATGATTTTCCGAATGTCTTCTTAGAAGTATTACTAGGTTGTCACCTGACCACTATGTTGAGTTCGTGATCATGTTGGTTTTCCACTAAACCACCCATTCTCCAAGATTCTTTGTTGGGTACCCTGACCTAGTTGGTTGAGCTAAACAACAACTTGGAGAGTTGGAAGATAAAAGCTTGTCCCACTTAGTTCATTTCCAAAGGGATATCTGTAATGTCCCGGATGTAACATTCCATAATTATAACTCCAACTCTTGCCATTTCCAGCTATGTTATATGTTATATGTTCCGTGGTTGGTTTTTTCCTCGTTTTGCATTTGGTTCATGTCATGCGTTTCATCTCATGTCATCATGTGCATCTCATTTGCATTCGTGTTCGTCCCATGCATCCGGTCATTTTCCCTGTTGTCCGTTTCGGAATCCGACACTCACACATGCACCAATTGCACCGCTCATATCTCATTTCGTGAGTGGGAGAAAAACGTTCTTGGAATGGGATGAGATTTTTCGAGTGGCCTTGGTACATCACCAGTAGACCACCTGTCAAATTTCGTTCCATTTGGAGGTCGTTTGATGCCCCAACAGTTAAACAGGTAACTGTCGAAACCCCTCTCTCATTCCAACCAAACACCCGTCCACAATAGCCCACTAGCCCATCTAAACGCCCTCCATTCTATCCGTCGTTAGATCACGATTGTGTGGGTGAAAACCGCACCTCATTTGGACTCTCCTAGCTCCCTCTACCTATAAATATGCCCCCCCCTCCAAAATTCACGGGCAAACCCCAGCTCCTTCCCCTTCCTCCGCGGTGGACGCGTCCGCGCCACTGCCCCCGATGAATGAGGGCACGACACATGTCCCACGCCGCCACGGCCCGTGGGGCCCGAGTCAGGCCCGCGCGCCGCCGCCGCCTGCCTGCTCGGACACCGCCCGCCGCCTCTGCCTGGCGGCGCGCCACCACACCGTGCCGCCCCGCCATCGCTGCACCTACCCCACCGCCGACCGTCTCTGCCATCGCCGGGCCTCGCCGCTGGAGGCCGCGACCGCCGCGGATCCGGTCGGACCGGACCGGATCCAGCGCCCCCGACCCTCGTGGCCTCTCCTTCATCTCCGACGCTCTTCCCCCGCAACTCCGGCGAGATGCGCCACCGCCTCGATCTGTGTGGCCGGGTTAAACCCTAGATCCAAAGGCGATTTTTTGCTCTAAGTCCCGAAATATCTACATCATGTGCACCTATTTGACCGGCCATATCTCCGTGGTCGTCTTGATCTACATGCTAGTGTCACTTGCATGCATGTTACTGTCTATATTGATGCATTAATCTTCTCTGCAAAAGTGCTAAATGATGTTGTCTACTGGAATTCATCATAACTTGTTGTTTCGTCATTTTCATAGCATTTTGTGTGTGCATCCTTTGAGCATCATGTCTACATGTTTTAGGAGCATATTCATGCCATCTTAAAGTGGTGCACGCCTTGTATTTTTACGAGCTCTGTGGTGACTAGCACAACCATGCAAAGTAGGCCACATGATGTTGCTGATTTCTGCCAAGTCTTTTCCTATTACATTATGTTAATATATTGACTTGTTGCCATAAGTAGATCCATGCATATTTTGGCGATGTTCAGTAAGAGTTTTTTGAAGATATGGTCGTGCCTTATTCATTCATGCCTCTGGTTTTAAATACGGAGTTCCGTAGTTTGTTATTACCATGCTCTATGTTTGCTAAATATTGTTGTTGGCAGATTGTTAACATGAAGCGCATTTTTTCCATGTGTTTTCCTAGTGATCCATGAACCCTATGAACTTGCTCTTTCCATGTTTAGCTTCATAATAGTGTGTTCTTACTATTAGTTGCTTTGTTATGCCATGATATGCTTTGTGGTGAGTGGCATGAGTTTGCAAAGTTGCTATCATAAATCTGTTTCTACCATGCCATGTTTTTCTACGAAGTCTGAAACTGTTCATATCACTTGCCATGTTTGCTTTGATACTACCATCTTTTATGTGTATCTTTGGCTAAAGTTCACTAAGGGAGTTTTGTTCATTGCCTTTAGTACTAGTATGCCATGCCATTGTTTTCCAAGATATGTGCCTGTAGCATGTTTTTTGCTAGCTCTAAACATTACTACCTGATGTTGTTTATGCCATGTTTAATATTTTCACTAAGTCTGTAACCTGATGGTCATTTGCATTTATACCATGCTATTTTAGGCTTATTCTAGTGAGTTCTAGCAGGAGCTTAGTGTTCATGATTTGTGGAGCTTCACTTGTACTTCTATGTGATGTGTCTTATTGCTATGTTGGAGTGATGTAGCATACTATCGTGATGCATTTTAAGTGCTATGATGTTGTTAAGTGCAGTTTTGCATCATTCTTGTTTTGCTCGTCGTGTGCGAACCATGCATCCGTCTCCGGTGATCCTTATATCGATTTCGACCAAAATCTCCTAATCTTTCCAGTGGCATTCTTGGTTTTCCAAGTTGATGACATGATCATCCTTTCCCTTCCGGAGTACCCATATGCATTGCACATCATGTTTCTTGTGCATTGCACCGTGATTGATTGTTGTTCTGTTGCTTGTGTTCTTGCTTTGGGTAGAGCCAGGAGATGAGTTCGTGAATGAGGATCCTATTGAGTATGTTTTTACGAGGAGCAAGCTTTCGATAACCCTGAGAACTTTGCAGGTAAGATGATCATTACCCGCGATATCACTTCTATCTTTGCTTGCTAGTTGTTCGCTCTATCGCTATGTCGTGCTACCTACTTCTTGTTTATCCTGCCACCCATATTTCCATGTCAAGCCTCTAACCCACCTTCCTAGGAAATCGTTCTTTGGCTATGTTATCGCTTTTGCTCAGCCCCTCTTATAGCGTTGCTAGTTGTAGGTGCCTTGTAGGTTGTTCCATGTCGGAACATGGATATGTTGGGATATCACAATATCTCTTATTTTAATTTATGCTTCTATATACATGGTAAAGGGTGGAAGGCTAGGCCTTTTGCTTGGTGTTTTGTTCCACTCTTGCCGGCCTAGTTTCTGTCATACCGGTGTTATGTTCCTTGATTTTGCGTCCCAAACACAATGAGGGTATATGGGCTCCTCTTGATAGTTCGCTTTGAATAAAACTCCTCCAGCAAGGCCCAACCTTGGTTTTACCATTTTCCTATTAACAACTAAAACTTTCATAGGGACTTTTTGGACCCAGTGGCCAGCGGGACCCCCCTGGCCAGTGCTCCTCATGAGTGTTGGTTCAAACTAGAGCACCGTGCGGGACCGCCCCTTGGCAACTTGGGTTATGTTGGTACATGTACGCTTAGCTCATCCGGTGTACCCTCAGAACGAGATCGCGCTACTCCTATCAAGCTAGGTTGGTGCATCGGGAGGTCTTGCTGCACTAGTTTTACCATTGTCAAAATATCTTGTGCACTGGGATTCCGAGTCTGATCAAAGTGTCCCCCGATGGAGGATTGTCTCCGCGGATCATGAGCTTTTCATGGGATAAGTTGGGACAACCCTGCAGGGTTTAAACTTTCAAGAGTCGTGCCCGCGGTTATGTGGAAGATGGGAATTTGTTAATATCCTGTTGTAGAGAACTTGACACTTGACTCAATGAAAGGACACCAACCGCGTGTGTAACCGTGAAGCTCTCTTTTTGACGAGGTTCGGGAAGAGAACACGGTGGGGTTATGTTTAAATATAAGTAGTTCAGGATCACTTCTTTATCACTTCTAGTTTATGACCGTTGTGTAGTTTCTCATCTTACTCCTGTACTCGTATGTTAGCCACCATATTTGCTTAGCGCTTGCTGCAGCTCCACCTCATGGCCACATCCTATATATAAGCTTAAATAGTCTTGATCTCACGGGTTTTGAGATTGTTGAGTCCAAATGACTCATAGATACTGCCAAAACAGTTGCAGGTGCCGATGATACTGATGCAGGTGATGCAACCGAGCTCAAGTGGGAGTTCGACGAAGACCTTGGACGTTACTACTTGTCTTTTTCGGATGATAAGTAGTGGTGCCCAGTTGGGATGATCGGGATTTAGAATTTGGGGTTGTCTTCTTTTCATTCGGATCCGTCCGTAGTCAGATTATGAGTGTACTCTGAATGATGTATGAATTATATGATGTTTGTGTGACGTGGCAACTGTAAGCCAACTATCTATCTATCCTTGTTCTTGTACATGGGATTGCATGAAGATGACCCTTCTTGCGACAAAACCAAAATGATGTTATGCCTCTAAGTCATGCCTTCACACGTGGGATATCTTCATCGATTGATCCTTGTGATCAATTGTCAACACAATTGTCTTATCTAATCTTTGATTTGCGCATGGGCTATCGCAAAATCAAATCAAGACCAATGTTTTTCGTAATGTTGTCTTACTCATGGTTGATCCCTCGAGCATACACCATTACATCTTTTGGTCTGACCAATGCTATCACCGTGTTCATTCAATTGTGGACATCCATCCATATGGAATCCTGGATGAATTGTTGAGCCCATCGGCAACAGTTTTACCTCCTTCATGATTCATGATGAACATATAAGCTAGTGTTGGAAACTTGTTCAAGCATTTTCTTTGTGATCTGTTCATGAAGTATATGTTCGATGAAAGAAGTGACTTCCTCTAATTGATGTGCATTTGATGCAAGTTGTCGCCGTTAATTCGAGAAAGTTGTTTCTCTTCATTTGCAATTGTCCAAAGTCAGTCATGCATGTGCGAAGTATTCTATGGTTTGATGGACTGATCATCCTCACTCCTTATGTATTCCTAGCACCTCAAGCCACTGAATGATTTGTTCAAGGAGAAGAAGTTCCTTCTTAAGAGCTGATCATGACTTAAGTAAGATCTTTGCTATACTCGATGATGGTTCCCAATCTGAACTCAATAGTATTTTATTATAAGACTACTACATGGTCATGCTTGTCTGGGACAGCGTGTTCGTGTAGTATAACCCACTCATGTTTTGTATCTTACTACCATAGTCCATTTCCCAAGAATCTCACAGCATCATCTCATCAATTTGTGTTGCAACCTTTCCTTTTCAGACTTGTTGTTTGAAATATCCTGTTACCAACCAGATCTGAATCTCAGGCGGATATGATGGTAGGAACATTTGCCAATTTCCCATGGGCTACCCTCTCAGTAATTGTTGTCCAGGATCATCTTCAAAAGTGGTCCTACCATGGGTCCGATCAATTTTATATGATAAGCAAAAATCACTCCTTGCGTTTTCATCAACAAGGTAGTCCACATCACCCATCCTAGTCCGAGTATGTCATTCTTTCAAACTCCTTCAAATGATCGATTTTGATTAGCCTTAGGCTGGCATAGAGTGTTTCAATGATCTCCGCATCAAAAGTAATTCTTTTTGCTGCTTAAGGGAATAATTCTACGAGTCACCTTCTCTAAGGTACCCCATTATGGAATCATGGCAATTAACTCCTCGCAACTTTGACCCCGTCCACCATCTTCTTAAGCGTTGAATTGTTGCCTACCAAATCAAACTTATTCATTTGTTTCTTCCATCCCTCTCGATGTTTTTTGTATCTCAACTCAAGAGATGTTTTAACATCTCATTCCACGAGTTGATCTTGAATAACTCGATCTTCAAGAAGATCAATTCCAGTAGAGTTTCTTTCTGACATCATCGCGTGGATGAAGATCTCAAAAGCGAGGATTTCAAGATCAACGTGATACAACGAATCAACGTCCTAATGAAGTGCAACCTGGATCATGAATATTGTGTTGGCCTTGTGTTCCCTCTGTCTTCCTACCTCATGTCTTTAATCTCGGGACGAGATTCTTGTTTAATGGGGGTGAGTTGTCACAGCCCTAGGATTTATTGCAATTAGTTGCATCAACATCTTGCATCATGTGTAAAATTAATTGAAACTTTAAATGGGGGGAAGACTGTAACACCCCGGATATAATTTCCCCAATATGTGATCCAACTCTTGCCGTTTCTGGCGTTAAGTTATTTTATTTTCTCGAGTTCGGTTTTTGTCTTCGTGTGTTGTTGTCGTTGTCATGCATCTCATATCATGTCATCATGTGCATTGCATTTGCATACGTGTTCATCTCATGCATTCGAGCTTTTTCCCCGTTGTCCGTTTTGCATTCCGGCGCTCCGTTCTCCTCCGGTGGTGTGACACTCCAAAATTTTGTCCTTGTTTTATTAAATTAATTTTTTTTGCCAGGAATTAAAACTTTGATTTTTTTGGACTCCCTTTTGATTTTTTTGAAACATTTCCTTTCTTATTATCATTGGGTTGTTCCCTAAAGTGAAAACCTTTCAAATATGTTATTGGACTTGTTTAACCTCTCAAGAAAAACTTTTCTTTTACCAGTATGACTAATTACATAATTAATTTGCTTGATCTTTATTTTCTTGAAAAATGGTTTTTCAAGGTTATATGGCCATAATTGAACTACAACCATTTGATAAATTCACCTAAAATTCCAACCAAAATTTGGAGATGTCATGTGATGTTTTTAAATCACTTTTATACAAAAATATCTTTTATTCATGTAATATGTTGAGCTCTGCATCAATTTTTCTTCTCTCGTCCAGAGTGCAAATTTGCACTACAACCCATTTAAATAATTCTATCTAGCCTCCACCAAAATTATGGGATATTGGTAGTAGCATATGATTCAACATTATGCAAAAACCCTATGTTGTTATTTGAAAAATTTGAGTGAATCAACCTCTTTTCCATTCTGGTCCAGCCTTGTGATTTCTACTACAACCCTATTTATTTTTGCTCCAATGACCTTGTGCTTTCTCCTGCTTATAGTCCTCCCTACCAAACCCCTAAGTCCAGGAGCATGCACCCATTGGCATATTTTTGGTTCATGAAATAATGCCATTCACATCCTGTCCAGATTTGTAGTTTTGCAAAACTTGCACTATCAAGTTTGTGCTTTCCACCAACTAACCTCACAACCCTCTTGTGCGTCCAAAGAGACCACCATCTAGAGTTTTTGGCCACTCCAAGACCTGCCTAAGTGCCCTTAGCATTTTGTCAAACACCTTGTGGGCATGATTAGTTTTGACATAGGTTTGTGTTTGCTCTATGAACTTGATCCCCTGACCAAACCAGCCTGTCCAATGGTGTTTCCCTAGCCTATAACCCCACCTGCTACCCCCCTTGCGGTTTGGAAACCCCCAGCATGCCATGGCATTTCGTCGAGCACGTTTCGTGCACGCTCTGGGCGCGAGCAGAGCACGCGTTTTGCACGTGCCGCGCCCGAGCCAACGCGTCGCGCCCTTGGCCTTGCCACCACTGCAGAGCCACGCCACGCGCTCCCCTTCTCACCGCAACGCACCAAGAGCCCGTCGCCACGGCTCCGGCAAGCCAGGAGCTAGCCGCCACGGCCGCCCGACAGCCCCTGCTCATGTCGGCGCCGCCCGAGCCTCCCCCGCTCGCCAGCTCGCCCCTGGGACAGTGCCCGCTCGTCCTCTAGCTCCTGCCGCCATCCCCAGCCCCGCCACGTTGCCCTGCAGGCTACAGAACATCGGTCGCCGGCAGCCTTATCCACCGCCGCGGAACCGACCTCATCGCGCTATAAAAGGAGGCCCCCGGGCTCGTCCGAGCACTCAGGCGACCTTAGGCCACCCCCATGGCACCCCCACAGCCAGCAATCGTCAGGGGAAAGCCGTCTTCCCCAACTCCGGCCGGTTCGGCCGCCGCCACGTCCCAGCTCCATTCACCGCAACCAGAGCCCCCCCCCCCCCGTCCGTCCAACGCCACCAAATGACTCCACTTCGACTTGCGGAGCCGCCCAGCTACTCAAAACCGACCGGGAGCCACCGTAGTTCAAACGCCCAAAACTCCCGAAGCCACCGGCCGCCGCGAAGCTCGCCGCCGGCGATTCCCTCCACCCCCGACGACCGTACAACCACCGGGAGGACCGCTTAGGAGTGGCGGATCCATCCCTGCATTCAGATGCCCGCGAAGAACCGCCGTTCGCCGGCGACGATCGCCGGATGTACCGCCTCCTCTCGGGGCAGAGGAAGAGGAGGGAGGTCGACCAGTCAAACCTGACCAGTGGGCCAGGCGGGCCCACTATCGGTGACTCACGCGCCAGCCATGCTGGATAAGTGGAGGCGTAAAGGCTCAAATACGTCTTCTCTGCCCGAAAGCGTAATCTCGTTGAACCATTTTCTTTTTCTGATTTTTATTCAAAACAGATTTTGACCAAAACTTTGAGTGCCTATAACTTTTTAAATATAACTCCAAATGAATTGATTCTTTTTCCTACATCCCTCAAATTCTGTCTAGTTTATTTTAAGATTTATTTGAAAATTTTCCAAACAACTTTTTTGTACTGTTTTCGAAATATGTGTTATTTGCATATTTTTGAAAATAGGATTTTGGAGGAGAAGAAAACTTCCAAAAGTTTTGGAGAGCACCTCACCCCTCCACAACTTAAAGGCAAGCATTCTGAACCCTGGCATAATATTTTGCATGCATTGTTTGACACAATTATAATACCACCCCATTTCGGAGAACACGTTATTTTATGTGGTGATACGATCAGTTGCATAAATGCATATTATTGATTTCCTTGCTGTTGGAAATGAATACACTTGTGAGGGAAATCATTCTCATGTGCCTTTCATGCATGCCGGAAAGGAAATCCGGGAAAGCCTCTGCCTTGGGTAGGCGTGAGCTTGTCGCCGGTCTCCGTCGAGACGGTTATGTCCGGTATGGCATGGTAAGGTACAATGGGTGATGATTTTGTGGTTGAAATATTTTTGTTATACATGTCATGCAGGGAATTTATAAACCTCCTGAGTCTACCGTAGATCGAGTTTTGTTCCAGTAACCCCCATACTTGTTATGTACTGCCTCTCGTCCCTGCCGCAGGTAGGGTATGGTTCAGTAAGTCGTCAACCCCTTTCAAGCACACACCGTACAGAGAGGCCATGGTGGAAGATACCAGTTGCAGCTGGTAGGCAGGCCACCTGGTCTGGGGGCATGGGTGTTTCCGGTTGGGACCGAGAGGGGAGGCCACCCCTTAGAGCGCGCGATATAAATTTGATCCCATGCTACGCGAGGTTGTAGCCTCCCCACTTAGAGTTTTGCTTAACAAGTGTCGTGGGTGATTCCAGACACTGATGAGTTAAGTTGGTGTGTGCAAGTTAGGCGTGTTTTCAACTAAAAGGCCGTAGACGGAATTAGTCCCGATGGACTAAAGGAATCCGTTACTCATGGGTAAATAGTACACCCTCTGCAAAGATTAAACCTATTCGAATAGCCGTGTCCATGGATAAGGATTACAGTCTGGGATGGGTCAAGTGTTGGTCTTAGTGTCGGTCTTCGGAGGAGTTATTGTTAAACCAAACTTGGATACCGACTGGTTACTTGTGAGGACCATGAATATTATTTTGTGATGGACTAACCCGTTGCATTATTTATATTATCGAGTATCCCTGGGATGGTTCTACCTCCTGGATATTCATTGTGATCATTTATTTTATGAGCCCTTTTTGTGGTGTCGCTCAGACGCCCGACTGTGGCATTTCTCTTATAAGCACTTTATGTGGTGTCGCTCAGACGCCCGGCTGTGGCATTTCTTTTAAAGCCCTTTATGTGGTGTCGCCCAGACGCCCGACTATGGCATTTCTTTTAAAGCCCTTTATGTGGTGTCGCCCAGACGCCCGACTGTGGCATTTCTTTTAAAGCCCTTTATGTGGTGTCGCTTAGACACCCGACTGTGGCGTTTCTTTTATAAGCCCTTTATGTGGTGTCGCTCAGACGCCCGACTGTGGCATTTCTTTTATAAGCCCTTTATGTGGTGTCGCTCAGACGCCCGACTGCGGCATTTCTTTTAAAGCCCTTTATGTGGTGTCGCTCAGACGCCCGACTGTGGCATTTCTTTTAAAGCCCTTTATGTGGTGTCGCTCAGACGCCCGACTGCGGCATTTTATTCCCACTCTATTACTGCTTATTCATGTTGCATGAAAATAACCTGCTTGCATGCATAAAAGATGTTTTATTTATGACTGACGATGTGATCATAGATTTTTTCAGTGCATGATTATCAATTATATTATACCTGTGTTCTTAATGTTTGCGAGTACATTCAAAGTACTCACTGGCATGTCCCTGGCTATTGTCTTGGCCAGATTGCTTGCTTGGAGAGGAGTGTGGCGATGACAGCCTCAGGACCTAAGCAACGGTGATAGCAGCCTCGCGAAGATAGGAGTTAACCTGGTCAGCTATTCCTGTGGGAAATGGAGTCCCATAGACACTGATGTCTCACAAACCGCTTCCGCCACCGACCACTAGAAACCCAATTGTTGTACTCACAGGCCAGAATGGTCTTGTACCACATATTTTGTATTTTGCTTGGAATTTCTGTATCAAGATGGAGCCTCATCAGCTAACAGTAATCCTGGGGCTGATGAGCACGACGGTCTTTTTCTGGAAATTTATACCTGGAAAACCCGGTTGTGACAGGTGGTCATTTCTACCTTTCTTTCGTGTGTGGGGATTAAACATTTCCGGATTGGACCGAGACTTGCCAAGCGGCCTTGGTTTACTACCGTAGACCGCCTGTCAAGTTTCGTACCATTTGGACTTCGTTTGATACTCCAACGGTTAACCGAGGGACCAAAAAGGCCTTGTGTGTGTTGCAGCCCAACACCCCTCCAATTTGAGCCAAAACCCACCGAAAACCGCACCTCATTTGGACACTCCTAGCTCCCTCTAAAGCGTTCGATCACGATCGCGTGGCCGAAAACCGCACCTCATTTGGACACTCCTAGCTCCCTCTATGTCTATATAAAGATCCCTCCGAAATTCTCCTTCTCCTTCCCCCCGAAACCCTAGATCCACCCACCTCGCGCGCATCGGACACGTCCGGCCGCAACCGGACACGTCCGCCGCCTCCGCCGACCAACCCGGTGCCGCCACGTGGCCCGGGCGCGCCCACTTCGCCGTCCCGCACCGACGCAGCCCGCGGGCCCGAGGCCGGCCCTCCCGCCGCCGATCCGGGCCAGAGGCGCGCCTCCTTGCCCGAGCCGCCTCTCCCTCCGCCCGGCGCCACCACGCCTCCTCACCGGTGGCCGACGCCCCGCGCCGGCAAGCGCCGCCGCACCGAGCCGGCCACCGCCCACGCCGGCGAGCGCCGCCGTCCCGCCGCCACCGGCCGGCTCCGCCTTCACTCCGGCCTCCTCCACGCCAAGTTCCTCTCCGGCCGGTCTCCTCCGTCTCCGGCGAGATCCAAGTTCCCCGGCGTGCCTCCTTCAAGTCCGGCGATGCTCCGGCACCGACCCCGGCGAACCTCGTTTTGCGTGCTCCGGCGAGATCCAGATGCAGATCCATTTTACCTCGGTTGACTTTTTGCCCGAAACGCTAATCATTTGGCTATGTTCATCATGTCGTAACTTTGCACCCGTAACTCCGTTTTGGGCATATAGCATATCAAAATGTTCGTCTCAGAGAGTACATGATTTCATCTCACTGCATCATTTTCATTTGAGTTCATCTTGATGCCCGAAATGCTGTTGGGAGAGTTCTATTTGAGATAATTGTCAGATCTGCTGCTCCAATTAGATATTTGTCATTTTTTCCATGATTAATGTGTGCATGATATGCCGCTGAGCTATAGATGTGTTTTGTTATATGCTTTGTCATCTTTCCAGAGGTGCAACCCATGTATTTTTGTGATGTGTGTGGTGACTAGCACAAGCTTGCAAAGTGGAGCATTCGTTAATGCTGATTTCAGGGACTTAGCATTTCCACTAAGTCCTTGACCTGTTTATCTCAATATGCCATATGTTCATGTTGTTTCCTAGTGATACGTGCCTCTTTTGAGGATGACCAGTAAGGATGTTTTGTTAATCTTGTAGTGCTCTATCCATCCATGTCTTTGTTTGCAATTATGTAGCACCCTAGCTTGAGTCAATCGAGCTGTACTTTTGTCATTTCGTGAATCTGGGCAGATTGTCTACTTAGCGATTTTCCGATGATGTTGTAGTTGATCCGTGCATGCTATGTTATTGTTCTTGCCATGTCTAGCTTGTATAATGTGTATTCTTGATGGGTGTATGCTTAGATTGTCATGATTTTCTCTGTAGTGAGTGCATCGAGCTTGTAAACATGCCTACTTGATATCTGTTTTTGCATGCTCCAGTTTTTCACTAAGTCTGTGATCTGATTATGATTTTGCCATGTTCACATGCTTGCAAATGTATTTTGTGATCCCTTTTGGCTCAAGGTCACTAAGGGATTTTTGTTAAGCTCTTTGAGTAGCTCCATGCCATTCTTTATCTTGCCATGTTCAGGTCCTGTAGCATATAGTTTTCATGCTCCAAAGTGTGGTACCTGATCTGAAATTCCATACAAGTGTTAATTTCACTAAGTCTGAATCTGTTTGCCAAATGCATTTTTTCCATGCTTGTTTGAACCTATTAATGGATGAATTGTGTTGGATTTCGGGTTTCGGCAGACCCTTGAGGTTCGAACACTGGGGTTTGCACGGAGATTTCGCCTCCTACCTTCCTGCACCCCTCCGCCATGCTAGGATCTAAACTAAGGAAAGAACAACACAAGAGACACAGGGTTTATACTGGTTCGGACCACCGTTGTGGTGTAATACCCTACTCCAGTGTGTGGTGTGTGGATTGCCTCTTGGGATGATGATGATGAACAATACAAGGAAGAACAACCTCGCGAGGGTCTGTTCTTGGCTGAGGCGATGAACTGCTGGGAGGAGTTCAGCCACCTTTCTCTCTCTGTCTCTCTCTCTCTGCTCTCCTTTGGCCAACCCTTCTAACGAGCATCTTCCTTCCTACCTCTTTTTCGTCCCCCCGAGCTATGTGGGTGGCTGGTCCTATTTATAGAGGCCCTGGTCCTCTTCCCAAATATTGAGCTGGAAGGGAGCCAACAATGGCGGGCTAATTTGAAGGGGGACAGCAAGTATCAGCTATCCTGACAAAAGTAGTCTTCGCCTGCGCAAAGCTCTGGTGATGACGCCGTCTTGGGCTCCACGGTGACCTCCGTCTCGTGGTTCTCCTGGTCTTGGTCTTATTGCACCGAAATGGCAACCTTTGCCTGATGCCTCAGTACTCCACGGTTGCGCTTGCCCCCTTTGCACCAAATAGGAAAGGAGGACGCTGCGCGGGCTAGCACCCGCCTGGCGCCCTGAGTTGTCACGGCTTGCGTCATGGGCACCTCGTGAGGTACCCCGCCTTGATCTCTCCGCCTCCTCGTGAGCCAGCCTGACGAGGTCGTGCCTGAGGAGGCTTCGCGTCGTCCGCCCCGCGAGGCTTGGCCCCCGTGAGGGTCTTGGGTTTGTGTTGGTGAAGATGGGCCGTGCTGGGCCCCCTTTTGAGCCACGCCGCAGGCCGCAGGCAGGCAAGTCTGGGGACCCCCATTCCCAGAACGCCGACAGTAGCCCCTGGGCCCAAGGCGCGCCCCGACTCGGCCGTGCAGGGAGGCGGAAGGGCAAGAGCAAAGCGCTGCGGGCCCTAACAGCATGCGGCCTTGAGCGCCGTGTGGCGGTTGACTGGACGTGGGCGCCTCCACTTCCCCACGATGCCTCGGCAACTGCACGGATGGGACAAGTCCCTGCATGCAAAAACGGGTCATGATTACCTGCGATCATGGAGGCCGGCAGTTGGCCTTCACCGGCTATAAGTACGGAACGGCGCGCGCCCTTCCGGTCCACCCCTCCTTGCTTCTCCTTCTTCCCGGTCCTTGCTCCGTCTTGCCGCGATGGCTCCGGTCCGCCGGTTCTCGACGATAGAGAAGGGAAAGGCTCCCCGAGAGGGGCCAGACCCTCTCCCGCCGAAGAAAGGGCTCATCCCCCGTGGCCCGGACGAAGGGGCCCTTCAGGTGGTGCCGAGGCCTTGGGGCGAGCGGGCGCCGCCAGGGTTCCCGCTTCCATTGTTCGCCCATGTCGAGGGCCCCGAAGGAGCTGATGCTGACCGTCACGAGCGGCGCCGCCATTGGCACCGACGGGTCACGAAGGTGTGGGTCGTCCCCCCTGGGGTCCACACCGAGGGCTCCTCCCAAGAGTTCGTGCTCCACGTCGCCATTCCTCTTAAGTCTTGGATTCGCCTGCCTCCCTTCTTCGCCTCCATCATCCCGCAGGGGGAGCCCCTGGAGCTCTGGCTGCAGCACCCTCGCGACCAAGGCAGAGGTCGCGGTCGTCGCCCCGGGCGAGGTCTACATGACCCGGGGCTGGAGGGAGATCGCCCGGGTTTGCAAGACAAGGGGAGTCTTTGCGATCCACTTGGACTACGACGGTGCTTCGGTGATGCTCTTCAAGGTCTTTGATGCGAGCAGCGCCCCACTCGCGAGGGCTAGAGGCGCTCTAGAGAGGCGACTCGGTTGAGCCCTGGTATGTCGATGCAGATGCGCAGCCCACCATCCTCGCCTGGATGGGGGGCCACTGCTGGTAGGCGGCGGGCGCCTCTCATGACTCTTGACTCCTGTAGCTCCTGAATGGCCTGGCTGACGGACTCCTGTGGGTCTGGATCTCCTTTCCTTGCTCCTTCTTGAGGGAAACGTGCTTCAAAACACACCTCCATGTGGTGCCCAAGCGCCTCCCTCGTGACCCCAGCTAGGTCGGTGGCCCCCTAGGGGAGAGCCCCCGAGCCCTGCCTGAGGAGGGCGCCGGGCGCGCTTTCCTATGCGATGGAGGGAGGCTCCCCCTGGGCAGGCGCGGGCCCAGAGGGGCCTGCCTCCTGAGTGGTCGAGCCGGACGATGTCTTCTTCTTCTTGGGGGTGGTCTCAGGAAGCCTCCTGCTTCCGCGATCCGGGTCTTCCAGTGATGCGGCCTGAAAGGCTCGTTCCAGGGAACACACCGCGTCCTTCTCTTCACAGGGCACCGTGATGACTCCGCCACTTCCTGGCATCTTGAGGACGTTGTAGCAATGGTGAGTTACGGCCATGAACTTGGCCAGCGCTGGGTACCCAAGGATGGCGTTGTACGGCAGGCGAATGTGAGCGACGTCGAAGTTGATGAGCTCGGTGCGGTAGTTGCCGTGTGCCCCGAAGGTGACAGGGAGGCGGACCTGCCCAATCGGGACCGTGGAGCCGTCAGTGATACCGGAGAAGGGCTTGGTTGGCTGAAGCTGGCTGTAGGGCACTTGGTGGTTGTTGAACGTCTCCACGGACAGGACGTCAAGCCCTGCCCCGCCATCGATGAGGGTCTTGGTGACCACCACGTTGCTGATGATTGGGGAACAAAGCATCAGGAGGACTCCGGCTGTTGCCGCACATTTGAGCTGATCTGCTGAGCTGAACGTGATGGCGCACGCCGACCACCTGAGAGGGCGTGTGGCTTCGAGTCTAGGGAGTGCTGCGTTCACTTCGCGGGCGAACTGCTTGAAGATGCGCTGAGAGGCTGGGGCTTGTGCTCCGCCCAAGATGCAGGCGATCACGCGCGGCTCCTGGAAGCCCCTAGCCTCCTTGTCCTGATGGCGGTCCTCGTTTCTCCTTGGCTGCGGTGGCAGCGATGGGAGGCCTGCGTTGCCCAGCGGGCGATCCTCGCAAGGTTGATCCCTCCAGTCTCCCTCGCGAGGCTGATCCCTCCATCCTCTCTCGCGAGGCGGCTCTCGCCAGCGATCCTCGCGAGGTTGGTCGCGCCACCCTTGGCGCGGCCCACGGTCTTCCCAGCGTCCTGTGTTTCTTCCACCTCCTCAACCGTAGCCCCGGTCACCGCGGTCGGGGCGACGGCCGATCCTTCCTTCACGCACGGCTCGGAGTTCTTGGCATTCGTTGGTGTTGTGGGTGTGGAGGTCGTGGTACACACAGTACCGGCTGCCCTTGGGAGGTTCGGGCTGATCTCTGCCCCGCTTGGTGTCTGGTTCTGCCGCGAGCACTGCAGCCCCCTTGCGCTTCACATCCTTGGCCTTGAGCTTCTTCTCTTCTAGGTCTACGACAGGCAGCTCGAGGAGGGAGAGACACCCCTCCTCAGCCCTGGCGCACTTGTTTGCCAAGTTGAACAGCTCCAAGGAAGTGCACGGGTCTTCATACATCGCCAGCTCCTCCTTCATCTTGACGTCACGCACTCTGTCGGAGAAAGCTGAGATGACGGCCTCCTCAGTCACCTTGGGGATCTTGAGGCATGCGTTGTTGAAGCGCTGGATGTACTTCTGCAGGATCTCCCCGGGTTGTTGCTTAACGCGGCACATGTCGCTCGCGGAGGGTGGCCGGTCGCGAGTACCTTGGAAGTTGGCGATGAAGCGGGTGCACATCTCTTCCCAGGAGGAGATTGTGCCTGGAGCCAGGTTCAGGAGCCAGGTGCGGGCCCCATCCTTGAGAGCCATGGGAAACTAGTTCGCCATGACCTTCTCGTCTCTGTTGGAAGCTTCGATGCCCAGCTCGTAGAGCTGGAGGAACTCCGCAGGGTCGGCCGTGCGGTCGTAGCGAGGAGGCAGGTCTGGTTTGAACTTGCCGGGCCACGCGACGCTGCGGAGTTCGGTAGTGTAGGCGCGGCAGCCTGCTGTGGCCACGGGAGGCCTTAGGTGACGGAGAGCCTGGTCTTGCACGTCCCCACGTGCTGGAGCAGGGGGATGGTCGCGTCGTGCTGGAGCAGGGAGCGCCCGGCAGCTTCTGGCGGGCGAGGGACTTCTTGGCAGCTCTGTTCTTGCTGTGCTGGCACCTGACGGAGCGGGTTCCGCCCAGGGGCCATGCGCCTTGGAGCCATGGCGTCTTCTTGAGGAGGAGGCGGCCGGGGCGCCGCCGGAGCCTCTTCGCCCGCGCGGGCCGGGGTGCGGTGCAGCGGAACGGACGGCACGGAAGAGCCCCCTGCAGCACGGACGAGCTCGGCGACGCGGTCGAGCCATTCTTCGTAGACGTCGTCGACGGGACGGTAGCGCAGGAGCTCGTTTGCCGCGATGAGTGCAGCCCGAGCCTCCATGGGCGCGCGGAGTGCGCGGGACGAAGATCTAGCTGGGGCGAGCGAGGGAGTTGCGGTGCGGCAGTCTTGGCGCACGGATGGATGCTGAGACGATGCTTGCCGCTCGTCCCCCGCCGTGGAATGGCGTGGATGCCCGCCGACAGGGGCCGTCTGGGCGACGCGGGAAGCGAGTGCGGCCCGGCGCTCGACGCGGGCCCGACGAGCGTCGGACATGGGCATGACGGTTGGAGGAGAATGGGGCGGTGGAAGACGAATTCCGGCGAACCCCTACCTAGCGCGCCAAATGTCGGATTTCGGGTTCCGGCAGACCCTTGAGGTTCGAACACTGGGGTGCGCGCGGAGATTTCGCCTCCTACCTACCTGCACCCCTCCGCCATGCTAGGATCTAAACTAAGGAAAGAACAACACAAGAGACACAGGGTTTATACTGGTTCGGGCCACTATTGTGGTGTAATACCCTACTCCAGTGTGTGGTGTGGTGGATTGCCTCTTGGGCTGACGATGATGAAAAATACAATGAAGAACAACCTCGCGAGGGTCTGTTCTTGGCTGAGGCGATGAACTGCTGGGAGGAGTTCAGCCACCTATCTCTCTCTCTCTCTCTCTCTCTCTCTCTCGGCTCCGACTGACCGACCGACCCTTCTAACGAGCCTATTCCTTCCTACCTCTTTTTCGTCCCCCCCTCTATGTGGGTGGCTGGTCCTATTTATAGAGGCCCTAGTCCTCTTCCCAAATATTGAGCGGGAAGGGAGCCAACAATGGCGGGCTAATTTGAAGGGGGACAGCAAGTATCAGCTATCCTGATAAAAGTAGTCTTCGCCTGCGCAAAGCTCTGGTGATGACGCCGTCTTGAGCTCCACGGTGACCTCCGTCTCATAGTCCTCCTAGTCTTGGTCTCGTTGCACCGAAATGGCAACCTTTGCCTGATGCCTCGGTACTCCGCGGCAGCGCTTGCCCCCTTTGCACCAAAGAGGAAAGGAGGACGCTGCACGGGCTAGCACCCGCCTGGCGCCCTGAGTCGTCATGGCTTGCGTCATGGGCTCCTCGTGAGGTACCCCGCCTTGATCTCTCCGCCTCCTCGTGAGCCAGCCTGACGAGGCCATGCCTGAGGAGGCTTCGCGTCGTCCGCCCTGCGAGGGTCTTGGGTTTGTGTTGGTGAAGATGGGCCGTGCTGGGCCCCCCTTTGAGCCACGCCGCAGGCCGCAAGCAGGCAAGTCTGGGGACCCCCGTTCCCAGAACGCCGACAGTAGCCCCCGGGCCCAAGGCGCGCCTGGACTTGGCCGTGCAGGGAGGCGGAAGGGCAAGAGCGAAGTGCCACGGGCCCTAACAGCCTGCGGCCTTGGGCGCCGTGTGGCGGTTGACTGGACGTGGGCGCCTCCACTTCCCCATGGCGCCTCGGCAACTGCATGGATGGCACAAGTCCGTGCCTGCAAAAACGGGTCATGATTACCTGCGATCGTGGAGGCCGGCGGTTGGCCTTCGCCGGCCATAAGTACGGAACAGCGCGCGCCCTTCCAGTCCACCCCTCCTTGCTTCTCCTTCTTCCCGATCCTTGCTCCGACTTGCCGCGATAGCTCCGGTCCGCCGGTTCTCGACGGTAGAGAAGGGAAAGGCTCCCCGAGAGGGGCCAGACCCTCTCCCGCCGAAGAAATGGCTCATCCCCCGTGGCCCGGACGAAGGGACCCTTCAGGTGGTGCCGAGGCCTTGGGGCGAGCGGGCGCCGCCGGGGTTCCCGCTTCCATTGTTCGCCCACGTCGAGGGCCCCGAAGGAGCTGATGCTGACAGCCACGGGCGGCACCGCCGTCGGTGCCGACGGGTCACGAAGGTGTGGGTTGTCCCCCCTGGGGTCCACACCGAGGGCTCCTCCCAAGAGTTCGTGCTCCACGTCGCCATTCCTCTTCAGTCTTGGATTCACCTGCCTCCCTTTCTTCGCCTCCATCATTCCGCAGGGGGAGCCCCTGGAGCTCTGGCTGCAGCACGCCGGCTGCAGCACCCTCGTGACCGAGGCAGAGGTCGCGGTCGTCGCCCGGGCGAGGTCTACATGACCCGGGGCTGGAGGGAGATCGCCCGGGTTTGCAGAACAAGGGGAGTCTTCGCAATCCACTTGGACTACGACGGTGCTTTGGTGATGCTCTTCAAGGTCTTTGATGCGAGCGGGCGCCGGCTGGAGTGCTGCTCCGGGGAAGGTGGCCAGGGCCCTGCTGTGACGAGGACTAGGCACGCCACCCACTCCCTTGGAGGCTCCTCAGGCGGTGGAGGCGTCGGAGGTTCCAGCGACTCCGACGAGCTCTTCGCGACTCCGGAGACGAGCGATGACAGCTACGAGCCCACGCACCGGCGCCGCTCCTAGAGCAGGGCGGGCTCGTCAGGCCACCACCGACTCTGATCTGGATGGGGTTGGCATCGGTGCTTGATGGCCCACTGTTGATGATGGCGTCTTTTGCAGGGATGCGCGTGGTTTGTGTCCCTTTAGGATCCGTTCCCTGCGAGGAATCAAAAACGCGTCCCCTACCTGGCGCGCCAAATGTCGGATTTCGGGTTCTGGCAGACCCTTGAGGTTCGAACACTGGGGTGCGTGCCGAGATTTCGCCTCCTACCTTCCTGCACCCCTCCGCCGTGCTAGGATCTAAACTAAGGAAAGAACAACACAAGAGACACAGGGTTTATACTGGTTCGGACCACCGTTGTGGTGTAATACCCTACTCCAGTGTGTGGTGTGTGGATTGCCTCTTGGGCTGATGATGATGAACAATACAAGGAAGAATAGCCTCGCAAGGGTCTGTTCTTGGCTGAGGTGATGAACTGCTGGGAGGAGTTCAGCCACCTTTCTCTCTCTCTCTCTCAGCTCTCCTTTGGCCGACCCTTCTAACGAGCCTCTTCCTTCCTACCTCTTTTTCGTCCCCCCAGCTATGTGGGTGGCTGGTCCTATTTATAGGGGCCCTGGTTCTCTTCCCAAATATTGAGTGGGAAGGGAGCCAACAATGGCGGGCTAATTTGAAGGGGGACAGCAAGTATCAGCTATCCTGACAAAAGTAGTCTTCGCCTGCGCAAAGCTCTGGTGATGACGCCGTCTTGGGCTCCACGGTGACCTCCGTCTCGTAGTCCTCCTGGTCTTGGTCTCGTTGCACCGAAATGGCAACCTTTGCCTGATGCCTCGGTACTCCGCGGTTGCGCTTTCCCCCTTTGCACCAAAGAGGAAAGGAGGACGCTGCGCGGGCTGGCACCCGCCTGGCGCCCTGAGTTGTCACGGCTTGCGTCATGGGCATCTCGTGAGGTACCCCGCCTTGATCTCTCCGCCTCCTTGTGAGCCAGCCTGACGAGGCCGTGCCTGAGGAGGCTTCGCGTCGTCCGCCCCGCAAGGCTTGGCCCCTCGCGAGGGTCTTGGGTTTGTGTTGGTGAAGATGGGCCGTGCTGGGCCCCCTTTTGAGCCACGCCGCAGGCAGGCAAGTCTCGGGACCCCCGCTCCCAGAACACCGACAAATTGGCCGTAGCACAGTATTCATCTTTTGTTAATCATCATGAATGGATCCCTGCCATGTATTTTATTGCCATGTTTGAGTCCTGTAGCATGTTCATCTTGTTGCATTTAGATGGCTACTTGCTGTATATTGCAGACTGGTGCCATATTTGAATTGCTTGCCATTTCCAAACCGTAACTCCGATTCCGGTGATCTTTATATCGTTTTAAGAGATTTCACCTCACCTTTCCAGTGGCACACTTGGATTTCCAAGTTGAGGCCAGGTTCCATCATTCTTTGTCAAATCTTGCATATGCATCACATATCGCATCCCGCATAGCATACCATGTTTGCATCATGTTGTTTGAGCTTTGCACGTGGTTGATTATGTTCCGTTTGCTTGTTTTGTCTTGTTTGGGTAGAGCCGGGAGACGAGTTCGCTAACGAGGAGCCTGTTGAGTTTGCTTTCGAGGATCCAGTCAACTCTGACAACTTTGCAGGCAAGATGATCATACCCTCGAAATCACTACTATCTTTGCTTTGCTAGATGCTCGTTCTTTTGCTATGCCTATGCTACGATGCCTACCACTTGCTTATCATGCCTCCCAAATTGCCATGTCAAACCTCTAACCCACCATGTCCTAGCAAACCATTGATTGGCTATGTTACCGCTTTGCTCAGCCCCTCTTATAGTGTTGCTAGTTGCAGGCGAAGATTGGAGACCGTTCCTTGTTGGAACATTATTTACTTGTTGGGATACCATTATATTATCTTGTTATCTTAATGCATCTATATACTTGGTAAAGGGTGGAAGGCTCGTCCTCTCGCCTAGCGTTTTGTTCCACTCTTGCCGCCCTAGTTTCTGTCATATCGGTGTTATGTTCCCGGATTTTGCGTTCCTTACGCGGTTGGGTGATAATGGGACCCCTTGATAGTTCGCCTTGATTAAAGCTTCTCCAGCAATGCCCAACCTTGGTTTTACCATTTTCCACCTAGCCTCTTTTCCCTTGGGTTTCCGGAGCCCGAGGGTCATCTTATTTAAACCCCCCGGGCTAGTGCTCCTCTGAGTGTTGGTCCAACCGAGCGATGTCCGGGGCTACCAGGGGCAACTCTGGGCTGGCCTACCCGACGTCTTGCTCATTCGGTGTGCCCTGAGAACGAGATACATGCAGCTCCTATCAGGATTTGTCGACACATCTGGGTGGTGTTGCTGTATTTGTTTTAACTTGTCAAAGTGTCTTGTAGAACCGGGATACCGAGTCTGATCGGAATGTCTCGGGAGAAGGTCTATTCCTTCGTTGACCGTGAGAGCTTGTCATGGGCTAAGTTGGGACTCCCCTGCAGGGATTTGAACTTTCGAAAGCCGTGCCCGCGGTCATGGGCAGATGGGAATTTGTTAATGTCCGGTTTTAGATAACTTGAACCTTAACTTAATTAAAATGAATCAACTATGAGAGTAACCGTGATGGTCTCTTCTCGGCGGGGTCCGGGAAGCGAACACGGTGTTGGAGTAATGCTTGCCGCAGGTTGCCCTCTAGTTATTCGTTCGCGCTTTGCCTTCTCTTCTTGCTCTCTTTTGCGAACAGGTTAGCCACCATATATTCTAGTCGCTTGCTGCAGCTCCACATATTGTACCTTGCCTTACCTATAAGCTTAAATAGTCTTGATCGTGAGGGTGCGAGATTGCTGAGTCCCTGTGGCTCACAGATTACTTCCAAACCAGATGCAGGGCCTGATGACTCCGTTCAAAATGACGCGCTTCAGCTCAAGTGGGAGTTCGACGAGGACTCACGCCGTTACTATGTGTCTTTCCCTGATGATCAGTAGTGGTGCCCAGTTGGGGCGATCGGGACCGTGTCGCATGTTGGGTTGATCTTTTATTTTGGCGCCGTAGTCGGGCCATGAGTGATTGGTTGATGTAATGCTATTTATGTACTTTGATTGACGTGGCGAGTGTAAGACAACTATGTATCTCCCCTTTTATTATCTATATATTACATGGGATGTTGTGAAGATTGCCTAACTTGCGACATTGCTTTCAATGCGGTTATGCCTCTAAGTCATGCATCGACATGTAGGAGCTATAGCCGCATCGAGGACGTTACAAAGACCAAACCCTAGCACCAAATTAACTCTTTCAATGAACTCAGAAATTTGTGGAAAAAGATGTAAGCCTCTACCAGAGATGTCGCATATTTTCCAGGACATTTTGGTCATTTAATTAAATCATAATGTTATTTGAGTTGGAGTTTAAGATTTACCATTAAATATTTGTTGCTCCAAATATTCAGAAATTTGTTGTGTGGTTTGAAAATAGTTCAAATATTCCTCACAAAAGTTTATAGAATTAACCAAAGTGTTTTGGTTGGTATTTTATTTATAAAACATAAAGAAGAAAATAGAAAATAGAAAAGAAATAGATTAGAGAGAGAGGACTTACCTCGCGCCCCACCGCAGCCCAGTAGAGGCCCAGCCCACTAGCCTCTGCCGGTCGCCACCAACCTCCCACTAGGAGGACCAAGGTGTGTGCCCTCCGTGCCCTGGCACACGCCGGCCACCTCCTGCATACTTACCACCTCCCGAACAACGCTATGGACGCCATGCAACCCCTGGAACCCCATTGTCCTTCCCCTCGTGCTCCTGCACTCCCCTGCTCTCTTCCTCTCCCTCCATCGCCATGGCCGAGTGCCTCGCAGCGTGCCAATTACCACCACCGCAGCCACCGGCCACCCCATGCCCCGCTGACGTGCCAAGAATCTCGGCCACGACGCCCTCTTCCTCCTTGTCGAGCTATGCTTCACTAGGAGCTTAGCATCGCCGTCCCTCCATCAACTCCCTCCACGGATCGCCGGAGATCGTCTCCGCCGTTGTGCCCACACCACACGTTCCCATAGCCGCTGAGACCTCCGACAGCCTCGCTGGGAGCTCCTCCGCCTCTTCCCCTCGCTCCCGTGCTCATCTTGTCGCCATAGTCGTCCTTCCGACGATGACCGAATCGGGCCCCTGCCTGAGCTGCTCACCGCCGTGGCCATGGTCATTGTAACCTCCAACCGAGCTCACCTACGTGCTCAACGTGCCGCATAGGTGCCGTGGGAGCCAAGCACGCAATGCCAAGGCCACCGTAGCCTCATTCCCGAGTGCGCCCGAACTCCGGCCCCCATCTACGTCATCGACGCCGTCGTTTGGGTCCGCCCTGGCGTGAGCTATAGGCTCTGCTGGATGCGCACGAACCCCAGCTACGCGTAGGACCAAGCCGCAGTCGATTTGGTTGACTATGGGAAAATCCCGAGCCCCTTCGTCGTCTCTGGCCTTGTCGGTGACGAGCCGCGGGTCAACTCCAACGAGTTTGACCCGGGTTGACCCAGTTTGACCCCCCTTACCAAGTCACTAACAAGTTGCCATTGCTCAGAAGGTCATTGATTAGAAGAACAAGATTGACCATGAGAAGGTTTTCTTCAAGAAGCACGTGGCAAATCTCAGTGTTACTGATTTTCAGAATTTCAAATTGATGATGGCTGATCTGAAGGCATAATTTCCGAAGTGTCATGATAAAGCCAAGGGCTCCTGAGAGAGCCTCAAATACTATGCCGAGAAATGTGTTCATGCTCACAATGAAGCCATGAAGCGAAAGGCACTTGGGCGCCCAGGCATCAACACCAAGCTTGCTGCCAAGAAGAAGAAGCCAGAAGTACATGAGGCCGAGGCTTCCCAGCAAGAAGTGCCGAAGATCATCTTCCCCAAGGGCTTCGCTGGTCCGAAGCCTAATGCTCCTTCAGTTTCTTCTGAAAGGAAGAGGACTAAGCAAGGTGAAGGTGAAGCCAAGAAGCACAATCACCATGAAGCTTCTGATGTCGCTCCCTCCCAGAAGAAGCAAAAGACAAAGTCTTCCAGGGCTTCATGAAGCACACAAGCACCAATGTCCTCATCTGCTCCTCCAGAGCCATTGCTTGTGAAGCCCTTATATTTTGCCTTGCTTGCTTCCTCAAACCAAGAACGAAGAATGGTTGTGGATGAGCCTACTCCCACAGAGGCCCATGTCACTGAAGAAATTTCTGCCGTTCACCCCACCACAGCTGAAGACATTGGTCATGACAACAATGTAGACATAAATGATGATGAATTCCTTCCCCAACTGAACCAGAACCCTGTATCATCGTCTTTGCCTTTGCACATTGAACCTATCAAAATTGGTGGTCCTACCATGCCAATCGCCGAGGATGAGTTCTCGGAAGGGAAACACCCCAATACCCCACCACGTAAAGTCATTCTGCGCACGCCACCAGCTCATATCACTACACTGGTCATTGAGATCCCCCAAGCTACACCAGAGAGCATGGAAAAGTCCATGCCATCACCAGTTTTCCAAAGGCCTCGTAAAGGCCCGCCATCCCTATTCAGTATCTGCTAGTTCTTGAGCTTGCGTTGGTTTTTTCCTTGAAGAGGAAAGGGTGATGTAGCAAAGTAGAGACAGGTATTTCCCTCAGTTTGAGATGCAAGGTATCAATCCAATAGGAGGTACACGCAATTCTCCAATCTAAGGACCTACACAAACAATCAAAGGGGTTGTCGATCCCTTCACAAACTTGCACCGAAACATGTACCCAACGGGATAAAGGGGTCGTCGATCCCTTCACGGTCACTTGCATCGATGAGATCTGATAGAGATAGATACAAAAGATTACTAAAATGTAAAACAAAGTAAGAACAAATAAGTTGCAGCAAAGTATTTTTGGTTTTTTTTTGGTTTATAGATCCGAAAATGTGTGATGGGAAATAGACCTAGGGCCATAGGTTTCACTGGAGGCTTCTCTCTTGAAAGAAAATAATACGGTGGGTGAACAAATTACTGTCGAGCAGTTGATAGAAAAGTGCAAAGTTATGACGGTATCCAAGGCAATGATCATGAATATAGGCATCATGTTCGTGTCAAGTAGACCGACTCTTGCCTTCCTCTACTACTATTACTCCGGACATCGACTCCTATCCAGCATGCATCTAGAGTATTAAGTTCATAAGAACGGAGTAACGCCTTAAGTAAGATGACATGTTGTATAGGGATAAACTCAAGCAATATGATGAAAACCCCATCTTTTTACCCATGATGACAACAACACAATATGTGCCTCGCTACCCCTACTATGTCACTGGGTGAGGACAACGCAAGATTGAACCCAAAACTAAGCACGTCTCCCATTGCAAGAAGAACCAATCTAGTTGGCCAAACCAAACCGATAATTTGAATAGAAATACAAATATATTTGATCATGCATATAAGAATACAGAAAAGACTAAAATAAGATTCATATATAATCTGATCATAAATCCACAATTCATCAGATCTTGATAAACACACCACAAAAGAATATTACATTGGATAGAACTCCAAGAACATTGAGGAGAACATGTGTCAGTGCAACAAACCCTGGGTCTGTTTGCCTAGACTGTGCACAGGCCCGGAAACAGGATTGAGACACCAACCCCAAGTCAGAGTGCGAGAAACCAAGATCTTTGAAGGACCAATATGCATCTTAAGAGGACCAAGGTCAAGCCAAATATGCGAGATGCCACCAGGAGAAAAGCCTCCCTTGCCGGGTAGGCGAGCTTGGCGAGGGCGGGGTCACCCCTGGAAGAGAGCATCCAAGGCGTCCTGGCAGGGCCTGCCGGGACTCACGAAGCCAAAACCACCTCACCAACCACCCCACCATGACCCACGTCGTTGATCAGTGCGGTGTCAAGCTGCAAAGTGACTAAGTGGCAGCCATTTGCCACATGGTGGACTTTCTCTACAGAAAGTAACTACGAACAACACCCGTCCTGCTACGTGTCGAGCAAGCAGGTGTGGAGCTGGCAATAGAAGCCCGGCAAGGCTTGCTGGGAAACCAATGATGTGATGTTAAGCGGTGCATTTAATGCACCCTATCATCCTGCAGAGTTAGGTATGATAGCACCGTTTGCTATCTTATCAGTGCATAATGACCACTCTGCCATTGTGGTGACACCTTAATCTATAAAAGGAGGCCCATGGCAACCATAAAAAGGGTTAGAAGGTTGGATAACACATACGCCCATACACGCTAGCCACTACCGCCCCTGCCGGGCAAGTGTACTACGTATCACCACCATCATTCCACCATCAATTCACCAAAGCAGGAGTAGGGTTTTACGCCTCACGGCGGCGCGAACCTGGGTAAATTTGCCCACGTGATCTCTGCCGTGCTGCCCCGCGCTCGTCAGCTCTTTGTGCAACGTGACTTCCCCCTGCCGAACCAGCAAGGGTGAGGGAGTCCGGGACTAAGGGGTCGTCGGGCGTCCGACCTGTTAGCCATGGGCCGCACTGATGGGCTGTGAAGATACAAAGCACGAAGACTGCACCCGTGTCCGGATGGGAATCTCCATGGAGTGGAAGGTAAGCTTGGCATTGAATATGTAGATTCCTTTCTTTGTAACCGATCTTATGTAACCCTAGATCCTCCCGGTGTCTATATAAACCGAAGGACTTAGTCCGGATAGGAGACTCATTATCATAGCCATACAAGCTAGACCTCTAGGGTTTAGCCATTACGATCTCAAGGTAGATCAACTCTTGTAGTACTCATATTCATCAATATCAATCAAGCAGGACGTAGGGTATTACCTCCATAGAGAGGGCTGGAACCTAGGTAAACATCGTGTCCCTAGTCTCCTGTTACCATTGACCTTAGACGCACAGTTCGGGGGCCCCTACCCGTGATCCGCCGATTTTGACACCGACATTGGTGCTTTCATTGAGAGTTCCATTGTGCCGTGAACAACGAGGTCGATGTCTCGCCTTGTTCTCAAGGATAATATCACCACCGAAGGAACGCTGGCTCCAGGCCAAACCCTCTGACTGGGCGGCTTTACCATGACCGCCCGTTCGGTCATTAAGCCGACGATGACCTATCGGGTCATCGAAAACCCCCTTCGTATCAACTCGGAACACTCAAAGCAGATGGATCCATCAGAGCTTTCGTCTTTAAACGAGCTCCTAGATTGCATCGCCGCCCTAGGGGTCACTACAGACTATGATCAGATTAGGCTTAAACCCGATCAGAGAGGAATCAAATCTCCGCCGATCACCCACCAGATAGCGGTAGTCGAGGAGCGAGTCTGTAACTCTTCCTCCATATTGCGGACGGACTATGTCCGGATCTCCGGTCTCGAAGAGCCAGACACCTTCCCGCGAGGTGAAGCATCCTGCCCTCCGAACATACAATCGGATGACGAATATCTCGGAGCTTGATCTATTACGTTCGGAAGACCTACAGATTCTAGATCCAAAACCAGGGTAGGGTTCAGATTTAAATCCACCCACCCACCCGAATACAAGTGCTCTCATGAGCATAAAAGCAGCAGTCTTAGGAAACTGTCCACCACTTCTAGGCCAGATTCCTTCTTGTCAAGAACAAGATTAAAGATTGCCACGACGAGGAAGCGTTCTCTGTGTTCCGCAACAATTACAGGGATGAAGGAATCCTCAACACCATCAACCGCCGTCGCATCCTACACTTTGCTGACTTGGAAAGCGCCTGGAAAACTCAAGCAGCTCGTTGGGAATCATCGGTCCCCACTGAACCCCTCATTTAGGAAAAATGGGCGCACCCTTGCAACACACCCGGTTCAGTAGTAAAGAATTACAAGTCCAGTATGGGGCGCACAACCATTCCGGTAGGATGGCTCGATGGGCCATGCAAAATACACGCAACACCAAATAAAGTAGCAACACATAGCCTTAGAGCATGTTGGATACTCCGGCAAGTGGCCAAGAGCAGCGAGGATATCCTCACCAAGAATAACTTAGAACAACACCCTCCCAGAGGACAACTGCCCTAAAGTACCGACGGTCTTTGAAGTCTATCAAAGTCTGTCAAATAGAACTACGCGGACTCGCTGAAGTCTATCAAATAGTAGCAATAAACCCTTGGAATGACATGGCTATAACTTTTAATGCCGGCGACGAACCAAAATACAGGACAGTCCGAGCACCAGCCGCCTTGGTCCTCAGTCCAATTGTGGATGACTTTCGGCTTACCAAGGTCCTTATGGACGGCGGCAGCGGACTAAACCTCATCTACGAAGATACACTCCACAAAGTGGAAATAGACAGGAGCCGCATTGAGCAAAGTAGCACGACCTTCCGAGGAATTATCCCCAGTCGGGAGGCGCAGTGTGCAGGAAAATAACACTCGACATGGTATTCGGCACGCCGGAGAATTATCGATCGGAAGAAATAACCTTCCAACTGGCCCCTTTCAACAGCGGGTATCACGCCCTCTTAGGGCAAGATGCATTTACGCGCTTCCAAGCGGTACCCCATTACGGATACATGAAGCTTAAGATGCCTGGGCCCAATGATATGATCACTCTAGCTAGTGCTCCAGACATAGCACTCCATGCCGAGAACAAAACCGCAGCCTTGGCCCTTGAGGCATTATCTGAAGCCCTCACGGTCGAAGAATTAGCCGCGCTGCGGTCTATGGTGGACAGGGATGATGTGGTCCTAGACAAATGACCCAAATCCACCTCCTTCAAACCATCAGAAGAAATAGTCAAATTCCAAGTCCAACCAACGGACCCCAAGAAGACAACATCCATCGGAGCACAATTGGACCCAACGATTGACGCCGCGCTATGAGAGTTCCTGCACGAGAATTGGGATATATTCGCCTGGCACCCTTCTTATATGCCAGGAATCGCATGCGAGTTGGCCTAACATAGCCTCAGTATATTAAAGGGATATAAACCGGTGAAGCAAACACTGCGGTGCTTTTCTGAACCCAAACGTCAAGCTAAGGGGGAGGAGCAAGCCAAGACAATTGAGGCCAGATTCATCAGAGAAATAAAACATCCGGACTGGCTGGCAAACATGGTGATGGTCCCAAAGAAGGACAAATCCTGGCGGTTGTGCGTCGATTTTAAAGACCTCAACAAGGCTTACCCTAAGGATCCATTCCCTCTCCCCCGCATTGATCAAATCATTGATGCCACCGCAGGACACGACTCAATGTGTTTCCTGGATGCATATTCTGGATACCATCAAATCAAAATGAAAGATTCCGATCAAGCTACAACAGCATTCATTACCCCATATGGGCCATTCTGCTTCAACACCATGCCCTTTAGGCTCAAGAACGCCGGCGCCACATACCAACGCATGATTCAGACATGAATGGAGAAACAGATCAGCAAACAGTCGAAGCTTATGTGGATGATGTCGTCATCAAAACTAGGCACCTCGAAACACTAATAGACGATTTACGTCTCACCTTCGACAACCTCCACGTGTATGACATTAAGCTCTATCCGGAAAAGTGCGTTTTCAGCGTCCTGGGTGGAAAACTGCTGGGCTTCATCGTTTCCAATAGAGGAATTGAAGCAACATCAGCTAAAATCCAATCTTTGTCGCCATTGGCTACACAACAGACCTTAAACAAGTTTGAAAAGTCGCGGGTTGCGTGGCAGCTCTAAGTCACTTCATCTCCAGATTGGGAGAAAAGGCACTGTCACTCTATCGCCTTTTACGGGGAACCGATCACTTCGAGTGGACGGACGCGGCAAAAACCGGACTGGAGGAAATAAAAACCCTTCTTGCAAGGAATCCAATCCTGGCCGCACCAAATAACGGCGAACCAATGTTATTATATATATCGGCAACACATCAGGTGGTGAGCGACGTACTCGTCGTTGAACGAGAACAGGACTGACATACATTCCTGCTTCAGAAGCCAGTATACTATGTATCCACTGTCCTTACACCATGCAAGTCCAGGTACCCCCATTATAAAAAGATAGCATACGCTGTATTCATGGCATCCCGAAAGCTCCGTCACTACTTCCAGGAGTGTTCGATCATGGTGGCTTCTGAAGTACCACTCAATGACATTATAAATAACCGCGATGCCATGGGATAGATTGCCAAATGGGCCATTGAGCTCCTCCAATTCGACATTACATATAAACCATGTTGAGCTAGTAAACCCAAGTACTGGCTGACTTCGTCGCCGAATGGACAGAGGCCGAACTCCCTAAAGAGTATGGCACATGTTCCAATTGGGTTATGTATTTCGATGGCTCCAAAATGTTGGCAGGGCTAGGAGCGGGCGTCGTTTTAACGTCCCCTACTGGAGACATCATTCAGTATGTACTCCAAATACTATACACAGACTCCAATAACGCATCCGAATACGAGGCCTTATTGCATGGTCTTCGGATGGCTGTCTCCATGGGCATACAACGCCTAGAAGTGCGCGGGGACTCAAACCTCGCAATATCTCAAATAAAAGGAGACTTCGACGCCAAAGATCCAAAGATGGCAGCTTATCGTAACGCAGTCATAAAAATGTCAGCCCGGTTGGAGGGGCTTGAGTTCCATCATGTGGCTCGAGAAAGTAATCAAGCGGCGGACGTTCTTGCTCGTATTAGCGCTAAGCGCGACCCCGTCCCACCTAATATTTTTTTGGAAAGGCTTTTTAAGCCATCCGTGGTGTGGCGGGGGGAGAACGGCAACACCTATCCGGATCCAAACATAACCCCAGATCCCGAAAACACCGACGTCATCGGAGGCTCAGGCACCGAAATAACACCGTCGGCGCATCTCATCATTGCAGTCATTGCCCCATGGACCGAACCCTTCCTGGCCTACCTTAGCAGGAAGGAGCTTCCTGAGGACCAGAACGAGGCCCGCTGCATTGTCCGACGTTCGAAGGCTTACAAGGTTCATGAAGGAGATCTCCATAAGAAAAGCGCTACCGGAGTTCTTCAACGATGTATCTCCGAGGAAGAGGGGCAACATATCTTGGCTGAAATTCATGCCGGACTCGGCGTTCACCATGCCACAGCTCGGGCCGTTGTGAGCAAGGCCTTCCGTACAGGTTTTTATTGGCCGACGGCCCGAGCAAATGCATAGGACCTCGTCCAATGTTGCTTCGGATGCCAACACTTTGCCAACCAAAGCTATATGCCCCCCACTGCCTTACAAACAATCCCCATTACTTGGCCTTTTGCAGTCTGGGGACTCGATACGGTTGGACCCCTTAAAGGAGGAAGCCATAAGAGAAAGTATCTGCTAGTCATGGTGGATAAATTCACTAAATGGATAGAGGCCAAACCAGTCAAAAAGGCCGAAGCGGGGCCAGTAATAGATTTCATATCCAGCGTGGTACACCGTTATGGTGTCCCACACAGCATAATCACCGATAATGGCTCTAATTTCACAGCAGATGAAGTGAAAACATGGTGTACTAATCTACGCATTAAGCTTGATTATGCCTCAGTTTATCATGCACAGACAATCGGTCAAGTCGAACGGGCTAATGGTCTTATTATGAGCGGCATCAAACCTAGACTAGTGCGGTCTTTGAAAGAATCAGACAAGCACTGGGTGGAGGAACTTGATTCCGTACTCTGGGGGCTACGGACCATGCCCAACCGCACTACTGGACATACACCTTTCTTTGTGGTGTATGGTGGAGAAGCAGTGTTACGTTGCGATATTATTCATGACTCACCTAGAGTGCGCATGTATGAAGAGAGAGAAGTCGAGCTTGATTGGCAGGACAGCCCAGATGCCTTGTAGGAGGAGCGCGACATCGCAAAAGCCCGTTCCGCATTTTATCAACAGCAGGCTTGCGGGTATCAAAGCAGATAAGTGCGGGCCAAGACTTATAACGTTGGTGAACTCGTTCTACACCTGCCGGAGAAGAAAAAGGACAAACTCAAGCCCAGGTGGGAGGATCCCTTCATCATTGACGAAGTTCTCACCGGAGAAGCATACCGCCTGCATGGCGCGTCAGACAATCACCTGGAGCCGAACCCCTAGAATGCGGCCAGACTACGCTGATTTTATGCCTAGCGCCGAACTCTGTGTTCGTCTCCTCCCCTGTTATTAACGTTATTTCTTCTGCCTTTTCGTTTTTTATCTTTTTTTTAGTTTTTTAGCCTTACGGCTTCAGTACGGCTAGACCGTCCTTACCTGATGTGTGCATCTCTACATATGTACGTTCATTATACCTAGGGGCTTCTCGTACAGAAGCTTGCTATTATTCTTCGAGCATCAAGCTCACCACATATCCGTTTTTCCATATGTACCTTTTCTTCACCCCTATATGCATCGATATGACTTAAGTTTTGGCCAAGCTCGGTTGTCTGGCTCGTGTGCTTATGCCCTACGCTCCCATTAGTTCGGCTAGGGCATAAAGGGAGCACCTCTGCGATTGTTACAACCGGGTCATCCGGATGTGTACCTCAGACTAGGTGAACCCGAAAGCTAGCATTCTTAAGGGAATATTCGGTTGGCGAATTAAAGATGTTTCTACATTCACTCAATTATGAAACCCCATAAGTTACTTACTCTACGATTTTTTCAATCACACTTCGGACATGCACATTAAACACATGCACACCAAGGGAAAGGAACCCTTAACGGAACTTTTCTCTCTGGAAGATGTTTCTTACATAGTTTAATATAACATAACTAGCCGGATACACATTGTCTGTTCAAGCAACTATGACCCCTACGCCTGGTTCCCATGCATACCCCGGTATACTATACCATAAGGGTATTCGGAAACACTCTGCACCTTCGGGTCCGGAGGTCGAAGCGAAAAGGTCGACCATGACAATTGTTCTTATTATCCAGCTAGAAGGAAAGTACATAGTCATTTATGACTCAAAAACTTCCTCCTCTATACCGTCCAACAGGCGGTCTAATTTACAATCCTGTTGGGAGTATCTAGCAGCCACCTCGACTTGGCTATATACTAAACTAACAGGAATTTCTTCCCCATTTGACCCTAGCGGTCCGACTCGGGCCATGTGATTTGGATCCAGCTTGGTATATCGTGTTTTTATTATGGCCCAGGCTTCTCGCGCACCCTCTCGGCAGGCCGATATCTTCCACAGTCGGATACGCCGCCGCGCTCCCTTGAACACCTCTACAAGCTTCTCCATACTCCTTGGAGGGAAGTTGGATGGCCATAAGGCCTTGGCTACACTTCGCATTACCTGCTGAGCATGCTCGTGCAACTGCGACAGCCCTTGCAGAAGATCACTTGATGATCCGGATACCTCCTCTTCGGGACGGCCCGTTAATATACCTGCAATCACAGCTATATTACCCACTTTTACTGCCAAACTATTATCAGATAAATGCGACCACATACTGAATATGCCGCCTTGCAGTTTTTTGTTCTCCTTCACGGAGTCAGCTAGCTGAGCATGCACATCTTTTAGTTCTTCGCCCAGTTTGGTGTTCGAATCCTGGAGCTTTTTTTTCTCCTGAACGACTTTTGTTAACACACGCTCGCCCGCTGCTAGCAGTATTTTGGCTCCATTTTCTTCGCTTCTATCGGCGTCCAGCTGCTCTCGTAGTTGGTCTAACAATCCAATACAAAGATAAGCAACTAGATCAGCATTATTAGTGTACAATTATGATTTCTCAATGGAGGGAAACATTACCAGGGGATGCCTTCTTCAATTTCTCTAGTTCGGCATTGGCAGCAGACAGCTGCCTCCGACACTTTTCTAGTTCCTGAGTTAAAAGGGTGTTCTTTTCCATAAGCACCTGGTTGTACATTGATCCTTAAATCGGTTGTTTCAACTACTTTAAGTCTCGGGGCCTACTGGCATATGGTTATCATAGTCACACAAAAAAAACTTACCTGCACATCTTTTAAATGATGTTTTTTGGCACTATTAAGCCCATTTCGAGCAGCTCGGATATATGCATCGGCTGACCAGAAGGCATTAAATGACTCTTCTGAAAACCCAGGGTCTCGTAAAACGGCCCTGTGGCGCCGATGATTCATGGCGCTCTCCACTTCTGAGTTGGTGATGGATACATCATCTGAGTCCTCGGCTGGAGGACTGTCCGGCGTCACCCCCGCATCAGCCCCCGTCTTCACGGCAGGATTTGAATCCTGGCTGCGGGAAGTATGACCAGCCGGACCCCCGGATATAGTCCGGAACACCTTTTTCCTTATATAGGGTACACGGAATGGTCATAGTTGGATGTGACTGCAAAGGTGCATACTTGCAAATTCATACCACTTTGAAGAAGGCTCGGCTGTATCTTCGTCTGCCTTCCTCTTAAAAGGCTTGCCTGGTATGGGGGACGCTCTCTTCGGAGATGCTCCCGGGGCAGCATGGCGCGCCGAACGCTTCCCCTTCTAAGCGCAGGATAGTGCGGTGGGTAAGGAGGAATGAGAAAACTCTTTTGGATAATGTCGGATTTCGGGTTCTGGCAGACCCTTGAGGTTCGAACACTGGGGTGCGCGCGGAGATTTCGCCATCTACCTACCTGCACCCCTACGCCTCACTGAGATCTAAGCTATGGGAAGAACAGCACAAGAGACACATGGTTTATACTGGTTCGGGCCACCGTTGTGGTGTAACACCCTACTCCAGTGTGTGGTGTGGTGGATTGCCCCTTGGGCTGATGATGATGAGCAATACAAGGAAGAATAGCCTCGCGAGGGTCTGCTCTTGGCTGGGGGATGAACTGCTAGGAGGAGTTCAGTCACCCTTCCCTCTCTCTCTTCTCGATTGCAACCCTAGCTAGTTTTTGGGTTGGCCGATTCTGGATCCCCCCTACCCTGGGGGTGGCTAGTCCTATTTATAGGCAAAGGCCCTGGGCCTCTTCCCAAATATTGAGCGGGAAGGGCGCCAACAATTGGCCATTTGAAGGGGAACATCTGGTACACTTATCCTGACTAAAGTTAGTCCTCGCCTGCTAAAGACTCTGGTGGTCACGCTGGCTTGGGCTCCACAATGACTTCCTCCCTGCCGTTGGACTGGTCTTGGTCTCGTTGCACTGAAATGGGTGCCTTTGCTTGATGCTCTCGCATGCGCTTGCTCCCTTTGCACCAAAGAGGAAAGGAGGACACTGCACGAGCTGGCGCCCGCCTGGCGCCCTTGGTCGTCATGGCTTGCGTCACGGGCACCTCGTGAGGTACCCCGCCTTGATCTCTCCGCCTCCTCGCGAGCCAGCCTGATGAGGCCGTGCCTGAGGAAGCTCCGTGTCGTCCACCCCGTGAGGCTTGGCCCTTCGCAAGGGTCTTGGGTCTACGTTGATGAAGACGGGTCGTGCTGGGCCCCCTTTGAGCCATGCCGCAGGCCGCAGGCAGGCAAGTCTGGGGACCCCCGTTCCCAGAACGCCGACAGTAGCCCCCGGGCCCAAGGCGCGCCTGGACTTGGCCGTGCAGGGAGGCGAAAGGACAAGGGCGAAGGAGCGGGCTCGGGAGCTCCTGGCCTGGTGCCACTCACTGGAGGAGCAAGTGGAGCTGCACGAGGCAGCCCTCGCGTCGATGAAGGTGGCCTCTGGCGACCCAGCAGAGCTCCAGAAGCGCGAGGAAGCGCTGATGCTGGAAGCCACCGAACGTACCCACCAGTACGAGTGCCTGGAGACGAGGGAGCTCTTGGTGACGCAAGCGGAGGATGATGTCGCTGCACAGGAAGCCTGCGTCCTGGAGGAGGTCGGACGTCGGGTGGCAATGGCACGCTTGAGCCTCGAGCAGGAGTTCGAGGAGAGGCTGGAGTTGATCCCGGCCGAGGCTGAATGTAGGACTGCTGCCTTGAGGGCCAAGCTGGAGGATGCGACGCGGCGGGCCGATGCTTTTCGGGCCGCGCTTGAGGTAGCGCAAGGGGAGTCAACCACCTCCCAGGCCGAGGTCCTCCTTCTTCACCAGCGGGTGGAGGAGGCCCAGGTCGTCGCGCGCCAGTATGCGGACGAGATACATCAGCGGCGGATCCTGGAGCATGAGCACGGCCCCATGCTCACCACGCTCTGGGAGAGAGCCAACACAGCCTAGGGCAACCTCTGCGAGGAGGCTGTTGGTGAGCCGCACGCAGTCAACTACGTCGGCAACCTTCAGTTCTTCACCGACATGGTGACGCAGCTGGAGGCGCGGTCGGTCAGGGATAACAGGTTGGTGGAGTAGAGGAGCCGCGCCCTGCTCGGGCGCGCCTTTTCTCGCGTCTTCAGCCATCTCCGGAACATGGATCCCCACTTCGACTTCGACGCCGCCATCGCCCCAGTCCCCCAGGCCGTCCGAGACGACCTGGCGCACTGGGTGGAAGACAATGTGGATGCTCTTGTCAAGGCCTTCGCTTCAGACAACGATGGCGTGATCGTGGCTGCTGACGAGGGCGGTGTGGTGAACGGCCCTGACGCCACTGGCGGTGACGCAGACAGTGATGGCGAGTTCAGCGACGCCAGCAACGGTTCGGGTGGTGCTCCTGAGGACGCATTGGGGGATTTATCCGACTGATCATGCATCGTTCCTGTTGCCTTACCATTGCCCATGCGCCCGCGCCAAGTGGTTGGCTTAAGCGACACGCTGGTCGGCTAGTTTACCTTTGTCCCGTGCGGGCCCCGAGGTAGCCTGTGGGAGGTTGTGGTGTCACGAGTGCTCCTTGATCGAATCCGTAGGATCTGCAGTAAAAAACCCTCCTGAGAGGACGCGGCGGCGACAGTCTGGGCTGCGCACAAGCTAGGCCTGACCCGGCTCGCGAGGGGCTCATGAGGGGAGGCAGCTGAGGCGAAGTGGTAACCAAAACGCGAGAAATTGCTCAAACGAGACTAACCACCCCTTCCCCGAACACACGCAAATCTCAAATTCGAATCCAACTTAAATCCAGCGGGGGAAAGCGACAACCAAAGGGAAAGGCAACGAAAGCAGACAAAAGGCCGCGTCCGGCACCTCATCTAGTCTTGGACGTCTTCTCACCAGCGCGGAGCTAAGTGCTGCCACTGGGCGTGGGAGGGAGCCCCAGGGCCTGAGGCCGGCACCCCTGAGACTCCGGGGCGTGTACAGCCCCACTCATTATTACGTGAGAGTGTCACGGGGCGGCGAGCTTCACAGGCACTGGGCCTTCTTCACAGGAACCGGCCTTGGTTCATATGGCCAGACGAGGGCCCTGCCTTGCGCCACACTCTAGTGCCATCAACGACGACCGGAAACCAGGACGCCACCGATGGGGTAGAGCGGTCGCCAGCGGTTCCCCCGACGACCACGGGTCCTCCGCCAGGGGCAGGCCCTGAGGCACCTCCCCAGCAGAGGGCCTACCTCCTGAGAACACCTTGCTCCGAACGCCGCGGTGGTGATGTCGGATCTTGGCCCCTCTCCTACAGCCCCCTGCGCCCTCCTCCCGAGGGGTAGGAGACTGTGGGAGCGGGGCTGCTGCTCGCTGTGGCGACCTACACCTCCTGCGATCCATGATTAGCGTATGCTTGCTCATCAGGAATTAGCGGTACCCGATAATCGTTGCCTCCAGCGTGGCCAGTGGGACTGCCCCGGGGCTCCTGGAAGGGCTCAGCTTCTGGCGCCTCGTCCCCCCAGCTCGGGCTGAAGAGCGATCATTGTTCGCCCTGGTGAGGGTGTCCTTGGTCCATCATGAGGGGCACATATTCTTCCGGCGCCGCCATCCCGAAGGCCATGCTGTAGTGCTTCGCGTGCCACGCAGCTCTGCTTGACGCGCCCACCGTGGGGTGGTAGCGCGGCTGTCCACTGGGGCCGCGGGTCGCATCGAGTGCTTCTTCTTCGCGGACCGGGAGCGGGGGTAGCGCCGCCGCCGGTCCGGTGCCGACAGCTTCGCTGGTGTTGGAGTAGCCTTGGAGCCCGCGGGCGCGCGCGGAGCCCCCGCGTGGGCCGCCCTGGGCTTGAGACGGGAGCTGGGTGCAGAAGGGGTGAGCCCCAGAGGCGGCGAAGCCCAGGAGCTCTGCCACCCGCTCTAGCAGCACGTCGCGGCCGCCCTCCAGCAGCCTGCACTGCAGCAGCTCTCGGGCCACCGTGAGCGCGGCCCTTGAGTTCGCCTGCTCCCGGCGGGTGTGTGGAGTCATGGTCGTAGCGTGATTGGAGGCCCTTGCTGCCGACCGCGCTTGCCTCGGTGTGAGAGCTGTCGAAGCCTGTCCGCGCCGCCCGCGGCCTGCTACGCCCTGCGGACCGCGAGGTGCCTGGGGCACGGGGTCGCCTGAGGCGAGCGGCTCTGCGCGGGCGGGCCACGCCGCCCATGGATCTGGGTTACCCGCCTGGTCGCCGGACATGGTGATGACGACGCGGCGGGGCACGAAGTGGTAGAAGGTGGATTCCGGCGCACCCCTACCTAGCGCGCCAAATGTCGGATTTCGGGTTCCGGCAGACCCTTGAGGTTCGAACACTGGGGTGCGCGTGGAGATTTCGCCTTCTACCTACCTGCACCCCTCCGCCTCGCTGAGATCTAAGCTATGGGAAGAACAGCACAAGAGACACAGGGTTTATACTGGTTCGGGCCACCATTGTGGTGTAACACCCTACTCCAGTGTGTGGTGTGGTGGATTGCCCCTTGGGCTAATGATGATGAGCAATACAAGGAAGAACAGCCTCGCGAGGGTCTGTTCTTGGCTGTGGGGATGAACTGCTAGGAGGAGTTCAGTCACCCTTCCCTCTCTCTCTTCTCGATTGTGACCCTAGCTAGTTCCTGGGTTGGCCGATTCTGGATCCCCCTTACCCTGGGGGTGGCTAGTCCTATTTATAGGCAAAGGCCCCGGGCCTCTTCGCAAATATTGAGCGGGAAGGCGCCAACAATTGGCCATTTTGAAGGGGAACATTTGGTACACTTATCCTGACTAAAGTTAGTCCTCGCCTGCCAAAGACTCTGGTGGTGACGCTGGCTTGGGCTCCACAATGACTTCCTCCCTGCCGTTGGACTGGTCTTGGTCTCGTTGCACCGAAACGGGTTCCTTTGCTTGATGCTCTCGCCTGCGCTTGCTCCCTTTGCACCAAAGAGGAAAGGAGGACACTGCGCGGGCTGGCGCCCACCTGGCGCCCTTGGTCGTCATGGCTTGCGTCACGGGCACCTCGTGAGGTACCCCGCCTTGATCTCTCTACCTCCTCGCGAGCCAACCTGATGATGCCGTGCCTGCGGAAGCTCCAGTCGTCCGCCCCACGAGGCTTGGCCCCTCGCGAGGGTCTTGGGTCTGCGTCGATGAAGACGGGCCGTGCTGGGCCCCCTTTGAGCCACGCCGCAGGCCACAGGCAGGCAAGTCTGGGGAGCCCCGTTCCCAGAACACTGACAGATAAGGTGTCTTCGGATTACTTACACGTGAGCCAGGAAGGAGGACGGGGTAATCGGCGATAATGGGTACATATGTACCATCATAGCTCTTCTGATAGAATATTCCATCCTCAAGCTCCACGAATATGTCCAGATCTTCCTCATATCCGGGGTCTAGATCCCAGTTGCGATTCACCGGCTGAGGGGTAGGGTCATGGATCCCCTCGACAGCCTTTCGCCATTCCTGTTATGAGCAAGATAAGATACTGGCTATCAAGAATGATTCAGGGACAAGAATAAAACAGTGGAGCTGAAACTTACCCAGCTGGGAGGATTATACATGGAAAACCCGTCTCGAATTTGGAGACGGGTGAACTCCTCCTTCTCCCCATTATATAGCTCGGCCAGTATTTTGGCTAGGGCGATAGGAGTCTTCAGGCCCCTTCAGCCATAGCGTGAGTCGTCGTCTTCTCTGTTATAATGCCACATGGGCAGCCCTGTGTATTGAAGTGGCTGGACCCCCCGCGTTATTGAAATCGCCATCACCTCGGCTATTGACAATATGGACTAGGCAAGCATCTTAATCTTGCCCAATAGCAGGCTGATCTCTGCACTATCCTCTTCCTCGAGACTCCAAGGAAGCCAGCTATGGTGTTTCTTTAGCTGAGCATTTGAAAACTCGGGGAGGCCCATGCGGACGGGGTCGGGTATAGCAACGTCGTCGATGTAGAACCATTCGGAAGGCCACTCTTTGTGAGCTTTCTTCGGCATGCTAGACAGGTATCCGGTCTCGGTAATGCGTCACATTTCGGCTCCTCCCACATCAAAAATTGACACACATTGATTGCGAGGGACGAGGCAGAACAGTCTTCTCCACAAATCGAAGTGGGCCTCACAACCCAGGAATAGTTGGCATAAAGCGACATAACCCGCGATATGCAGGACAGAGGCTGGGGTAAAATTATGCAGCTGGAGGCCGTAGTACTCCAGAAGTCCTCAGAGGAATGGGTGAATTGGAAATCCCATGCCCCTCAGCAGGTAGGGGACGAAGCACACTCGTTCTCCAGCAGACAGATTGGGGAAATCCTCCGCCTGGGTTTTGCCATTGAAGGAGGCCAGTCCTGCTCGAACAGGGACCAGATGTGCTGGAGGGAGAAATCCCTGCGTTTGTAGCTTCACCAATTGGCTGTGGGCCACAGAGCACCACTCCCATTCGCCTCTTTCTAGGTTGGAACGGGAAGAGGATCTGGGAATGTTGGCCATGTTGGAATGGTTTCGCCTGGCAGTATCTGAGGATTTTCTCCGTGTGATGCCGAAAGGATCTGAAGTCCAATCCCTTTAAATAGACATTCTTTCTTGCAATTCTCGGGTGTTATTTGCAAAAAAATAACCTTACCGTCCACATTCACCCAACACATGGAGGATAAGGTCATAAACGCACAGAAGCCGAGGGGTGCGGCATTGAATTGATAGCCGAACACATTACTTGGAAGACTTTGGACAAGGAACCCGCCTTGCAATGCCGAAGACAGTCTGCACGCCAAACACCTCGTCATTGGAGCCTGGTTTGGTGTAACACCCACAATGCGGCTATATCTCCCACGTGTTGGGGCACGACTTAGTGGCATAGCCACATGGTAGGCTTGTCGCAAGAGGGGTAATCTTCACACATCCCATGTACTAAATAAGAATGGGATAAAGAGTTGGCTTACAATCGCCACTTCACACAATTCATAAATAATCCATACATCATGCAACATACAATCAAAGGTCCGACTATAGAACCAAAATAAAAGAAGACAACCCCAAATTCTAGATCCCTGATCGTCCCAACTGGGCTCCACTACTGATCAACAGGAAACGAAACATAACAACGAACAAGATGTTCATCGAGCTCCCACTTGAGCTCAGTTGCGTAACCTGCACTGGTATCATCGGCACCAACAACTGTTTGGAAGTATCTGTGAGCCACGAGGACTCAGCAGTCTCACACCCGCGAGATCAAGACTATTTAAGCTTATGGGTAGGATAGGTAATGAGGTGGAGCTGCAGCAAGCAATAAGAAAATATGGTGGCTAACATACGCAAATAGGTGGGAGAAGAGAAACAACGCAACAGTCGTGAAGCTAGAAGTGATCAAGAAGTGATCCTGAAACTACTTACATTGAAGCATTACACAAGAACCATGTTCACTACCCGGACTCGTGGTGGATGCATTTTAATTAAGTCGAGTGTCAAGTTCTCTACAACCGGACATTAACAAATCCCTATCTGCCACATAACCGCGGGCACGGATTTCAAAAGTTCAAACCCTGCAGGGGTGTCCCAACTAAGCCCATCACAAGCTCTCACAGTCAACGAAGGATATTCCCTCTCCCAAGAAGACCCGATCAGTCTCAGAATCCCGGTTACAAGACTTTTCGACAATGGTAAAACAAGACCAGCAAGACCGCCCGGATGTGCCGACAAATCCCAATAGGAGCTGCACATATCTCGTTCTCAGGGCACACCGGATCAACACTACGTACACCTGAAACCAGCCCTCAAGTTTCCCCGAGGCGGCGCTGCAAGTTGCTCTAGGTTGGACCAACATTCAGAGGAGCACTGTCCCCGGGGGGGGGGGGGGTTTAAAATAAAGATGACCCTTGGGCTCGCGAAAGCCCAAGGGAAAGTTATAGGTTGTTAGGCAAATGTAAAACCAAGGTTGGGCCTTGATGGAGGCGTTTTATTCAAAGCAAACTATCAAGGGGTTCCCATAACAACCAATCGCGTAAGGAACGCAAAATCAAGGAACATAACACCGGTATGACGGAAACTAGGGCGGCAAGAGTGGAACGAAACACCAGACACAAGGACGAGCCGTCCACCCTTTACCAAGTATATAGATGCATTAAAGTAAATAAGATATATTGTGATATCCCAACATATCCATGTTCCAACATGGAACAAACTTTAGCTTCACCTGCAACTAACAATGCTATAAGAGGGGCTGAGCGAAAGCGGTAACTTAGCCAAACAACGGTTTGCTAGGAAGGAGGATTAGAGGCTTGTCATGGCAATATGGGAGGCATGATATAACAAGTGGTAGGTAGCGCGACATAGCGATTGAGCGAACAACTATTAAGCAAAGATAGAAGTGATTTCGAGGTTATGGTCATCTTGCCTGAAATCCCGCAAGGAAGAAGAACGAGTCCATGAAGAAGACAAATGGACGTAGTCGAAGGGATCCTCACAACTCCGGAATGAAACCGAAGCTAACGAGTGAAGCAACCCGGAAAGAAGCAAGCAACATAGTAAACAACCATCACATAATCATGGCATGATGCACAACCAAGTATGATGCATGTCCCGTTTAATGAGGCATGGCATGGCAAAGTGCACAAACAATACTACAAATGAAGTGGAGCTCAATATGCAACGAGTTGGATATTGACGAAACACCACATGACTTATTTAGTTCTCTCCCGTTTATGTACTCAGCAATATTAAATGTTTGTTTAAACATGGCAAGGGGTGACGCATATGAAAACTACCTATCTAGGCAAGTTTAAATGAGGCCGGAACAACAAACAACAAGTCCGGAAAATCTTCATGTGCATATTTTAGGTTTGGCATTGTTCTTCTCTAAACCATATTTTAGAGTTGGTAAACGTGCAAGATGAGTGCACCAAGTTAAACTAGGCATTTTTCTACCCCATTTACATATAAAGATTATTTAAAACCAAGCTACGGTTATTTGGTTATGAAATAATTCATTTTACCATGGCATTTGGAGCAAATTAAAGCAAACAACAATTTAAATATTTTAAACATGCACGAAAGTTGGATAATATGAATCTACACAAAATTCTAAGTATTTTTCATATATAAATCATTTTAAACCGATGCACGGTTGTGGAGTTATTAAATGCATGATCATGAAGGGGGTTTTCTACAAAATAGTAAATCCTGGGATAATGCTAAAACCACAGCAGGGGAAAAATAACACATGTGGGCTGAATCTGGATCTGGCAAGGGTGCTCACATTGGGCCAAGCCCAGCTGATCCTGGAGGCATGGCGTGGTGAGAACGCGCTGGGCCTGATGCGTGCTCATGGCCCAAGAATCAAGAAGGCCGGCTCTCTTGCTGGATCGGGTCGGCGCTGACCCAGGCGTGGTCAACGGGCGAAGAGGGAGCTGGCGCTATGGTCGCTGAAGAGAGGATGCAGGGGGTAGCGGCTGGTGATGTGAGGTGCAGGGCACGATGCAGAGGAGGCAGCAGGGCGCGGGGAGATCAGCCGGATCCAAACAAGGAGGTAGGTTGGCGACAAGGCAAACGGCAGCGGCTTGGATCCTCGAGTGCCAGTGAATCTCCATGGCTGCACGTTCCTGACGAGGCAGAGTAGAGGGAGGTGAGAGGGAAAACGAGAAGGGAAATGAAGGGAGGAGGAGAGCACGGCGGCCATTGTTTCCTCACGGCGGCACAGCATCGGGGAGCGGCTGCAGCAGTATGGATCCGGCGGTGGGGAGGTCCGGGCAGAGAGCAGAGGAAGGAGGTCCGGTGCGGAGGCAGCCGAATCTGTATGCAGCGTCTCGATGTCATGGAAGGTCCGGCCCTGCTCCATGGCGCTGTGGCTCCTGCGCGGAGAACAAGAGAGAGAGGGAACCGGGTGAGAGAGAGAGCGGCGAGGGAGAGAAGAGAAGGAGAAGGCCGGAAGGGAGGCAGGGGCGCGCAGTGCAGCGGACTGGCTCGAGTAGGAGAGGATTTTTGGATCGGGGGCGCGGGCGTCTGGTTGGCCTGGTGCTGAAAATGAGGTGGGTTGGATGGATCCCGAGGGAGAAGAGACAAGAGTGGTGTCGGCGCTAGGAATTAGGGAGTATGGGACAGCTCTCCTCAATTTTAGGGTTGGTCAAAATATATCTCAGGGAGATTAGATTAGGGGCTATTTGGACCCTCGAATTTAAATCGGGCGGTCGAGAATAAATAAGTTAGGAAGTTCAAATGAGAAAATGAAGATGTTTTGGCGATGTTTGGGGATGATCTGGATCAAACGGTCGCGACTGCTTGGGTCGGGTTCGGGGTAGCTTCGGACGCACACTCGAGGGGGCCGATGCACTGTGCAAGGAGGGGTTAGGTGGAACTTGTGGGCTGTGCAGAAGAATTCGGACTGAGAGGAGAGAAGAGAGAGAGAGAGAGAGAGAGAGAGGCCCGACAGCAGTTTCCGGAGACCAAAAACGTCCGACGATAGACCGACTATAATACCGCTATAGTTATCTGTTGTGGCATTAAACGAACTCCGAATGCGACGAAACTTGGCAGGCGACCTACTCACAACATAACAACACCGCATGACCACTTTCAACCCATTCCGAGAACATTTTCTGGCCACTTGTAAAATAATATTTCGGACGTGCCGCGGGCCCATGCAAGTGTGTCCGGGCTCAGAACAGACAACGGATGGAACTGGGGAAACCCGGACGGATGCAAGTTTTGAAAAACATGATGATGCAATGCACATGATAACATGACAAGATGCAACACACAAGCGAATGACATGGCAACGACGACGAATAAGTGGAAGACACCTGGCACATCGGACTCGGGGCGTTACATTCGGGGGCTACTGAGGGAGTCCGGGACCAAGGGGTCCTCGGGCGTCCGGCCTGTTAGCCATGGGCCGAACTGATGGGCAGTGAAGATACGAAGACCGAACACTGCACCCGTGTCCGGATGGGACTCTCCTTGGCATGGAAGGCAAGCTTGGCGTCGAATATGTAGATTCCTTTCTTTGTAACTGATCTTATGTAACCCTAGATCCTCCCGGTGTCTATATAAATCGGAGGACTTAGTCCGGATAGGAGACTCATTATCATAGCCATACAAGCTAGACCTCTAGGGTTTAGCCATTACAATCTCGAGGTAGATCAACTCTTGTAATACTTATATTAATCAATATCAATCAAGCAGGACGTACGGTATTACCTCCATAGCGACGGACCGAACCTGGGTAAACATCGTGTCCCTTGTCTCCTGTTACCATCGACCTTAGACGCACACTTCGGGACCCCCTACCCGAGATCCGCCAGTTTTGACACCGACAAAGGGGCCCTATGGTCCCATAGGTGGTTGTGGTTTCTCATGACATCTTTGGCGCGCCTGGTAGGGGCAGCTCGCTTACGCGAACCTGAAAAGCGTGTGAAGAGCGTCATCTTCATCACCGTCCTCACCTTCGACGGCGCCATCGACCATGGCGCCCAAGAAGAAATCTGGTGCTTCGGTTCACCCATCCACCTTGAAGGCCCTGCCACCCGCAGCCCCTAATGCTGCGGGCGATGCACAGGCATGTGAGGACATGGACGCTGTTGGGGTCATGGTCGGAGCAGGCGGCACCGTGACCACTTTCCCACGGCCGGCATAGGAATAGGAGACATTGGAGGAGAACAACATCAGCCATGCCCCGCCGGGCATACTCCACAAGGTACGAGTGAGGGGGTTACTCCACCTGCGCCCCCTCCTCCTGTGGACGGGCACAGCCTTAGCAACGAAGCTTGGTTCGGGGAAAGTCGCCGCCCTTCGCCCGTCACCACCACGGGAGCGGGCGCAGCGTATGCGCCTCCCTCGGGATGGTTCGACCATGTCGCTGTGCCCGACGGAGCCGCTGGCCCTCGAGCGCCTTCACCGCACCACCCTGCCATCCAGGTGGCCACCCTGCAACAGCAAGGGCGCGGTGCTGCCATCGCTTGCACCATCAGGAGCCGAGCGACGGTGCGATCTACTTCATCATCACCCATGCCTGATTGTTCCATGCTGTTATATTATCAATCTTTGATGTTTCATAATCATTTTATATCATTTTGTGGTACTAACCTATTGACATAGTGCCAAGTGCCAGTTCCTGTTTTTTCCGTGTTTTTTTACATAGCAAAAAATCAATATCAGATGGAGTCCAAATTCGACGGAACTTTACGGATATTTTTTATGCACCAGAAGGAACATGTTGGGCCCTAGTTGTACCTTGGGGAGTCTCGAGGAGGGGACAACCCACCAGGGCGCGCTAGGCGGCCCAGGCATGCCCTGGTGGGTTGTGCCCACCTCGGGTGCCCCCCGGACCACCTCTCTACTCTGTAAATACCCCAAAAATACCAGAACCCTAGAGGCATCGACGAAATATTCATCCAGCCGCCGCAGAGTCCAGAACCACCAGATCCAATCTAGACACCATCTCGGATGGGGTTCACCACCTTGATTGGTGCCTCAGCGATGATGCGTGAGCAGTTCTTGGTAGACCTTCAGGTCCGTAGTTAGTAGCTAGATGACTTCATCTCTCTCTCTCTCTTGATTCTCAGTACAATGGTCTCTTGGAGATCCATATGATGTAAACCTTTTTGCGTGTGTTTATTGGGATCTGATGAACTTCGAGTTTATGGTCAGTCATATCTTTTTATATACATGAAATTTATATTAGTTTCTCTGATCTCTTATATGCATGATGTCTTATAGCATCGTATTTCCTCTCTGATATTTGTGTTTTGTTTGGCCAATGTCAGGATCTCGATTCTATGTCACACCGATCTAGCCAGTAACACCTCATATCACTTTGCGGCCTCACGCACGGTATTCCCACGGGTGTCGCCTTACCATGGCCCGGGACCGTTTGCGCCTTTTGGCTCACGTATATGATAGTGTCGCTAGCATCCATATGACAGAGAACCCGGGTTGACATGGCTAGTCGTGAACCCAAAGCGGCACAAATTTACGGGGACAAGCATACATGAATCAACATCGAGCATGTCAGTCAGCAGCGTGTGAATCCGAGCTGTAGCACTGGGCTAACAGGACTCCGGGAACCCGGGCTGTAGCTGGCTAGGCAGGACTCCGGATGTCACCGCGTGACATTTCCCCGAAGGGACAGACAGAGGAACGAAGTGAAACACATGCCGACCAGTCAAGTGTTCCGGAGCAGTAGTGCTGGGCTAGCAGGACTCCGGTGAACCGGGCTGTAGCGGACTACTATGGCCCATGGAAGCACTAGACTACATTTCCCCATTATAGAGGCTGCCATGGATAAACAACTAGATTGTCGGATCCCACACATACCAAGCATTTCAATCATACACAAAATATGCTCGATATGTGTAAATACAACATGGCATCACAACAAAACTCTACAACTCAAACTACTTTATTTAAAGGCTCCGGAGAGCCATACATAACATGTTCATACAGGTAGGGGTCACATGACCGGACACTCAAGTCATACAAACATACAAGCACATGCGGAAGCAAACTTGTCTGAGTATAGACAACTAGAAAGAAAGAAGGCTTGACGAAGCCTGTCTATCTACATAGGGCCCTTCACAAGCTCAGATCACCACCTGGGTGGCAAATCACTCATCAACATCGAGATCTACAGAAAACCCGTCGGAGGGGGCGGTGTTGTCGTCTGAAAACAATAATTAAAGAAACATGAGTACAAATGTACTCAGTAAGTCTTACAACAGATCCTACTATACATGGACATTCTCAAGAAGGTAGTGGAGTTATTGCAGCAAACCAGCTTTTTCTCTTGGCTAAGCTATCCTACGAGACACCACTTGTAAAATAGTTTTCGCACATGATTCCACTAATCACCATCACAATACTCCACCATGGATCCTCCCTCGTCATCCTACGAGAGGGCCATCCGCGGTACTCACACTTATCATGAGTCTTTTAGTAGTAACCATTAACTTGTCTATGAACTTCATAAGCGACCAAGTAGACCTTTACCGTGGACGCGGCTATTCAAATAGTTTTATACCCTGCAGGGGTGTACTTCTTCACACATGCTTTCACCACTTATTGCCGCTACACGACATGTACTCATCCACCTTCAAGTGGAATCCCAGCAAGGGTGTCGCCCACGACCTGACTAAACACACGAGTCCCTAGTCCAGGTTTATCGCCTATTCAGGTTCCATCCACAAGGAAATCCGGCCGAGGTGTCCTCAATGGCCCCAAACGATGTGTGCAGGGTTCCCGAGACACCAAACCGGCGACTCGATACACCATCCCACGAGCCTACCGCATCACAGCCCACCGCTAAGGTCAGCGCTGCGCACGACCTCCAGCATACTACAAACACCAGAAACTATTTGCAACTCCTAGACAGAGGACAAGAGTGGTTAACAAGTCGAGAGGGTCCATTGGTTTCGGGCCCAACGCGTGGTAGTAGCTGATCTTAAATCAAACATACAGATCTTAGTTCTTAAGGACGGCCTCAATGAAACAACCTACCATGTACTCCTACATGGCCTCTCATCGATACCTTTACCAAATCATGTTCAACACTTCACTCTCATTACCGACACAACCATTCACTCTAGTTCATCACCCCGATGAGCCAGACCTGACACGACTCTAAGCATAGCAAGCATAGCATGGTAGGAATCACAAATATGGCTCAATCAGGTCCTACACATGCTAGTGGGTTTCATCTAGTTACTGTGGCAATGACAGGTAATGCAGAGGAAGTGGGTTCAACTACCGCAACACACAACAACTTGAAATGTGTTGTCTTAATGCAGTAAACGAGAGCAGAAGCGAGAAGATGGGTTTGTATCAAAATGATCAATGGGATTGCTTGCCTGATAGAGTGGTAGTGGGATACTGCCCTTCAGTTGGATACTCGTGAATATCCTCGGAGGCAGAACCTACCACGAAGAACACATCGAAACACAATCACCACATGGCAATATGCAACAATATGATGCATGCAATGACATGGCAAAATGAGTGTGTTTTGTCAAATGCAACTTAGGACATATTGGTTTGAGTTCATTTGAATAAAGGATTCAAATGCTAACCCAAAATAAGAGGTGATATTAGTGAATTAGCTTGTTTCATCTAAACAGCACGGTTAAAGTGTTCTTACATGCATGAAACCAGTACAGATGGAAAGATTGAATTTTTCTGATCAAATTTCATATATAAATCTTTGCATTTGGAGTTACAGATTAATTTCTATGATTTTTGAAGTTTATAGTATTTTCTGGAATTTCCTATATAAAAGTAAATCCAGAAAATACTTATCGCGTCATCAATGCGTCATGGTGACGTCAGCGGTCAATGGAGCCGGTCCAGGTCAAACTGACTAGTGGGTCCCGTCTGTCAGTAGTTAGTTAAACTAACTAAGTTTAGTTAGCACTAAACCTGGGTTAATTAGCAAGGCGGGACCCACTTGTCATAGACCCAGGGGGGTCAAACTGGGCCCACCCAAGGTCAAACTGGGTCAGACGCGGTGGGGCGATGCGGTTTTCGGGCTCCGGCGACAACCAAAACGACGACAGAGCACGTCTATGTGATGCGGGGTGTGAGCCGCGTCGAGTGGTGCTGGCGGTTGGGCTCGGGATCGCCGGAAACGACGCTAGTGACAAATTGTGCGGCTGCCGGAGTTCGGGCGAGGTCGAACCCGTCGCTAGGGGGCACTGCCAGGGGCGTGCGGTGGTGCTACGGGTTCCTGGCGATGCGGTGAGTGTAGTGGACAAGGTGGTGTGGTCGTTGGGTGGCCGGAGCGTCGTCGGTGACGAGCTCGGCGGTGGCGCGTGCTACGAAGCTTCGTGCGGTCGCTATGGTGCTCGAGAGAGAGAGAACAGGAAGGATGGGGAGGTGGCTAGGCTCACGGCGATCACGACGGAGCAGATGGCGAGGTCGGGGACGAGCTGGTGTGGCGGGGACGGCGAAGGGGATCTCCGGTGGTGGCGGAGTCGGGCGAGGTCGTTGAAGTGGCTTCGGGGCAAGCGAGCACTCGGGGCTTGTCCTTCTCAACGGAGAGGAGGGCGGCGGAGCATCTAGACACGGTGGTGCGGCGCCGGACGACGGTGGGCGCGTCTACGTCGGCGGTGCGGCTGTGGCAACATCGTCCATGGTGGGAGAGGCTGAGGGAGAGAGGCAGGGGAGAATGGATGTGTCCAGGGGTTCGGGGAGGCGACGTGGAGGTCGTCCAGCGCGTCCAGAGGCGAAGCGGCAAGCAGGTGGCGCCGTGGCGAGCTCGCGCACGCCGGCGTCACCTCCCTGCCTGCCTGGCAGGGAAGAAGCAGCTGGCTGGCATGGGCCAGCACAGTGCTGGGCCGCCAGGTGGGCTGGGTGGTGGGTTTCGGCCAGGTAAGTTGTTTTTCCTTTATTTTTTGTTTTCTTTCATTTCTGCAAGTTTGTGGCATTTCTAAAAAATATCTAGGCATTTCCAAAATTCACCAAACTACACATGCTCACTTTATGGAACATATCCAACATGGAACATTTCAGTTTGGGATTATTTGGACATTTAAAATATTTACTAGCATTTTAATGCCCAAATGCAAGTTACATATGATTTAATTCAATTATCTTGTGATGACCTAGAAAATTGTGAACCCATTTTGTCAAAGGTTGTAACCCAAGACAAAAAGGGTGGACTTTTTAGAAGGGCATTTTAGGTTCATTGAAAATGATTTTAGTAAACCCTAGTTGTTTTCAGGGGGGTGTTGGGGGTTCTATTATCTCAATTTCAAATTTCTGGAAAAGTAAACATGGTGCAACACTCTAATGCATGAACTAGCTAGGATGTGACAATTCAACCCCACTCAAAAGAATCTCGTCCCGAGATTTAGGATCCGTCGGGAAGAAGGTGGGGTACTCAAGTCGAAGATGATCCTCCCTTTCCCAAGTAGCATCTTTCTCGGAATGGTCCAACCATTGAACCTTGAGAAACTTGATATTCTGGCGTCGGGTGGTACGCTCGGCTTGAGCAAGGATGCGAACGGGAAAATCTCGATATGTGAGATTATCTTGGAGATCAAGAGTTTCGTGGTCCACTCCACAGATAGGATCCGCGAAGCAACGCCTGAGTTGGGAAATGTGGAAGACATTGTGAACTCTAGAAAGATGCGGAGGTAGTTCCAATTGGTAGGCAACTTCTCCTTGTTTGGCAAGAATGCGAAAGGGTCCAATGTAACGAGGAGCCAATTTGCCTTTGATACCGAAACGATGGGTTCCCTTCAAAGGAGTAACCTGGAGGTAAGCTTTCTTGCCAACTTCATAAGTCATGAGCTTATGGTTGCGGTCATATTGGCTCTTTTGACGAGATTGGGCTGTTTTCAATTTCTCACGAATAATGCCAACCTGCGCTTCTGCTTCCTGAATCATATCCGGGGCAAAGAGTTGTCTTTCCCCTGTTTCTGACCAGTTAAGAGGCGTTCGACATTCTCGTCCATAGAGAACTTCGAAAGGAGCTTTGCCCAAGCTAGCTTGATAACTATTGTTATAAGAGAACTCGGAGAATGGAATGCATTTCTCCCAATCCATACCGAAAGAGATGACAGAAGCTCGGAGCATATCCTCCAGAATTTGATTGACTCCTTCTACTTGACCACTTGATTGGGGGTGGAAGGCAGTGCTAAAGGAGAGACGAGTTCCCATAGCATTTTGGAAACTCTCCCAATATCGAGAGGTGAAGAGACTTCCACAGTATGAGTTAGCCTCCAATGGAACACCATGAAGAGACACTATTCGGGAGATGTACAAGTCAGCTAGCTGGCTAGCGGTTATACTCTCACGAACAGTTAGGAAATGGCCTACTTTGGAAAGACGATCGACAACAACGAAGATAGCATTATTCCCTCTCTTGGTCCTAGGAAACCCGGTGATGAAATCCATACCGATCTTATCCCATTTCCATTCAGGAATAGCCAAAGGTTGAAGGGTGCCAGCAGGCCATTGATGCTCTTCTTTAACACGACGACAGACGTCGCAATTAGCAATGTATTGAGCAATTTCTCTCTTCATCCTAGTCCACCAAAACCTCTGGCGTAGGTCTTGATACATTTTAGTGCTACCGGGATGAATGGTGAGAGGGGATTCATGAGCTTCCTTAAGGATCAACCACCTCAAGTTGAGTACCTTGGGAACCACTAGACGGTCTCCAAAGAACACAACACCTTGATCATCAACGGAGAAACAATACGTGACTCCTTTCTTGATGTTTCTCTTAATACGGGAGATTCTCGGATCTAACTTCTGTGCTTTGATGATCCGATCCGTAAGGGTAGGTTTCGCCACCAGGGTGGATAGGAATCCTCGAGGAACAATGTGAAGGTTAATATTACGAAATTCCTCGTGGAGAAGTGGTTGACCTTGCTGTAACATCAGGTTGTTACAATAGGATTTACGACTTAGTGCATCAGCCATAACATTGGCTTTTCCCGGGGTGTGAGTTATTCCTAAGTCGTAATGTGTGATCAACTCGACCCAACGTCTTTGCCTGAGATTTAAATCTGGTTGGGTGAAGATATATTTCAGACTTTGGTGATCGGTGTAAATCTCGCAACGATTACCGAGAAGGTAATGTTGCCAGGTTTTGAGTGCATGGACTATAGTTGCAAGCTCTAGATCATGTGCGGGATAGTTATCCTCATGTGGACACAACTGTCGAGAAGCGTAGGCAATCACATGATGATCTTGCATGAGTATGCAACCTAGTCCTTGTCGCGAGGCGTCGCAATAGATAACAAAGTCCTTTGAAAAATCTGGTGGCACGAGTACGGGAGCAGATGTCAGGTGTCTTTTCAGTTCCTGAAAGCTGAACTCGCACTGTGGGGTCCACTCGAACTTTTTATCTTTCTTGAGGAGTTTAGTTAGAGGTTTAGCAACCTTGGAGAAATTCTTGACGAAGCGGCAACAGTAGCTCTCTAAGCCAAGGAAACTCCGAACTTGCTTGACCGTTTCAGGTGGAGTCCAATCAAGGACGGCTTGAACTCGCTCGGGATTGACAGAAATACCCTTACCAGAAATTACGTGGCCTAGATAGGTCACTTCTGGCAACCGGAACTTACATATGGAGAATTTGGCATAAAGGCGATGCTCTCAAAGTTTCATCAATACTAGCCTAAGATGCTTGGCATGTTCTTCCTCATTATTGGAGTAGATGAGTATATCATCGAGGTATACCACGACGAATTTATCCAAATACTCCATGAAGATCAAGTTCATTAACCGAGAGAAGGTGGCTGGAGCATTGGTTAAACCAAAGGACATGATGGTGTACTCGTATTGGCCATAACAAGTGACAAAGGCCGTTTTAGGAATGTCCCTGTTCTTAATTTTGATTTGATAGTAGCCCAACCTCAAATCTATTTGGGAAAAGACTGAGGATCCTGCGAGCTGATCATACAGATCGTTGATCCTGGGAGCGGATACTTGTTCTTGATAGTGACTAAGTTGACAGGTCGGTAATCTACAACCATCCGATCCGTTCCATCCTTCTTCTTGACGAAGAGGACGGGGCAAGCCCATGTAGAAGAACTAGGATGGATGAAACCCTTTTTCAAGGTCTCATCGAGTTGTTTCTTAAGCTCAGCTAGTTCTAAGGGCGCCATCTTATAGGGTCATCTAGAAATTGGGACGTTTCCGGGAACAAGGTCTATCATGAACTCGACATCCCTGTCAGGTGGAACACCTGGCAGTTCTTCTGGAAAGACATCCGAGAAGTCACAGACTACCGGAATATCTTCAAGGTCAGGAAGAGGGTTGGCATTTAGGGAGTAGAGCTGATGCTCAGACACTCGGGTTAAAACATTGACTGTCTTGCCTGATGGATAAGTAAGTTGAACAGTTCTAGTAGAGCAATGAATCTTAGCATAGTGGGATGACATCCAATCCATACCCAAGATGATGTTTATGTCCGAGGACTTGAGAGCTATTAGTGATGCAAGGAAGACCAATTTGTCGACAAGAATTTCATTTACATGGCTTATCCTAGAGGTTTGCCACTTTGAACCAGGGGTTTGAATTACCATGGAGATGGGCATGTCACAAAATGTGGTGTTGTGCAATCGAGCATAGCTCTCAAAGATAAATGAATGAGATGCTCCAGTATCGAAAAGAACAGTTGCCGGATGGCAATTAACAAGGAGCGTACCAAGGACGGCATTGGGATCATCATGAGTCTCCTTAGCTGAGACATAGTTGACATGGCCACATGCAGCGGTGGCGGGCTTGGGGTAGTAAGTCTTTCCCGCTGGCTTGCCATGACCAACGGACTTTTCGGGCTGATTGGGGTTGTTCTGGGGGCACTCGCGCAGGTAGTGACCCGTCTCTCCACACATGAAGCATGTCACAACATTGAGGCATGGAGCACCATTAGCAGCAGGGCCACCATAGGCCTTGGGCGGTGCATACTACTGGTTGGGGCGAGGCACCTCAAAGGATGCCCTCGGAGTGAACTTGGGTGGCAGAGCTGTGTTTGGAATGCAGACCCAGCGTTTCTGAGATCCAGAGCCGGATGAAGAACCAAGGTCACGGGAGTGCTTGCATGAAGCGTCATAGTCAGTCTGACCTGTCTCAGCACTGATGGCCTTATTGACCAGCTTCTTGAAGGAGGTGCACACGTGCAAACGAAGATCACGGCGAAGCTCGGGGCTAAGTCCCTTGAGGAACCTTGCCTGCTTCTTGGCGTCGGTGGATACCTCTTCAGGAGCATAACGTGCCAGATTTCCAAACTCCCAGCTGTATGCATCAACAGTCAGTCTGCCTTGGGTGAAATTGCAGAATTCTTCCCGCTTACGATCCATGAGACCCTCCGGAATGTGATGCTCACGGAAAGCCTCACTGTATTCAGCCCAAGTAGTGATTTTGCCAGCTGGGCGCATAGCCTCAAAGTTTTCCCACCAAAGGCTAGTAGGGCCTTCGAGGTGATAGGCAGCGTAGGTAACCTAATCATCTTCGGCTACATTGGTAGAACGTAGCGTATGCATGATGCTGCGAAGCCAATCATCCGCATTGAGGGGCTCGATGGAATGATTAAACTTTGGTGGGTACAACTTGACAAAGTCATTGATTGACACCAAGTCGTTCCTCTGATGACGTGCAATATTCTACTCAATTCGTTCTAGCAAGCGGTTGGTCTCACACTTTTTTCTTTCTGCCTCCATCATAACTTCTGCCAGAGAAGGCAGGTGAGGCAGATTCCCATCCCTAGCTGCACTGGCTTCACCCTGCTCCGGGGCAGCAGGGTTGTTGCGGGTATTAACCATCCTAGGAAAGACAAGACAACGGTTTAGACAAGGATGGAAAAATGCTGGCAAGGAAGTGCAGAATGTAATGGATGACATGAAATGCTGAGATGTTCATTTGCACGACATGGTAATATAGAATCTGCCATATATATACCACCGGTCATACACACCATACATAGTTTAGTACAAGCCCAGGCTAGAGTACAACTACGGTGACAGACGATACATCTCATCGGAGGCATTCCAAGCTCCTATACATTATTTTTCTACACCTTCGGAACGTGATACACACCAAGTTGTATCCCACGAGTCACGCAGGACTGTGGAGAATACAATTATTACAATACTAGTGAAGCTACTACCAACTCAGACGTCTCCGTAGTAATCTTCATAGGGATCACCACCATGTCCTGGAAGCTGAACATGATCATCTAGAAACAGTCGGTCTTGTGGAGCTTGCGGTCCATAGGGACTCGGATGTGGCCTTGGCCCAACAAACGGTGGCAGACGGGGTCCACGAGGAGGGGTGATGCCTCCTACATGACGCCAATCCATACAATCTGGCAGACCAAACCGCACGGGGTACAAGTCCCTCATGTCCATATACCCAGCTTGCACGACTGGTGCAAACCGTGTCAGCGTGGCCTAGTGATCAGAATGAGAGTTGAAGAGCTCCATTCACAAGGCATGATTCTCACGGTCCTTGTCCTCAAGCATCTCTGTGGTGGTGCGGAGTAGTGAATCCTCATGTGTAGAGTCACAGTACATAGCCTGATAGTACCCTTGTGCCCTAGGGAGTGATGCTGGCATATTGCGGAAATCAGTGTTCCGAAGCAAGGCAGTTCTGGCTCGTATGATAGTCATCATCGAGTAAGCTGTGTCCTGCACGGACATCTCGATGGTAACCCCAAGTCCACAAGAGCAATGGAGGGGTTCAGTAGCTCCACGATAAGAAGGGTATATCCTGACTGTACAAAGGTATTGGCTCTGATTGAAGTCTCGAAACTGCTCCTCGACGGTATAATCAGGATACCATCGATAGCCTATCTCGACCATCATTCGGACTAGCATGGCCATGTGACCAGGTACATCGAGGCATCGAGTCAGACGAACCACTTGATTCTGGGAACGGTTGGCCATCTGAAAGCACGAAATAATGCAAAGGCATTAGAATTTTCTAGGAGAAATCGGACAGCATAACGGCTGTAAATGCTCAGAAAAAGATTTGAGGCATTCACAACAGTTGGCAAAACCACTCAAAAACATCATATCAATGTTCTGGTTCAACTGACAACATACTAAAAGTAGTAGAAACTGAACTGAGGCTTGTAAGCAACAATCCTATAAGTTACTACAGATTAGCAACATGTGAACCTGATAGAGAGAAGAGAGCCTAGTCCTTAACCCATGTAGAATGAGAAGAGAATGACTCAGATAAGAGGGCATAAGGTAAAGGAGTAAAAAGAGCCTTACGTTCCCTCCCACAATCAATTCCCCTACATAAAACTAAAGCATTTCTAGACTCGACATCGACCAATTTGTCTCAACGAACCCACAAGCAGTCCTGCTCTGATGCCAACGCTGTCAGGACCCCGATTCTATGTGACACCGATCTAGCCTGTAACACCTCATACCACTTTGTGGCCTCACGCACGGTATTCCCACGGGTGTCGCCTTACCATGGCCCCGGACCGTTTGTGCCTTTTCGCTCACGTATATGATAGTGTCGCTAGCATCCATATGACTGAGAACCCGGGCCGACATGGCTAGTCGTGAACCGAAAGCGGCACAATCTTACGGGGACAGGCATACATGAATCAACATCGAGCATGACGGACAACAGCGTGTGAATCCGGGCTATAGCACTGGGCTAACAGGACTCCGGGAACCGGGGCTGTAGGAGGCAAGGCAGGACTCCGGATGTCACCTTGTGACATTTCCCCGAAGGGACAGACACAGGAACAAAGTGAAACAAATGCCGGCCAGTCAAGTGTTCCGGAGCAGTAGTGCTGGGCTAGCAGGACTCCGGTGAACCGGGCTGTAGCGGACTACTATGGCCCATGGAAGCACTAGACTACATTTCCCCATAAGAGAGGCTGCCAAGGATAAACAACTAGATTGTCGGATCCCACACATACCAAGCATTTCAATCATACACACAATATGCTCGATATGTGTAAATACAACATGGCATCACAACAAAGCTCTACAACTCAAAGTACTTTATTTAAAGGCTCCGAAGAGCCATACATAACATGTTCATACAGGTAGGGGTCACATGACCCGACACTCAAGTCATACAAAAATAAAAGCACATGCGGAAGCAAACTTGTCTCAATACAGAAAACTAGAAAGAAAGAAGGCTTGACGAAGCCTGTCTATCTACACAGGCCCTTCACAAGCTCAGATCACAACCGGGGTGGAAAATCACTCATCAACGTCGAGATCTACACAAATCCCGTAGGAGGGGGCGGTGTTGTCGTCTGAAAATAGTAATTGAAGAAACATGAGTACAAAGGTACTCACCAATTCTTACAACATATCCTACTATACATGCACATTCTCAAGAAGGTAGTGGAGTTATTGTAGCAAGCCAGCTTTGACTCTTGGAAAGCTATCCTACGAGACACCACTTGTAAAATAGTTTTCGCACACGAGTCCACTAATCACCATCACAATACTCCACCGTGGATCCTCCCTCGTCATCCTACGAGAAGGCCATCTGCTGTACTCACACTTATCTTGAATCTTTTAGTAGTAACCATTAACTTGTCTATGAACTACATAAGCGACCAAGTAGTCCTTTACCGCGGACGCGGCTATTCGAATAGTTTTATACCCTACAGTGATGTACTTCTTCACACATGCTTTCACCACTTATCGCCGCTACACGACATGTACTCGGCAATCTTCAAGCGGAAGCCCAGCGAGGGTATCGGCCATGACCTGACTAAACACACGAGTGCCTAGTCCAGGTTTATCGCCTATTCAGGTTCCATCTATAAGGAAATCCGGCCAGGATGTCCTCAACGGCCCCAAACAATGTGTGCAGGTTTCCCGAGACAGCAAACGGGCGACTCGGTACACCATACCATGAGCCTACTGCATCACAGCCCACCCCTAAGGTCAGCGCTGTGCACGGCGCCCAGCATACTACAAACACCAGAAACTACTTGCAACTCCTGGACAGAGGACAAGAGTGGTTAATAAGTTGAGAGGGTCCATTGGTTTCGGGCCCAACATGTTGTAGTAGCTGATCTTAAATCACACATACAGATCTCAGTTCTTTAGGACGGCCTCAATGAAACAACCCACCATGTACTCCAGCATGGCCTCTCATCGATACCGACACAACCATTCACTCTAGTTCATTAACTACAAGCATAGCATGGTAGGAAACACAAACATGGCTCAATCAACTCCTACACATGCTAGTGGGTTTCATCCAGTTACTATGGCAATGACAGGTAATGCAGAGGAAGGGGGTTCAACTACTGCAACACAAAGCAGTTTGAAACCCGTTGTCTTAATGCAATAAACGAGAGCAGAAGCGAGAAGATGGGTTTGTATCGAAATAATCAATGGGGTTGGTTGCCTGACAGAGTGGTAGTGGGATACTGCCCTTGAGTTGGATACTCGTGAATATCCTCGGAGGCAGAACCAACCACGAAGAACACATCGAAACACAATCACCACATGGCAATATGTAACAATATGATGCATGCAATGACATGGCAAAATGAGTGTGTTTTAGCTAATGCAACTTAGGACAGATTGGTTTGAGTTCATTTGAATCAAGGATTCAAATTCTAACCCCAAATAAGAGGTGATATTAGTGCATTAGCTTGTTTCATCTAAACAGCAAGTTTAAATTGTTCTGACATGCATGAAATCAGTACAAATGGAAAGATTGAATTTTTTTGATCAAATTTCATATATAAATATTTGCATTTGGAGTTACTTTTTAATTTCTATGATTTTTTGAAGTTTGTAGTATTTTCAGGAATTTCCTGTATAAAAGTAAATCAAGAAAATACTTATCGCGTCAGCAATGCATCATGGTGACGTCAGCGGTTAACGGAGCCTGTCTAGGTCAAACTGACCAGTGGGTCCCGTCTGTCAGTAGTTACTTAAACTAACTAAGTTTAGTTAGTGCTAAACCTGGGTTAATTATCAAGGCGGGACCCACTTGTCATAGACCGAGGGGGGTCAAACTAGGTCCACCCGAGGTAAAACTAGGTCAGCGGGGTCAAACTTGCCGGCGTTTAGCCGCCGGCGAGGCCAGACGCGGCATGGCGATGCAGTTTTCGTGCTCCAGTGACCAAAACGATGGCGGAGCACATCTACGTGATGCGGGGTGTGAGCCGCGTCGAGTGGTGGTGGTGGTTGGGCTCGGGGTCACTGGAAACGACGCCTGTGACGAGCTGTGCGTCTGCCGGAGTTCGGGCGAGGTCGAACCCGTCGCTAGGGGGCACGATAAGGGGGTGTGCTGTGGTGCCACGGGTTCCTGGCAATGCGGTGAGTGTAGTGGATAAGGTGGTGTGGCCGTTGGGTGGCCGGAGCGTCGTCGGCGACGAGCTCAGCGGCAGCGCGTGCGGTTAAGCTTCGTGCGGTCGCTATGGTGCTCGAGAGAGAGAACGAGAAGGATGGAGAGGTGGCTGAGCTCACGGCGATCACGACGGAGTAAACGGCGAGGTCAGGGACGAGCTGGTGCGGCGGGGACGGCGAAGGGGATCTCCAGCGGTGGCGAAGTCAGGCGAGGTCGTTGCAGTGGCTTCGGGGCAAGCGAGCGCTCGGGGCTTGGCCTGCTCAACGAAGAGGAGGGCGGTGGAGCTTTTGGACACGGTTGCGCGGCGCGGGGACGACGGTTGGCGCGTCTACGTCGGCGGTGCGACTGCGGCAGCGTCGGCCATGGTGGGAGACAGCGAGGGAGAGAGGCAGGGGGAGAATGGATGTGTCCAGGGGTTCGGGGAGGCGACGTGGAGGTCGTGCAGTGCATCCATAGGCGAAGCGGCAAGCAGGTGGCGCCGTGGCGAGCTCGCGCACGATGGCGTCACCTCCCTGCCTGCCTGGCGGGGAAGAAGTAGCTGGCTGGCACGGGCCAGCACAGTGCTGGGCCGCCAGGTGGGCTGGGTGGTGGGTTGCGGCCAGGTAAGTTGTTTTTCCTTTATTTTCTGTTTTCTTTTATTTCTGCAAGTTTGTGGCATTTAAAAATACCTAGGCATTTCCAAAATTCACCAAACTGCGCATGCTCACTGTATGGAACATATCCAACATGGAACATTTCGGTTTGGGATTATTTGGACATTTCAAAAATTTACTAGCATTTAAATGCCCAAATGCAAGTTACATATGATTTAATTCAATCATCTTGTGATGACCTAGAAAATTGTGAACCCATTTTGTTAGAGGTTCTAACCCAAGACAAAAAGGGTGGACTTTTTAGAAGGGCATTTCAGGTTCATTGAAAATGATTTTAGTAAACCCTAGTTGTTTTTAGGGGGGGTGCTGGGGGTTCTGTCATCCCCATTTCAAATTTCTGGAAAAGTAAACATGATGCAACACTCTAATGCATGAACTAGCTAGGATGTGACAGCCAACTTGATCTATTTATAATCTTGCAATGGGAAGAGGTGCCTGGTAGTGGGTTCGATCTTAAGGTGCTTGATCCCAGTGACAGAAAGGGAACCGACACATATGTATCGTTGCTACTACGGATAAAAATATGGGATCTATATCTACACAATTCATAAACAGATCTTGTTGGCATCATGTCATTGTTCTTATTGCATTACTCCATTTTTCCAAGAACTTAATACATTAGATGCATGCTGGATGGTGTTTGATGTGTGGAGTAATAGTAGTAGATGCAGGCAGGAGTCGGTCTACTAATCTTGGGCGTGATGCCTATGTAATGATCATTGCCTGGATATCGTCATAATTATTTGAGGTTCTATCATTTGCCCAACAGTAATTTGTTTACCCACTGTTTGCTATATTTCTCGAGAGAAGCTCCTAGTGAAACCTACGCCCCCCGGGTCTTCTTTCTCATATATTTGCTTGCGATCTACTTTTCCTTTGCATTTTTACTCAGATGTATTAAACCAAAAATACAAAAATACATTGTTGTACTTTATTTTATTTACGATCTATTATTTCAATCTACCACAAATATCTGGCATCATTACCTGAAAGGGATTGACAACCCCTTTAACACGTCGGGTTGCGAGGTGTTGTTATTTGTGTGCAGGTGTTGTTTATGCTGTGTTGCTTGGTTCCCCTACTTGTTCGATAACCTTGGTTTCATCACTGAGGGACATACCTACCTTTGCTGTGCTACATCATCCCTTCCTCTTTGGGGAAATACTGACGTAGTCCTAGCATACATGAGTTTTCTGGCGCTATAGTCAGGGAGAAATCAATGCCTAGTACAGCCACAGAAGCCATGGCGCGGGCTCAGCTGCTGCTGAGGTTTCCATCAACGGTCGAGCAGATGGATGAATGGCGTGCCACCATCAGAAGTCTGCTCAGTTTCGCTGTGGCTGGGGGCTGGCAGTGAACTGGCTAGCCACAACCTCCCCAAGCAATGACAACGACTCGTGTTGTTGGCCGTACGGAAGTGGCCAGCCCCACTATGCAGTCCCCACCATGGCAGCCAACGCTAGTGTAGGAGAATCAAGAACATGACGATGTCTCGATGGCCTCTCCTGACCCTCGAGCACGTCCATGCCTACAGCGAGCCCCGGAGGATAGGCAGGGGGAGGTGTGCGTGCCTTCGTTATGCGACGCCACGATGACCACTGCCAGACCGATGGGTGTGATGGCCCCGGTGTCAATGAGCCTGCGCTCGATATTGGCAGGTGCCTGCCTTTCAAGGTTGGGTGCCCTGCCTTTACTCGAGACTTGCGGCAAGTCCGTTGGCCGTCCGTTCGCACGTTCAAGAGAGACATACCTAAGAAGTACGATGGGAGGCTAAACCTGACAGAGTTTCTAAGAATCTACACCATCGTTGTTTAGGCTATCGGGGGAAGAGATGAGAAGGTGTTTGCCAACTACTTCCCTTTGGCTCTCAAGTCCAATGTGAGGTCTTGGCAAATGCACATGCCGGAGAACTCCATTTCGTCGTGGGCTCACCTGTGCCACTAGTTCATTGGTGCCTTCACCGGCGGCCATCAAGAGCCAGGCCGACCCAGAGACTTGCAGCTTCTCCAACATAAGGAAGGAGAGACCCTCAGTAAGTATCTACAGAGATTTAGCAAGGTCAATAGGAACATCCCAAATATCCATCCGGTAGTTGTGACAGCTACCTTCCGGTCCAATGTGTGCAATTGCCGGATCTGTTCCAAGATGAACGTACGTTTTCCCAAGACTATGAAGAAGCTTTACACCTCGGTGGATAAGTTTGCTCGAATGCAGGAGGGAAGGAATCTGCCTGGAGTGGAAGATTGCACCAACATCGATTCAGAGGATGATGATGAATCTTCCAGTCAGAAGAAGAGCAAGAAGCACAATAAGAAGCGGAAGGATAAGGCAGCGATGACTGTTGAAGGATCGGGTACACTTAGTACCGCCAAGAAGGCCAAGGCTGATGTCCCCGGCAAGGAGGCTGCTGTGTGCGCTGACTGTCGGGAGGCCGCAGCTGCCGAGAAGACAGGGAAATGTGATGGGCCGTATTGCAAGATTCGTGGGACCAAAGGCCACGACCTTCAGGAGTGTTATCAGGTTGAGTAGCTCGTCAGTAGACAGAGAGTAGAGTATGAGAAGCGTTACAAGGAAAAAGGTCAGAATATTGCTGGTAGTAAGGGCCAAGGCGGTGAAGTAAATCGCCATGGCAAACTGTTCCGGATCCAAGGAAAACCCGCCAGAGGTCGAGAGAAGGAAGCCTGTGATGGTGAGAGTGACGAAAGTGACGAAGAGGAAACCAATGAGCAGGAGTTTCAGAAGGCCAATGATGCCCTTTGCATTAACGGGGGTGCATATTTGCACACCTCTCACGGCCAGCTCAAGCGGTGGGCACGAGAAGTCAACGCCGTGGAACCAGCGCCAGAGGCCCAAAAACCACTCAAATGGTCACGCGTGCCAATCATCTTTAACAAAGACGATCATCCTGACCATACCACAGCGGTAGGATGGTTGCCATTATTGGTCTCTCCAACAATTCGGAACCTCAAGGTCACAAAAATGTTGGTGGACGGTGGGGCCAGGTTGAATCTGATCTCCCCAGCAGTCATCAGCAAACTTCAAATAGCAGAGGTAGAGTTAGAGGTTACCGGCACATTTCAAGGAGTTAATCCTGGCAGGAGTCGTCCTAGGGGAAAGATCACGCTGTCGATGACGTTTGTGGGAGAGCTGAACTACCGGACTGAGAAGATTGTGTTTAATGTGGTCGACCTCTCCCTGTCGTACAATAGGATCCTTGGGCGCCTCGCCCTGTCTAAATTCATGGCTGCATCCCACTATGACTACAACACATTGAAGATGCCTGGGCCTATGGGAGTTATTACCATCCCATCAGACAAGAAGGATGCTATCATTTGCGTGGACAAGATGTACCTGGACGCAGTCACGGCAGAGGCAGCAGCAGTAGCAGTTCCTGCCAATGAGGACAGAGGAAAGAAGAAGTGTAGCAAGGACGCTGGCAAGGAGTCCAGGAAGCGTACCTCTTCAGAGTGCGTTGCGCCTGTTCATGACTTGCCGGAGAGTTCCAACAGCAAGAGATCCAAGGTCATTGCTCCCCAAGTGAAGAAGGTCCTGGTAGGGTTGTATGGTGTTGACGGTACTTTCACTATCAGCGCCACCCTCGATGACAAATAGGAAAGCGCGCTCATTGCCTTCCTGCGGGCGAATATCGACGTGTTTTCCTAGCAACCATCTGATATCCCCGGTGTTCCTAGGGAGGTAATCGAGCACCACCTTGCTGTCTACCGACACGCCCAACCTATCAAGCAGAAAGTCCGGACCTTGCTCCTTTAGGAGTAGCACTCCCCCTTTCTTAGTCCAACTAGGAAGAAGGAGGGGGAAGGAAAAGAGAGGGAGAGAGGGAGGGAAAGAGGGGGCGCCCCCCCCCTCCTTGTCCAATTCGGACTCCCAAGGGGGGGCGCGCCCAGCCCTATGGCCCCTCCTCTCTCTCTCTCTCACAAGGCCCATGTTGGCCCATTAGTTCCCCCGGGGGTTCCGAGAGGGCCTGGAGATACCTCTCTGACAATTGGAGTGACAAATCCTAATCTCGATCTATACCAACTCAACAAACACCATCGGAGACACCTGTAGAGCACCTTTATAATCACCCAGTTACATTGTGATGTTTGGTAGCACACAAAGTGTTCCTCCAGTATTCGGGAGTTGCATTATCTCATAGTCATAGGAACATGTATAAGTTATGGAGAAAGCAATAGCAACAAACTAAACAATCATCATGCTAAGCTAACGGATGGGTCAAGTCAATCACATCATTCTCTAATGATGTCATCCCATTAATCAAATGAAAACTCATGTCTATGGTTAGGAAACATAACCATCATTGATTCAACGAGCTAGTCAAGTAGAGGCAAACTAGTGACACTCTGTTTGTCTATGTATTCACACATGTACTAAGTTTCCGGTTAATACAATTCTAGCATGAATAATAAACATTTATCATGATATAAGGAAATATAAATAACAACTTTATTATTGCCTCTAGGGCATATTTCCTTCAAAAAATAGTTCTTGGAGAGCGTGCAAATGTCTTGTCGCGTCCAAAATGTCCCATTAGTCCTCCTCCATGAGATTCCTGCAAAAGCAACAAACAAAGAGAATACTCGTGGATGCATAGTTTGTTAGCTCTCATAGGATAACCATCTATGATGTAATAGCGGTCCTAAGAGGTACTCCCTCCGTTCCGAATTACTTTTCTTGGATTTTTCTAGATACGGATGTATCTAGACTCATTTTAATGCTAGATACCTCCGTATCTAGACAAATCTAAGACAAGTAATTCGGAACGGAGGGAGTATGTGTCAAACACATGGCATAAGGAATAGAAAAAGTTGGATCATGCGCATACAAGTCTTTTATGTGCTCAAAACCAATGACATCTAATTCAAGTTGAGTAACAAGCATGCATATGCGGGAAAGAGCATCCGCCACAACATTTTCCTCACCTTTAATGTACTTGATGATATAAGTAAATGACTCAGTGAATTCACTCCATTTAGCATGACGCTTGTTCAACTTAGTTCGACCCTTAAGGTATTTAAGCCTTCCATGATCTGTATGAATGACAAATTCATGAGGGTGAAGATAATGTTCCCATTCACGTAAAACTCGCACTAAAGCATATAGCTCTTTGTCATAGATGAGGAAATTGAGTTGCACTCCGGAAAGTTTCTCACTAAAGTAAGCTATGGGGCGCTTCTCTTGCGTTAACACACCACCTATGCCATTACCACTAGCATCGCAATGAATCTCAAAGTGTTTGTCAAAGTTGGGCAATGCAAGCACGGGAGCATGAGTAAGCAAATTCTTAAGCCCATTGAATGCGGTATCTTGCGATGGTCCCCAAACAAAGGGTGCATTATTCTTGCTCAAAGCATGCAAAGGTAGAGCAATGGTGGACTAGGTGTTGTTAACCTCAGAATACAGAATGATGCCTTGCTACTTAAATTTCTCCACAAGTTTTATAACAGGCATGATATCCCTTGGGTCCATCTAATCTGGGATTCTTACTATGGTGACACCATTCCACATGCTCATGACTCGTGTGGCTCCTTCTGGTGGAAGGACTTAACCCATCTAATGCCCACATATCGCGGTGTGACACGTATAAAAATTGGGAATGGATCTTCTGCACTGTTCTGGAAAGATAATTGGAGCCAGTCCATATATGCTGATAGTTGCCCCAGGGCTTATTCATATACTATTTTGGAAGACATCTCGATCAAACAACTCCTGATGTCCACCAATCTGCATGAAACCTTTCACCTCCCACTCTCTACTCAAGCCCATGATGAGCTGCGATCCATCCAAACTGAAGTAGCCGAAACCACTCTTACGGAAGACCATGACACCTGGCAATGCATATGCGGCGACCAAACTTTCAAAACATCCTCATATTACAAATTCTACTTCAGAGATGTAACCGCCCATGAAGCCTTCAGCTGGTTGTGGAAAGAAAAATGTACTCCCAAGCTTAAGACATTCGGTTGGTTTCTACTTGTTGATCGTCTCAACACCAGAAACATGCTCAAGAGGAGACACTACAACATTGGGACAAACACTGACTGCCTCTTATGTGGCCAACACGTCGAAGAAACGGTGGAACATCTATTCTTTCATTGCATGTTCAGTCAGGAATGCTGGCAATATCTTGGTTTCACCTGGACAATGCAGCATGACAGACTTGATATGATCAAACATCAAAAAAAAACATGCAGCCTAGAAAGATGTGGATGGATATATTATTGACGTCGGCCTGGAGTCTCTGGAAGGAGCGAAACAACCACCACTTCAGGAAAATCAAGCCTTCGGTCACAACCTGGAAACAGAGGTTTAGGTTGGACTTCTCCAATCTTAGATATAGAGTGAAACCCTCCAAAGAGCATATTGTTACTGCCATACTTGAATCCATACAATAGGTGCTTTGCAAACTAGGGTGCTTTTGAGTGGTGCCATCACCACCCATGTATGTAACACACACATGTAATTATACCCCCTGAGGTTTTGGTAATATATATGCAGTAGGAACCTTTCCTAGTGTCCTCATAGTCAAAAAAAGGTCGAGCAATGGTGCTAGAGTCCTTCACGAATCTATGGTAGATACCGGCTAAACCAAGGAAGCTACTTTAACACCCCGGATATGACTTTCCCAATTTGTACTCCAACTCTTGCCGTTTCCGGTGTTAAGTTATTTTATTTTCCCGGGTTCGGGTTTTTGTCTCCCTATTTTATTGTCGTTGTCATGCATCTCATATCATGTCATCATGTGATTGCATTTGCATACGTGTTCATCTCATGCATTCGAGCATTTTCCCCGTTGTCCATTTTGCATTCCGGCGCTTCGTTCTCCTCCGGTGGTCATTTCTAGATTTCTTTCGTGCATGGGGATTAAAAATTTCCGGATTGGACCAAGACTTGCCAAGCGGCCTTGGTTTACTACCGGTAGACCGCCTGTCAAGTTTCGTACCATTTGGACTTCGTTTGATACTCCAACGGTTAACCGAGGGACCGAAAAGGCCTTGTGTGTGCTGCAGCCCAACACCCCTCCAAGTTGGCCCAAAACCCATCAAAACCCTCTCCATCATCTAGAGCGTTTGATCATGATCGCGTGGCCGAAAACCGCACTCCATTTGGAGCTTCCTAGCTCCTCCTACCTATAAAACTAGACCTTCCCCTAAAATTTCGGGTCATTCCACCCCTAACCCTAGTCCCGCTCCTCTCCGCGCGGCCGGTCATGTCCGCCCGCTCCGGACATCACCGCCGCCGCAAATCACGCGCAGCCACATGGCCGAGCCGCCCCACATCGCCGCCTCAGTCCCGCCGGCACGCTCGGCCCGGCCGGGGCCCCCGAAGCCCATCGGCTCCACCCCGCCGCCTGGGTGCTCGCGCCGCCCGACCGCCTTCGTCGTCACCGCCGCCACCGCCCGACGCCACTCCGCCACCACCGCGCCCCGCCGGCCGGAGCAGAGCGCCGCCGCCGACGCGCCTCGTCGCCGGCACCTCCTCCGACGTCGCCGCGCCTCTCCGACTCGCCGGTGACCGGATCCGGCGAGATCCGGCCCGGAAGGGCCTCGGGCCCCTCCTCCTTCGAGCTCCGGCACCTTCTCCGACCGTCTACAGTGCTCCCTCTGGCGAACCTCGATCGGCGTGCAAATCTGGATCTGGGACGAATAGTTGACTTTTTGCCCGAAACCCTAATCCATATGCCCATGTTCATCGTGCTATAACTTTGCATCCGTAGCTCCGTTTTTGGCGTATAGCATATCAGAATGTTCGTCTCAGAGAGTACATCATTTCATTACACTGCAACATTTTCATTTGAGTTCATCTTGATGCCCGAAATGCTGTTAGAAGAGGGCTACTTGAGATGATTGTCAGATCTGCTACTCCATTTAGTTATTTGTCATTTTTGCCATGATTATTGTGTGCGTGATATGCCCATGAGCTCTACATATGTTTTCTTAAGCGTTTTGCCATCTTTCCCGAGGTGCAACCCATGTATTTTTGTGATGTGTGTGGTGACTAGCACCAGCTTGCAAAGTGGTACACTTGTTAATGCTAATTTCAGGAACTTAGTAATTCCACTAAGTCCTTGATCTGTTTATCTCATATGGCCATATGTTCTTGTTGTTTCCTAGTGATCTGTGCCTCTTTTGAGGATGATCAGTAAGGATGTTTTGTTAATCTTGTAGTGCTCTATCCATCCATGTCATTTTTTGCAATTATGGAGCACCCTAGCTTGAGTCAATCGAGCTCTACTTTTGCTACTACGTGAATCTGGGCAGATTGTCTACTTGTTAGCGTTTTTGCCGATGATGTTGTAGTTGATCCGTGCATGCTATGCTATTGTTCTTGCCATGCCTAGCTTGCATTTTGTGTATTCTTGATGGATGTATGCTTAGTTTGTCATGACTTGCTCCGTAGTGAGTGCCTCGAGCTCGTAAACATGCCTACTTGATATCTGTTTTCAGCATGTGCCAGTTTTCATTAAGTCTGAAAACTGATTATGTTTTTGCCATGTTCACATGCTTGCAATTGTATTTTCTGATCCCTTTTGGCTCAACGTCACTAAGGGACTTTTGTTAAGATCTTTGAGTAACTCCATGCCATGCTTTAGTTTGCCATGTTCAGCTCCTGTAGCATGTAGTTTTTTTGCTCCGAAGTGTGCTACCTGATCTGAAATTCCAGACAAGTGTTAATTTCACTAAGTCTGAGATCTGTTTACCATATGCATTTTTGCCATGCTTGTTTGAACCTGTGAATGGATGAATTGGCCGTAGCTCAATGCTAGAATTTTGTTAAGCATCATGAATGCATCCCTGCCATGTATTGTGATGCCATGTTTGAGTGCTGTAGCTTGTTCATCTCATTGCATTTAAATGACTACTTGTTGTAAATCGCAGACCGGTGTCATATTTGTTTTCCTTGCCATTTCCAAACCTTTACTCCGATTCCGGTGATCTTTATATCGTTTTCAAGCGATTTCATCTCATCTTTCTAGTGGCACACTTGGATTTCCATGTTGCGGCCAGGGTCACACATTCCATGTCACATCTTGCATATGCATCCCGCATCGCATCCCGCATAGCATACCATCCTTGCATCATATTGTTTGATCCTTGCACGTGGTTGATTGTGTCCTTGTTGCTTGTTTGTCTTGTTTGGGTAGATCCGGGAGACGAGTTCGCTAACGAGGAGCCTGTTGAGTTTGTTTTCGAGGATCCAGTCAACTCTGACAACTTTGCAGGCAAGATGATCATACCCTCGAAATCACTACTATCTTTGCTATGCTAGATTGCTCGCTCTTTTTCTATGCCAATGCTACGATGCCTACCACTTGCTTTCAAGACTCCCAAATTGCCATGTCAAACCTCTAACCCACCTTGTCCAAGCAAACCGTTGATTGGCTATGTTACCTCTTTGCTCAGCCCCTCTTATAGCGTTGCTAGTTGCAGGTGAAGATTAGAGGCGGTTCCTTGTTGGAACATTCATTTACTTGTTGGGATATCATTATATTATCTTGTTATCTTAATGCATCTATACACTTGGTAAAGGTTGGAAGGCTCGGCCTCTCGCCTAGTGTTTTGTTCCACTCTTGCCGCCCTAGTTTCTGTCATATCGGTGTTATGTTCCCGGATTTTGCGTTCCTTACGCGGTTGGGTTATAATGGGAACCCCTTAATAGTTCGCCTTGATTAAAGCTTTTCCAGCAATGCCCAACCTTGGTTTTACCATGTTCCACCTAGCCTCTTTTTCCCTTGGGTTTCCGGAGCCCGAGGGTCATCTTATTTTAGCCCCCCCGGGCCAGTGCTCCTCTGAGTGTTGGTCCAAATAGAGCCACTTGCAGCGCCACCTCGGGGCAACTCGAGGGTTGGTTTTTGTTGTACGTAGTGTTCATCTGAGTGTGCCCTGAGAAAGAGATATGTGCAGCTCCTATCGGGATTTGTCGGCACATTCGGGCGGTGTTGCTGGATTTGTTTTAACCTGTCGAAGTGTCTTGAAGAACCGAGGTACCGAGTCTGATCGGAACGTCTCGGGAGGAGGTCAATTCCTTCGTTGACCGTGAGAGCTTGTCATGGGCTAAGTTGGGACTCCCCTGCAGGGTTTTGAACTTTCGAAAGCCGTGCCCGCGGTTATGGGCAGATGGGAATTTGTTAATGTCTGGTTGTACATAACTTGAACCTTAACTTAATTAAAATGAATCAACTGAGTGTGTTACCATGATGGCCTCTTCTCGGCGGGGTCCGGGAAGTGGACACGGTGTTGGAGCAATGCTTGCGCAGGTTGCTCTCTAGTTTCTTGCTCGCGCTTTGCCTCCTCTTCTCGCTCTCTTTTGCGAAATGGATAGCCACCATATTTTCTAGTCGCTTGCTGCAGCTCCATATATATCTTTACCTTGCCTTACCTATAAGCTTAAATAGTCTTGATCGCGAGGGTGCGAGATTGCTGAGTCCCTGTGGCTCACAGATTACTATTAAACCAGATGCAAGGCCTGATGATTCTGCTCCAGGTTACGCGCTCGAGCTCAAGTGGGAGTTCAACGAGGACTCTCAACGATACTATGTCTCTTTTCCTGATGATTAGTAGTGGTGCCCAGTTGGGAGTGATCGGGATCGTGTCGCATGTTGGGTTATCTTTTATTTTGGCGCCGTAGTCAGGCCATGAGTGTTTGGATGATGTAATGTTATTTATGTACCTTGGTTGACGTGGCGAGTGTAAGACAACTATGTTATCTCCCCTTTATTATTTATATTACATGGGATGTTTTTAAGATTACCTTACTTGTGACATATTCCATCAATGCGATTATGGCTCTAAGTCGTGCCTCGACACGTGGGAGATATAGTCGCATCGAGGGTGTTACAAGTTGGTAATCAAAGCCTTCCCCGACCTTAGGAGCCCCATTGCTTGATTGTTTTAGCAGCCGAGTTGTGTCTAGAAAAATGTTTTGAGTCATTCAGGAATTATATATCGGATAGTTTAGGGATTCTTTTTTACTTCCCAGTCTCCTCATCGCTCTGGTAAGGCATCCTGACGTAGATTTTTGACTCTTCTCTTCTACAATTTCACAAAAAAAAAATTAGGATCACGCGGGTATCTTGGAATCGTTCCGATGGTTTTATGACGAGAACATTGTCTTGGTGCCTCCTGTCAGGGGTTTTGTGGAAGTGTCCCGGGGAGTTGAGCTCTGAGGTGTTGTCGTCATAATTTTATCGTTGCAGTTCTGGAATACCTGAGTTTAGTACTCCGACATCGAAAATCTCGTTTATGCAGTTCGTTGGTGAGATAACCTCGACGCCACCCAGTACTGGGGCGGGAGTTCGGGAGTATCGCCATAACTTGTATAACGGATGCTTTTCGAAGGTTGAGGTAGATGGTTTCCGAAGTTTTTCTCGGTTATGTGTTGAAGGATGGATATAGCTGGATGTAGGATTTGCTAAAATTGGGTGAGATATTATGATTCCCCTGTATCCCCAACACCTGATTGCATAACCGGAAAGGTTTGGGAGTTTCATAGGTGGGAATTCTAGTAGCTATAGTTCTTCTTCCACGGATATTGGTTTGAGATTGGGATTTCTTACCGATTATTCGTTCTTGATCCGTACCTTGTTGATTTATTTCTCTACCTTAATTCTAAGTGGCTTCTCAATTTATGGATATGTGACCATTTCAAGAGGAAGGCATTCGTTCATTTTGTTCGGATGTGAAGACTATATGTTGCAATTTTCATTTCGTTGGATTCATCTTCAATATTTGTCTATCTATGTGCTAATGGATGTCAACCTCTTCAGGATGGCTCCTCCAACGCGCACGACTCTGAATCCTGATCCGCCACCACCTCCACCTCCTCCGGAGGCATGGCAAGCTGTGATGGACGCAACCAATGCAAACACACAGTTGATCATGCAAATTCTTCAAGAGCGCAATCAAGGCAACCAAGGGAACCAAGGAAACAATCAGAATCACTCTGCTACACTCAACCAGTTCCTTGCTAACGGGCCAAAGACATTCAGCAATTGTGTTGAGGCAACCGATGCTGATGATTGGCTTGTGGATCTGTGCAAGCATTTCGAGTGCAGTAATGTCAGGCCTGAGGACTTCGTCAAGTTCGCTCCCTCCTGCTCAAAGATCAAGCTGCAGAATGGTTCTAGCAGTACAAGGATTCCAAAGGTGGACATGTTATCACTTGGGATGAATTCCGTCAAGATTTCAGAGCTCACCATATTCGTCAGAGCGTGGTTGAAAGCAAGCGTGAGGAATTCCGCAACCTGAAGCAAGGCTCTTTGTTTGTCTATGACTACAACAAGTTGTTTCAGAAGCTCGCCCGCTTTGCTAAGCAGGACGTCCCTGATGAGAAGAGCATGATATACCAGTTTAGGGGTGGTCTCAGAGAAGAAATCTAGCTCGCTCTTGTTCTCTCTGAGCCCTTGAGATACGATGAGTTCTACAACATGGCATTGAAGCAAGAGGCTGCTCAATTAAGGTGTGATGCTTCCAAGAAGCGAGTCAGAGATGTTACTCCTTCTTCCTCTACTCAAGTGGCCAAGCAGCAGAAGTATTGGCTTCCTCCTCCTCCGTTCCGTCAGCCGTATCAGTAGAAGAGCAAAGGTGGCAGTGGATCTTCCCACCCACCCAACCCTGGCTTTCAGAACAAGACTTCGTCTCAAGCTCCAAGATCGAGTGCTCCGTATCACTGTCCGCTTTCAGAGGTCACGTGCAACAAGTGCCAACAGAAGGGTCACTATGCCAACAAGTGTTTCAACCAGAGGCGTCTTCCTCCTCCTCCTCCTTTCAGATCGGCAAGTACAGCTGTGGTCAAGCATAACCCCAAGCATGCCAAGGCCAATTTGCTGAACGCAGCTCAGGCAGCCAGATGTGATTATGGGTAACCTTCCTATTAACGATGTTCCTGCAAAAGTTCTTTTTGACACTGGTGCATCGCTTTCTTTTATTTCAACTCCATTTGTGGCCAAGCATGATTTTGTGACCGAAAGGATTCCTGTTCCGTTGAAGATTGTGTCTCCGGGCAAGCAAATGACTTCTAACAATTGCGTTCCGGATGTCTCTATCACGTTGGGCGATTACAAGTTTCTCTCTTCTCCGATGGTCCTTGGCAACTCAGATATTGATCTTATTCTCGGAATGGATTGGCTTACTAAGCACAAGGCACATCTTGACTGTGCAGCCAGGCAGATTCAATTGACTCATTCGTCTGAGGATGTAATTGTGTTTGCCGCTCGGGATAATACTATCCGTCTGTTTTCTCTCAATGAGAAGGCTGAACTCAATGCTATCTCGCAAATTCCAGTCGTTTGTGAATATCAAGACGTCTTTCCAGAAGAGCTTCCAGGAATGCCTCCGCACCGGCCAGTTGAATTCGTTATTGATCTTGAGCCCGGCACGGAACCTGTGTGCAAGCATCCTTACAAGCTCGGACCTGAAGAGTTGAAGGAGCTGAAGAAGCAACTCGATATTCAAGAAAGAATGGTTCTCATCCGGCCTAGTTCTTCTCCGTGGGGTTGTGGTGTTCTTTTTATGAGGAAGAAGGATGGAACGGACCGACTTTGTGTTTATTACCGTCCATTGAACAAGAAGACCATCAACAACAAATACCCACTTCCCAACATCAACGAGCTGTTCGAACAACTCAAAGGTGCCCAAGTATTCTCCAAGATTGATCTCCATATGGGTTATCATCAGATTCGTATCCGTGAGCAAGATATTCATAAGACGGCTTTCAGAACAAGCTATGGTTCATATGAATGCACTGTCATGTCTTTTGGCCTCGTCAACGCTCCTCCGACGTTCTCTCGCATGATGAACTTCATCTTCAACGCCTACACCAATGACTTCGTTTTGGTCTATCTCGACAACATTCTGGTTTTCTCAAAGAACAAGGAAGATCATGCCAAGCACTTGCGTTTGGTGCTTGATAAGCTAAGGGAACATCAGTTCTACGCCAAGTTCTCCAAGTGCGAATTTTGGCTCGATGAGGTTCTTTATCTTGGTCATATCATCTCTGCCAAGGGCATTGCGGTGAATCCTGAGAAAGTGTCTGCAATTTTGAATTGGGAACCTCCTCGGAACGTGAAGCAACTCCGTAGCTTCCTCGGTCTCGCAAGCTACTGTCGAAGATTCGTTGAGAACTTTTCTAAGATCGCGAAGCCTCTCTCAAATCTTCCCTAGAAGCACGTCAAGTACGTTTGGTCTCCGGAGTGTGACATTGCATTCAACACTTTGAAAGAGAAATTGATCACTGCTCCAGTTTTGACTCCGCCTGATGAATCCAAGTCGTACGAGGTCTTTTGTGATGCCTCTCTCCAAGGTCTTGGCGCAGTGTTGATGCAAGAGAAGAAAGTTGTTTCTTATACCTCTCGCCAGTTGAAGCCTAATGAGAAGAACTACCCCGCTCATGATCTCGAGTTGGCGGCAGTTGTGCATGCTCTTTTGACTTGGAGACATCTCTTATTGGGAAGAAAAGTGGACATTTTCACTGATCACAAGAGTCTCAAGTACATCTCAACTCAGCCTAATCTCAACCTCAGGCAAACTCGATGGGTCGAAATGATTCAAGAGTATAATCCGAGTATCGAGTATACTCCAGGCAAGGCCAATGTGATTGCTGACGCATTGAGCAGAAAGCCTTATTGCAACAGTCTGATTCTCAAGCCTTATCAACCCGAGCTTTGTGAAGCTTTCCGCAAACTTAATCTGCAAGTTGTTCCTCAAGGTTTCCTCGCCAACCTTCAAGTCTCTCCTACCTTAGAAGACCAGATTCGCCAAGCCCAGCTTCTTGATGCTATGGTGAAAAAGGTGAAGATTGGGATTGCCAAGAGCCATCCCAAGTACAAGTGCTACCGCCTTGATGACAAGGACACTCTCTTCTTCGAGGATCGTATTGTTGTGCCCAAAGGTGACCTTCGTAAAGTGATCATGAACGAGGCTCACAATTCTCTCCTCTACATCCACCCTGGGAGCACGAAGATGTATCAGGACCTCAAGCAGGCTTATTGGTGGACTCGAATGAAGCGCGAGATTGCTCAGTTCGTGAATGAATGTGATGTCTGCAGAAGAGTGAAGGCAGAACACCAAAGGCCAGCTGGTCTCCTCCAACCTCTTGCCATTCCAGAATGGAAGTTTGACCACATTGAAATGGACTTCGTGACTGGGTTTCCAAATTCCAAGCGTGGCAATGATGCTATATTCGTTGTCATCGACAAACTCACCAAAGTGGCTCACTTTCTGCCTATCAAAGAGTCAGTCACTTCAGCTCAATTGGCGGAACTCTATACCTCTCGGATTGTCTCTCTGCACGGTATTCCTCAAGTGATCTCTTCAGACCGTGGCAGCATCTTTACCTCCAAGTTTTGGGATTCTTTTCAGAAGGCAATGGGCACCAACATCCGCTTCAACACAGCTTTCCATCCTCAAACTAGTGGTCAAGTCGAGCGTGTCAACCAAATTCTTGAAGATATGCTCAGGGCTTGTGTGATCTCCTTCGGCATCAAGTGGGAGGATTGTCTTCCTTATGCTGAATTCTCCTACAACAACAGTTTTCAAGCAAGTTCGGGCAAGGCCCCATTTGAAATTCTGTATGGCAGGAAGTGTCGTACCCCTCTCAACTGGTCTGAAACCGGTGAACGTCAGCTTCTCGAAAATGACTTAATCACAGAGGTAGAGGAAATGTGCAAAGTCATTCGAGATAACCTCAAAGCAGCCCAATCCCGCCAGAAGAGCTACTATGATAGTAAGCACCGTCATTTGGCTTTCGAGATCGGAGATCATGTTTACCTCCATGTCTCTCCTATAAAAGGTACTCGTCGCTTCGGTATCAAAGGGAAGCTTGCCCCTAGATACGTGGGACCTTTCAAGATTGTCAGCAAGAGAGGCGATCTCGCCTATCAACTTGAGCTTCCTTCAAACTTTGCAAATGTTCATGATGTGTTCCATGTCTCTCAGCTCCGAAAGTGCTTCAAGACTCCTGACCGCACCGTCAACTTTGAGGACATTGAGATCCAAGAAGATCTTTCCTATCGTGAGCACCCCGTTGCTATTCTTGAAGAGATAGAACGCAAGACTCGCAAGAAGTCAATCAAATTCCTCAAAGTTAAGTGGTCACACCATTCCGACCGTGAAGCTACCTGGGAACGCGAGGATAACCTCCGTTCTGAGTACCTGGCGTTCTTTCAGTCCTAGATCTCGGGACGAGATCCTTTCGTAGTGGTGGAGTGTTGTAACACCCCGGATATGACTTTCCCAATTTGTACTCCAACTCTTGCCGTTTCCGGCGTTGAGTTATTTTATCTTCTCGAGTTCGGGTTTTTGTCTCCGTGTTTTGTTGTCGTTGTCATGCATCTCATATCATGTTATCATGTGCATTGCATTTGCATACGTGTTCATCTCATGCATTCGAGCATTTTCCCCGTTGTCTGTTTTGCATTCCGGCGCTTCGTTCTCCTCCGGTGGTCATTTCTAGCTTTCTTTCGTGCGTGGGGATTAAACATTTCCGGATTGGATCGAGACTTGCCAAGCGGCCTTGGTTTACTACCGGTAGACCGCCTGTCAAGTTTCGTACCATTTGGACGTCATTTGATACTCCAACGGTTAACCGAGGGACCGAAAAGGCCTAACCCTAGTCCTGCTCCACTCCGCGCGGCCGGACACGTCCGCCAGCGTCGGACATCACCGCCACCGCATATCGCGCGCTGCCACGTGGCCGAGCCGCCCCACATCGCCGCCTCAGTCCCGCCGGCCCGCTCGGCCCGGCCGGGGCCCCCGAAGCCCATCGGCTCCACCCCGCCGCCTGGGTGCCCGCGCCGCTCGACCGCCTTCGTCGTCACCGCCGCCATCGCCTGACGCCACTCCGCCGCCACCGCGCCCTGCCGGCCGGAGCAGAGCGCCGCCGCCGACGCGCCTCGTCGCCCGCACCTCCTCCGACATCACCGCGCCTCTCCGACTCGCCGGTGACCGGATCCGGCGAGATCCGGCCCGGAAGGGCCTCGGGCCCCTCCTCCTTCGAGCTCCGGCACCTTCTCCGGCTGTCTACAGTGCTCCCTCCGGCGAACCTCGATCAGCGTGCAAATCTGGATCTCAGACGAACGGTTGACTTTTTGCCCGAAACCCTAATCCATATGCCCATGTTCATCATGCTATAACTTTGCATCCGTAGCTCCGTTTTTGGCGTATAGCATATCAAAATGTTCGTCTCGGAGAGTACATAATTTCATTCCATTGCATCATTTTCATTTGAGTTCATCTTGATGCCCGAAGTTCTGTTAGAAGAGGGCTACTTGAGATGATTGTCAGATCTGCTACTCCATTTAGTTATTTGTCATTTTTGCCATGATTATTGTGTGCATGATATGCCCATGAGCTCTACATATGTTTTTTAAGCGTTTTGCCATCTTTCCAGAGGTGCAACCCATGTATTTTTGTGATGTGTGTGGTGACTACCACCAGCTTGCAAAGTGGTACACTTGTTAATGCTGATTTCAGGAACTTAGTAATTCCACTAAGTCCTTGATCTGTTTATCTCATATGGCCATATGTTCTTGTTGTTTCCTAGTGATCCGTGCCTCTTTTGAGGATGATCAGTAAGGATGTTTTGTTAATATTGTAGTGCTATATCCATCCATGTCTTTGTTTGCAATTATGGAGCACACTATCTTGAGTCAATCGAGCTCTACTTTTGCTACTACGTGAATCTGGGCAGATTGTCTACTTGTTAGCGTTTTTGCCGATGATGTTGTAGTTGATCCGTGCATGCTATGCTATTGTTCTTGCCATGCCTAGTTTGCATTTTGTGTATTGTTGATGGATGTATGCTTAGTTTTTCATGACTTGCTCCGTAGTGAGTGCATCGAGCTCGTAAACATGCCTACATGATATCTGTTTTCAGCATGTGCCAGTTTTCACTAAGTGTGAAAACTGATTATGTTTTTGCCATGTTCATATGCTTGCAATTGTATTTTCTGATCCCTTTTGGCTCAAGGTCACTAAGGGACTTTTGTTAAGATCTTTGAGTAGCTCCATGCCATGCTTTACTTTGCCATGTTCAGGTCCTGTAGCATGTAGTTTTGTTGCTCCGAAGTGTGCTACCTGATCTGAAATTCCATACAAGTGTTAATTTCACTAAGTCTGAGATCTGTTTACCATATGCATTTTTGCCATGCTTGTTTCAACCTGTGAATGGATGAATTGGCCGTAGCTCAGTGCTAGACTTTTGTTAAGAATCATGAATGCATCCCTGCCATGTATTGTGATGCCATGTTTGAGTATTGTAGCATGTTCATCTCATTGCATTTAAATGACTACTTTGCTGTAAATCGCAGACTAGTGTCATATTTGTTTTGCTTGCCATTTCCAAACCGTTACTCCGATTCCGGTGATCTTTATATCGTTTTCAAGCGATTTCATCTCATCTTTCCAGTGGCACACTTGTATTTCCATGTTGAGGCCAGGGTCAAGCATTCCTTGTCACATCTTGCATATGCATCCCGCATCGCATCCTGCATCGCATCCCGCATAGCATACCATTCTTGCATCATATTGTTTGATCCTTGCATGTGGTTGATTGTGTCCTTGTTGCTTTTTTGTCTTGTTTGGGTAGAGCTGGGAGACGAGTTCGCTAACGAGGAGCCCGTTGAGTTTGCTTTCGAGGATCCAGTCAACTCTGACAACTTTGCAGGCAAGATGATCATACCCTCGAAATCACTACTATCTTTGCTATGCTAGATTGCTCGCTCTTTTGCTATGCCAATGCTACGATGCCCACCACTTGCTTTCAAGCCTCCCAAATTGCCATGTCAAAACTCTAAACCACCTTGTCCTAGCAAACTGTTGATTGGCTATGTTATCGCTTTGCTCAGCCCCTCTTATAGCGTTGCTAGTTGCAGGTGAAGATTGGAGGCCGTTCCTTGTTGGAACATTTATTTACTTGTTGGGATATCATTATATTATCTTGTTATCTTAATGCATCTATAAACTTGGTAAACGGTGGAAGGCTCGGCCTCTCGCCTAGTGTTTTGTTCCACTCTTGCCGCCCTAGTTTCTGTCATATCGGTGTTATGTTCCCGGATTTTGCGTTCCTTACACGGTTGGGTTATAATGGGAACCCCTTAATATTTCGCCTTGATTAAAGCTTTTCCAGCAATGCCCAACCTTGGTTTTACCATTTTCCACCTAGCCTCCTTTTCCCTTGGGTTTCCGGAGCCCGAGGGTCATCTTATTTTAGCCCCCCCGGGCCAGTGCTCCTCTGAGTGTTGGTCCAAATAGGGCCACTTGCAGCGCCACCTCGGGGCAACTCGAGGGTTGGTTTTTGTTGTACGTAGTGTTCATCTGAGTGTGACCTAAGAAAAAGATATGTGCAGCTCCTATCGGGATTTGTCGGCACATTCGGGCGGTGTTGCTGGATTTGTTTTAACCTGTCGAAGTGTCTTGGAGAACCGAGGTACCGAGTCTGATCGGAACGTCTCGGGAGGAGGTCAATTCCTTCGTTGACCGTGAGAGCTTGTCATGGTCTAAGTTGGGACTCCCCTGCAGGGTTTTGAACTTTCGAAAGCCGTGCCCGCGGTTATGGGCAGATGGGAATTTGTTAATGTCCGGTTGTACATAACTTGAACCTTAACTTAATTAAAATGAATCAACTGAGTGTGTTACCATGATGGCCTCTTCTCGGCGGGGTCCGGGAAGTGGACACGGTGTTGGAGCAATGCTTGCGCAGGTTGCTCTCTAGTTTCTCGCTCGCGCTTTGCCTCCTCTTCTCGCTCTCTTTTGCAAACTGGATAGGCACCATATTTGCTAGTCGCTTGCTGCAGCTCCACATATATCTTTACCTTGCCTTACCTATAAGCTTAAATAGTCTTGATCGTGAGGGTGCGATATTGCTTAGTCCCTGTGGCTCATAGATTACTATTACACCAGATGCAGGGCCTGATGATTCCGCTCCAGGTGACGCGCTCGAGCTCAAGTGGGAGTTCTACAAGGACTCTCAATGATACTATGTCTCTTTTCCTGATGATCAGTAGTGGTGCCCAGTTGGGAGTGATCGGGACCGTGTCACATGTTGGGTTATCTTTTATTTTGGCGCCGTAGTCGGGCCATGAGTGTTTGGATGCTGTAATGTTATTTATGTACCTTGGTTGACGTGGCGAGTGTAAGCCAACTATGTTATCTCCCCTTTATTATTTATGTTACATGGGATGTTGTGAAGATTACCTTACTTGCAACATATGCCTTCAATGCGATTATGCCTCTAAGTCGTGCCTCGACACGTGGGAGATATAGTCGCATCGAGGGTGTTACAGCTACACACTTGTTGCAAGTTGGTTGGTTGTGGCCAAGTTTTAATAGCATTGATCATAGAGTCATCAACATGAACACCCTTAGAGGACACAACCAAACCCAAGAAAACGAGCTTATCAACGCCAAAAAGGCATTTTTTCCATGTTAGCATAGAGATGCTCATTTATGTTCCTTGGTTGACGTGGCGAGTGTAAGCCAACTATGTTATCTCCCCTTTATTATTTATATTACATGGGATGTTGTGAAGATTACCTTACTTGCGACATATGCCTTCAATGCGATTATGCCTCTAAGTCGTGCCTCGACACGTGGGAGATATAGTCGCATCAAGGGTGTTACAGCTACACACCTGTTGCAAGTTGGTTGGTTGTGGCCAAGTTTTAATAGCATTGATCATAGAGTCATCAACATGAACACCCTTAGAGGACACAACCAAACCCAAGAAAACGAGCTTATCAACGCCAAAAAGGCATTTTTTCCATGTTAGCATAGAGATGCTCTTTTCGAAGAGTTTGCAAAATGGTTCAAACATGGGTGACATGATCTTTGAGAGATTTGCTATAAACAAGGATATCGTCGAAGTAGACCACAACAAACTCACCAATGTAAGGGCGAAACACATAATTTATAAGATGCATGAAAGTACCCGATGCTTCTGATAAACCCATAGGCATGACTGACCACTCATACAAACCAAACTTCGTTTTGAAAGCGGTTTTCCATTCATCACCCTCTTGTATGCGGATTTGATAGTAACCACTTTTATGATCAATTTTGGACAAAATAGTGGCACCGCTAAGTTCGTCAAGCATATCATCAAGGCGTGGAATGGGGTACCTATAGCGAATGGTGATAGCATTAATGGGTCTACAATCGGAACACATGCGAAAGCTACCGTCTCTTTTTGGCACAAGAATGACTGGAACGACACAAGGACTCAAACTTTCACGCGCATGTCCATGGTCTATGAGATGTTTTACTTGCCTTTGTATTTCTTTGGTTTCCTTGGGGTTGACGCGATAGGGAGCTTTGTTCAGAAGTGGTGCTCCGGGGATGAGCTTGCTGCGGTGCTCGATGCCTCGTAGAGGAGGTAGACCCAGAGGTAGCTCGCCGGGGAAAACATCTTGGAATTCCTGCAAAAGAGAAGACAACACTAGAGGTAGATCGTGAGAGTTGTTAGCTTTTGGTGCCTCGTCCTTGCACAAAAGGACGTAGTGTAGTATACTAGATGGGTTCTCACACACTTCTCTTATCTCACTTTTGGTGGAAAATAGAACTAAGTTCTTCTTTTCGCTCGTCGTGGAGGCACTCATGTTGGGCTTGTGGTGCTTACTCTCTTTTTGGTGGTTCGCTCTCTCACTATTCTCTCCCCGATGGGTGGTTCACTTAGCTTGGAGACATAGGGCGAAGTACGTACTTCTTTCCTTTCATCTTGAAGATGTAGTGGTTTGTTCGGCCGTTGTGGATGACACCTCTATCAAATTGCCATGGTCGTCCGAGAAGAAGGTGGCAAACGGTCATTGGAACGACATCACACTCCAAAGTGTCTTCGTAAGCTCTAATTTTGAAGGAGACTTGCACTCTATGCTTGACTTGAATAGTGCCAGAGTCGCTTAGCCATTGAACTTTGTATGGATGTGAGTTCTTCGTCTTGGGCAATTGGAGCTTGGAGCAAAGTTCTTCGCTTGCTAAGTTAAGACAACTTCCTCCATCGGTGATGACCTTGACGGACCTTCCATTGATGCCGGCCTTGGTATGAAAGATATGGCATCTTTGGTCTTCTTCTTGTTGATGTTGAAGAGTCAAGACCTTGGAGACAACGAGAGCGGGACTTGAATCTTCATCACAAAAGACTTGTTCCTCTTCATCGTTCACTTGCCGGTGCATGGTGACTTTCTCAAGTGCTTTCGTTTCTCCTTCACTCATGGAGTCGTATGTACCATCGTTGTTGAGGATCATGGTCCACTTGTTGGTACACTCAAAGGACATGTGGCCTCGGCCTCCGCATGTGAAGCATTTGAAGGAACTTGTCTTGACGGTCTCATCAGTTGGGGTAGATGATGATGAAGCTCTCGGCTTGAAGTTGCTCATTTTAGGAGGATTACTTGAGGTTTTCGATGCCTTCTTGTAACTCGACTTGTCGTTGTTGCTTTTAGAAGGCTTGGTTGAGGTAGACAGTGTTGGAGTCGTTGAACTTGGCATACTTGAAGTCATCTTGCACTTTACACTACTAGGACAAGGGCTATAGATGGAAATGACACTAATGGCGCACTAGACATGTGGTGCGCCATTACTATATACTAATGGCGCACCATCTGTTGGTGCGCCACTAGTAACAAAATGTTTTTTTTCATTTTTTCAAACATACTAATGGCGCATCCGGGCAGAGTGCGCCATTAGTAGTTAGAACTACTAATGGCGCACCAGCCGTAGAGTGCGCCACTACTGTATTTTTTTACTTTTTTGCAAAACTACTAATGGCGCAGCGTTGCATAGTGCACCATTACTAGTTTAAACTGGTAATGGGCACTTTTTTTTACTTTTTGATATCATGAATACTTTTAAATTTCATGGGCACTTTTTGAATTTATGAATATTTTTTCAAATTTGATGATATTTTTTCAGATTCCATACGAAAAAATATTGAATATTCATGAGGACACTCGATCTCGATCCCCCTCCCTCTGGATAGCTATCCCTCTCGCCAGATCCCCCTCGCCGCCGAGCACCCCCCCCCCCCCGCACCCTCCCCCCGCTCCACCGCTGCCGCCGACCCCCCGCACCCTCCCCCGCTCCATGGCTTCTGTTTTCTTTTATTTCTGCAAGTTTGTGGCATTTAAAAATACCTAGTCATTTCCAAAATTCACCAAACTGCACATGCTCACTGTATGGAACATATCCAACATGGAATGTTGGGGAACGTAGCAGAAATTCAAAATTTTCCTACGTGTCACCAAGATCTATCTATGGAGAAACCAGCAACGAGGGAAAGGAGAGTGCATCTACATACCCTTGTAGATCGCTAAGCGGAAGCGTTCAAGAGAACGGGGTTGAAGGAGTCGTACTCGTCGTGATCCAAATCACCGGAGATCCTAGTGCCGAACGGACGGCACCTCCGCGTTCAACACACGTACAGCCCGGTGATGTCTCCCATGCCTTGATCCAGCAAGGAGAGAGGGAGAGGTTGAGGAAGACTCCATCCAGCACTAGCACAACGGTGTGGTGGTGGTGGAGGAGCGTGGTACTCTAGCAAGGCTTCGCCAAGCATCGCAAGAGACAAGGAGGGAGAGGGGTAGGGCTGCGCCAAGAAGGAGAGGAACTCGTGTGTCTTGGGCAGCCCAAACCTCAAGTATATGTAGGGGAAGGGGAGGGGCTGCGCCCCCACCTAGGGTTCCCTCCCTACGGGTGGCGGCAGCCCCCAGATCCCATCTGGGTGGCGGCCAGGTGGAGGGGGAGAGGGAGGCGCACCAGGCATGGGCCCTAATGCCCATCTGCCCTTAGGGTTTGCCCCCCCTTCCTCCCCTTAGGCGCCTTGGGCCCTTGTGGGGGGGCGCACCAGCCCACCTGGGGCTGGTCCCCTCCCACACCTGGCCCATGCAGCCCTCTGGGGCTTGTGGCCCCACTTGGTGGACCCCCAGGACCCTCCCGGTGGTCCCGGTACGTTACCGATAAAACCCGAAACTTTTCCGGTGACCAAAACAGGACTTCCCATATATAAATCTTTACCTCCGGACCATTCCGGAACTCCTCGGGACGTCCGGGATCTCATCCGGGACTCCGAACAACATTCGGTAACCACATACAAACTTCCTTTATAACCCTAGCGTCATCGAACCATAAGTGTGTAGACCCTACGGGTTCGGGAACCATGCAGACATGACCGAGACGTTCTCCGGTCAATAACCAACAACAGGATCTGGATACCCATGTTGGTTCCCACATGTTCCACGATGATCTCAGCGGATGAACCACGATGTTGAGGCTTCGATCAATCCCGTATGCAATTCCCCTTGTCTAGCGGTATTATACTTGCCCAAGATTCGATCATCGGTATCCCGATACCTTGTTTAATCTCGTTACCGGCAAGTCTCTTTACTCGTTCCGTAACACATCATCCCGTGATCAACTCCTTGATCACATTATGCACATTATGATGATGTCCTACCAAGTGGGCCCAGAGATACCTCTCCGTCACACGGAGTGACAAATCCCAGTCTCGATTCGTGCCAACCCAACAGACACTTTTGGAGATACCTGTAGTGTACCTTTATAGCCACCCAGTTACGTTGTGACGTTTGGCACACCCAAATATTCCAACGGTATCCGGGAGTTGCACAATCTCATGGTCTAAGAAAATGATACTTGACATTAGAAAAAGCTTTAGCATACGAACTGCACGATCTTTGTGCTAGGCTTAGGATTGGGTCTTATCCATCACATCATTCTCCCAATGATGTGATCCCGTTATCAACGACATCCAATGTCCACGGTCAGGAAACCGTAACCATCTATTGATCAACGAGCTAGTCAACTAGAGGCTTACTAGGGACATGGTGTTGTCTATGTATCCACACATGTATCTGAGTTTCCTATCAATACAATTCTAGCATGGATAATAAACGATTATCATGAACAAGGAAATATAATAATAACCAATTTATTATTGCCTCTAGGGCGTATTTCCAACAGTCTCCCACTTGCACTAGAGTCAATAATCCAGTTCACATCGATATCTGATTAACACTCGAGGTCACATCCCCATGTGACTAACACCCAAAGAGTTTTGGGTTTGGTCATGTTATGCTTGTGAGAGAGGTTTCAGTCAACGGGTCTGCAACATTCAGATCTGTATGTACTTCGCAAATTTCTATGTCATCTTGTAGATGCAACTACTACGCTACATTTGGAGCCATTTCAAATAACTGTTCTACTTGGAGCTATTCCATTATACGTATCCGGTATCTCTACTCAGAGCTATCCGGATAGGTGTTAAGCTTTCATCGACGTAACTCTTTACGTCAAACTCTTTATCACCTCCATAACCGAGAAACATATCCTTATTCCTCTAAGGATAATTTAGACCGCTATCTGGTGATCTACTCCTAGATTACCTTTGTACCCTCTTGCCAGATATGTGGCAAGGCACACATCAGGTGCGGTACTCAGCATGGCATACCGTATAGACCCTATGATAAAAGCATAGGGGGCGACCTTCGTCCTTCCTCTTTTTTCTGCCGTGGTCCATCTTTAAGTCTTAACATCATACCTTACAACTCAGGCAATAAATCCTTCCATCTTGAACACCTTCAAGATCATGTCAAGGTATGTGCTCATTTGAAAGTACCATTAAGCGTTTTGACCTATCCTTATTGATCTTGATGCTCAATGTTCAAGTAGCTTAATCCAGGCTTTCCATTGAAAAACACTTTCCAAATAACCCTATATGCTTTCCAGAAATTCTACGTCATTTCTGATCAACAATATGTCAACAACATATATTCATCAGAAATTATATAGTGCTCCCACTCACTTCTTTGGAAATACAAGTTTCTCATAAACTTTGTGTACACCCAAAATCTTTGATCATCTCATCAAAGCATACATTCCAACTCCGAGATGCTTACTCCAGTCCTTAGAAGGATTGCTGGAGCTTTGCATACTTATTAGCATCTTTCAGGATTGACAAAACCTTCCGGTTGTATCACATACAACTTTTCCTCAAGAAAATCGTCGAGGAAACAATGTTTTGACATCCTATCTGCAAGATTTCATAAATAATGCAGTAATCGCTAATATAATTCCAACAGACTCTTAGCATCGCTACGAGTGAGAAAGTCTCATGATAGTCAACTCCTTGAACTTGTCGGAAAAAAAATCTTAACGACAAGTCGAGCTTTCTTAATGGTGATACTTTACCATCATTGTCCGTCTTTCTTTTAAAAATCCATCTGTACTCAACAGCCTTATGACCATCGAGCCGTTCTGCCAAAGTCTACACTTTGTTTTCATACATGGATCCTCTCTCGGATTTTATGGCCTCGTGCCATTTATCGGAATCTGGGCCCACCATCGCTTCTCCATAGCTCGTAGGTTCATTGTTATCTAGCAACATGACTTCCAAGACAGGATTACGTACCACTCTAAAGTAGTACGCATGCTTGTCATCCTACGAGGTTTGGGAGTGACTTGATCCGAAGTCTCATGATCAATATCATAAGCTTCCACTTCAATTGGTGTAGGTGCCACAGGAACAACTCTTTGTGCCCTGCTATACACTAGTTGAAGTGACGGTTCAATAACCTCATCAAGTCTCCACCATCCACCCACTCAATTCCTTCGAGAGAAACTTTTCCTTGAGAAAGGACCCGATTCTAGAAACAATCCCTTGTTGCTTTCGGATCTGAGACAGGAGGTATACCCAACTGTTTTGGGTGTCCTATGAAGATGCATTTATCCGCTTTGGGTTCGAGCTTATCAGCCTAAAACTTTTTCACATAAGCGTCGCAGCCCCAAACTTTTAAGAAATGACAGCTTAGGTTTCTCCAAACCATAGTTCATACGGAGTCATCTCATTGGAATTACGTGGTGCCCTATTTAAAGTGAATGTGGTTGTCTCTAATGCCTAACCCATAAACTATCGTGGTAATTCGATAAGAGACATCATGATATGCATCATATCCAATAGGGTGCAGTTATGATGTTCGGACACACCATCACACTATGGTGTTCCAGGCTGTATTAGTTGTGAAACAATTTCACAATATCTTAATTCTGTGCCAAACTCGTAATTCAGATATTCATCTCTATGATCATATCATAGATATTTTATCCTCTTGTCATGACGATCTTTCAACTTCACCTTGAAATTACTTGAACCTTTCAATAATTCAGACTTGTGATTCATCAAGTAAATATACTCAACATCTACTCAAATCATTTGTGAAGTAAGAACATAACAATATCCACTACACGCCTCAGCACTCATTGGACTGCACACATCAAAATGTATTACTTCCAACAAGTTGCTTGCTAGTTCCATTTTACTGAAAACGAGGGTTTCAGTCATCTTGCCCATGTGGTATGATTTGCATGTCTCAGGTGATTCAAAATCAAGTGAGTCCAAACGGTCCATTTGCATGGAGTTTCTTCATGCATATACACCAATAGACATGGTTCGCATGTCTCAAACTTTTCAAAACGAGTGAGCCCAAAGATCCATCAACATGGAGCTTCTTCATGCGTTTTATACCGATATGACTTATGTGGCAGTGCCACAAGTAGGTGGTACTATCATTACTATCTTATATCTTTTTGGCATGAACATGTGTATCAATACGATCGAGATTCAATAAACCATTCATTTTAGGTGCAAGACCATTGAAGGCATTATTCAAATAAATAGAGTAACCATTATTCTCCTTGAATGAATAACCGTATTGTGACAGACATAATCCAATCATGTCTATGCTCAACGCAAGCACCAATCTCGATGGTAGAGGGAGCGTGCGATGCTTGATCACATCAAGCTTGGGAAAAACTTCCAACACATATCGCCAGCTCACCTTTAGCTAGTCTCCGTTTACTCCACAGCTTTTTATTTCGAGTTTACTAACATTTAGCAACCGAACCGGTATCTAATACCATGGTGCTACTAGGAGTACTAGTAAAGTACACATTAACACAATGTATATCCAATATACTTCTATCGACTTTGCCAGCCTTCTCATCTACCAAGTATCTAGGGTAATTCTGCTCCAGTGGCTGTTCCCCTTATTACAGAAGCACTTAGTCTCGGGTTTGGGTTCAACCTTGGGTTTCTTCACTAGAGGAGCAGCTGATTTGCCGTTTCATGAAGCATCCCTTTTTGCCCTTGCCCTTCTTGAAACTAGTGGTTTCACCAACCATCAACAATTGATGCTCCTTCTTGATTTCTACTTTTGTGGTGTCAAACATCGCGAATATCTCAAGGATCATCATATATGTCACTGATATATTATAGTTCATCACGAAGCTCTAGCAGCTTGGTGGTAATGACTTCGGAGAAATATCACTATCTCATCTGGAAGATCAACTCCCACTCGATTCAAATGATTGTTGTACTCAGACGATCTGAGCACAAGCTCAACAATTGAGATTTTGTCCCTTAGTTTTTGGGCTAAGAAAATCGTCGGAGGTCTTATACCTCTTGACGTGGGCACGAGCCTGAAATCTCAATTTCAGCCCTTGAAACATCTCATATGTTTCGCGACGTTTCAAAACGTCTTCGGTGCCTCAACTCTAAACCGTTTAACTGAACTATCACGTAGTTATCGAAATGTGTATGTCAGATGTTCGCAACATCCACAGACGACGTTCGAGGTTCAGCACACTGAGCGGTGCATTAAGGACATAAGCCTTCTATGAAGCAATGAGGACAATCCTCAGTTTACGGACCTAGTCCGCGTAATTGCTACTATCAACTTTCAACTAAATTTTCTCTAGGAACATATCTAAATAGTAGAACTAAAGCGCGAGCCACGACATAATTTGCGAAGACCTTTTGACTATGTTCAGGATAATTAAGTTCATCTTATGAACTCCCACTCAGATAGACATCCCTCTAGTCATCTAAGTGATTACATGATCCGAGTCAACTAGGCCGTGTACGATCATCACGTGAGACGGACTAGTCAACATCGGTGAACATCTTCATGTTGATCGTATCTACCATACGACTCATGCTCGACCTTTTGGTCTCTTGTGTTCCGAGGCCATGTCTGTACATGCTAGGCTCGTCAAGTCAACCTAAGTGTTTTGCATGTGTTCCGAGGCCATGTCTGTACATGCTAGGCTCGTCAACACCCGTTGTATTCGAACGTAAGAATCTATCACACCCGATCATCATGTGGTGCTTCGAAACGACGAACTTTTCGCAACGGTGCACAGTTAGGGGAAACACTTTCTTGAAATTTTAATGAGGGATCATCTTATTTACTACCGTTGTTCTAAGCAAATAAGATGCATAAACATGATAAACATCACATGCAATCAAATAGTGACATGATATGGCCATCATCAATTTGCTCCTCTTGATCTCCATCTTCGGGGCTCCATGATCATCATCGTCACCGGGATGACACCATGATCTCCATCATCATGATCTCTATCATCGTGTCTTCATGAAGTTGTCTCACCAACTATTACTTCTACTACTACAGCTAACGGTTAGCAATAAAGTAAAGTAATTACATGACGTTTATGTTGACACACAGGTCATAAATAAATTAAGACAACTCCTATGGCTCCTGCCGGTTGTCATACTCATCGACATGCAAGTCGTGATTCTTATTACAAGAACATGATCAATCTCATACATCACATATATCATTCATCACATCCTTTTGGCCATATCACATCACATGGCATACCCTGCAAAAACAAGTTAGACGTCCTCTAATTATTGTTTGCTTGTTTTACGTGGCTGCTATGGGTTTCTAGCAAGAACGTTTCTTACCTACGCAAAACCACAACGTGATATGCCAATTGATATTTACCCTTCATCGAATCCGTTCCGACTAAAGTGGGAGAGACTGGCACCCGCTAGCCAACTTATGCAACTAGTGCATGTCAGTCGGTGGAACCTGTCTCACGTAAGAGTACGTGTAAGGTCGGTCCAGGCTGCTTCATCCCACAATACCGTCAAAACAAGATTGGACTAGTAACGGTAAGCATATTGAACAAAATCAACGCCCACAACTACTTTGTGTTCTACTCGTGCGTAGAATCTATGCAATAGACCTAGCTCATGATGCCACTGTTGGGGACCGTAGCAGAAATTCAAAATTTTCCTTGGTGTCACCAAGATCTATCTATGGAGAAACCAGCAACGAGGGAAAGGAGAGTGCATCTACATACCCTTGTAGATCGCTAAGCAGAAGCGTTAAAGAGAACGGGGTTGAAGGAGTCGTACTCATCATGATCCAAATCACCGGCGATCCTAGTGCCGAACGGATGGCACCTCCGCGTGCAACACACGTACAGCCCGGTGACGTCTCCCATGCCTTGATCCAGCAAGGAGAGAGGGAGAGGTTGAGGAAGACTCCATCCAGCAGCAGCACAACGGCGTGGCGGTGGTGGAGGAGCGTGGTACTCCAGCAGGGCTTCGCCAAGCATCGCAAGAGACGAGGAGGGAGAGGGGTAGGGCTGCGCCAAGAAGGAGAGGAACTCGTGTGTGTTGGGCAGCCCAAACCTGAAGTATATATAGGGGAAGGGGAGGGGCTGTGCCCCCACCTAGGGTTCCCTCCCTAGGGGTGGCGGCAGCCCCCAGATCCCATCTGGGTGGTGGCCAGGTGGAGGGGGAGAGGGAGGCGCACCAGGCATGGGCCCTAAGGCCCATCTGCCCTTAGGGTTTGCCCCCCTCCTCCCCTTAGGCGCATTGGGCCCTTGTGGGGGGACGCACCAGCCCACCTGGGGCTGGTCCCCTGCCACACCTAGCCCATGCAGCCCTCCGGGGCTTGTGGCCCCACTTGGTGGACCCCCGGGACCCTCCCGGTGGTCCCGGTACGTTACCGATAAAACCCGAAACTTTTCCGGTTGCCAAAACAGGACTTCCCATATATAAATCTTTACCTCCGGACCATTCCGAAACTCCTCGTGACGTCCGGGATCTCATCCGGGACTCCGAACAACATTCCGTAACCACATACAAACTTCCTTTATAACCCTAGCGTCATCGAACCTTAAGTGTGTAGACCCTACGGGTTCGGGAACCATGGAGACATGACCGAGATGTTCTCTGGTCAATAACCAACAGCGGGATCTAGATACCCATGTTGGTTCCCACATGTTCCACGATGATCTCATCGTATGAACCATGATGTCGAGGATTCGATCAATCCCGTATACAATTCCCTTTGTCTAGCGGTATTGTACTTGCCTGAGATTTGATCGTCGGTATCCCGATACCTTGTTCAATCTCGTTACCGGCAAGTCAATTTATTCCTTCCGCAACACATCATCCTGTGATCAACTCCTTGATCACATTGTGCACATTATGATGATGTCCTACTGAGTGGGCCCAGAGATACCTCTCCGTCACACGGAGTGACAAATCCCAGTCTCGATTCGTGCCAACCCAACAGACACTTTCGGAGATACCTGTAGTGTACCTTTATAGCCACCCAGTTACGTTGTGACGTTTGGCACACCCAAAGTATTCCTACGGTATCCGGGAGTTGCACAATCTCATGGTCTAAGGAAATGATACTTGACATTAGAAAAAGCTTTAGCATACGAACTACACGATCTTTGTGCTAGGCTTAGGATTGGGTCTTGTCCATCACATCATTCTCCCAATGATGTGATCCCGTTATCAACGACATCCAATGTCCATGGTTAGGAAACCGTAACCATCTATTGATCAACGAGCTAGTCAACTACAGGCTTACTAGGGACATGGTGTTATCTATGTATCCACACATGTATCTGAGTTTCCTATCAATACAATTCTAGCATGGATAATAAACGATTATCATGAACAAGGAAATATAATAATAACCAATTTATTATTGCCTCTAGGGCATATTTCCAACATGGAACATTTCGGTTTGGGATTATTTGGATATTTCAAATATTTACTAGCATTTAAATGCCCAAATGCAAGTTACATATGATTTAATTCAATCATCTTGTGATGACCTAGAAAATTGTGAACCCATTTTGTTAGAGGTTCTAACCCAAGACAAAAAGGGTGGACTTTTTAGAAGGGCATTTCAGGTTCATTGAAAATGATTTTAGTAAACCCTAGTTGTTTTTAGGGGGGATGCTGGGGGTTCTGTCATCCCCATTTCAAATTTCTGGAAAAGTAAACATGATGCAACACTCTAATGCATGAACTAGCTAGGATGTGACAGCCAACTTGATCTATTTATCTTGCAATGGGAAGAGGTGCCTGGTAGTGGGTTCGATCTTAAGGAGCTTGATCCCAGTGACAGAAAGGGAACCGACACGTATGTATCGTTGCTACTACGGATAAAAATATGGGATCTATATCTACACAATTCATAAACAGATCTTGTTGGCATCATGTCATTGTTCTTATTGCATTACTCCATTTTTCCAAGAACTTAATACATTAGATGCATGCTGGATGGTGGTCGATGTGTGGAGTAATAGTAGTAGATGCAGGCAGGAGTCGGTCTACTAATCTTGGGCGTGAGGCCTATGTAATGATCCTTGCCTGGATATCGTCATAATTATTTGAGGTTCTATCAATTGCCCAACAGTAATTTGTTTACCCACCGTTTGCTATATTTCTCGAGAGAAGCTCCTAGTGAAACCTACGCCCCCGGGTCTTCTGTCTCATATATTTGCTTGCGATCTACTTTTCCTTTGCATTTTTACTCAGATGTATTAAACCGAAAATACAAAAATACATTCTTGTACTTTATTTTATTTATGATCTATTATTTCAATCTACCACAAATTTCTGGCATCATTACCTGAAAGGGATTGACAACCCCTTTAACACGTCGGGTTGCGAGGTGTTATTATTTGTGTGCAGGTGTTGTTTACGCTGTGTTGCTTGGTTCTCCTACTTGTTCGATAACCTTGTTTCATCACTGAGGGACATACCTACCTTCACTGCGCTACATCATCCCTTCCTCTTTGGGGAAATACCGACGTAGTCCTAGCATACATGAGTTTTCTGGCGCTATAGTCAGGGAGCAATCAATGCCTAGTACAGCCACAGAAGCCATGGCGCGGGCTCAGCTGCTGCTGAGGTTTCCACCAACGGTCGAGCAAATAGACGAATGGTGTGCCACCATCCAAAGTCTGCTCAGTTTCGATGTGGCTGGGGGCTGGCAGCGAACTAGCCAGCCACAACCTCCCCAAGCAATGACAATGACTCGTGTTGTTCGCCGTACAGAAGTGGCCATCCCCACTATGCAGTCCCCACCATGGCAGCCAACGCTAGTGCAGCAGAATCAAGAACATGACGATGTCTCGATGGCCTCTCCTGACCCTCGAGCACGTCCATGCCTACGGCGAGCCCTGGAGGATAGGCAGGGGGAGGTGTGCGTGCCGTCGTTATGCGACGCCATGACGACCACTGCCAGACCGATGGGTGTGATGGATCCGGTGTCAACGAGCCTGCGCTCGATATTGGCAGGTGCCTGCCTTTCAAGGTTTGGTGCCCTGCCTGTACTCGAGACTTGCGGCAAGTCCGTTGGCCGTCCGTTCGCATGTTCAAGCGAGACATACCTAAGAAGTACGATGGGAGGGTAAACCTGACAGAGTTTCTAAGAATCTACACCATCATTGTTTAGGCTGTCGGGGGAAGAGATGAGAAGGTGTTTGCCAACTACTTCCCTTTGGCTCTCAAGTCCAATGTGAGGTCTTGGCAAATGCACATGCCGGAGAACTCCATTTCATCGTGGGCTCACCTGTGCCACTAGTTCATTGGTGCCTTCACCGGCGGCCATCAAGAGCCAGGCCGACCCAGAGACTTGCAGCTTCTCCAACATAAGGAAGGAGAGACCCTCAGTAAGTATCTACAGATATTCAGCAATGTCAATAGGAACATCCCAAATATCCATCCGGTAGTTGTGACAGCAGCCTTCCGGTCCAATGTGTGCAATTGCCGGATCTGTTCCAAGATGAACGTACGTTTTCCCAAGACTATGAAGAAGCTTTACACCTTGGTGGATACGTGTGCTGGAATGCAGGCGGGAAGGAATCCGCCTGGAGTGGAAGATTGCACCAACATCGATTCAGAGGATGATGATGAATCTACCAGTCAGAAGAAGAGCAAGAAGCGCAATAAGAAGCGGAAGGATAAGGCAGCGATGACTGTTGAAGGATCGGGTACACTTAGTACCGGCAAGAAGGCCAAGGCTGATGTCCCCGGCAAGGAGGCTGTTGTGTGCGCTGACTGTCGGGAGGCCGCAGCTGCCGAGAAGACAGGGAAATGTGATGGGCCGTATTGCAAGATTCGTCAGACCAAAGGCCACGACCTTCAAGAGTGTTATCAGGTTGAGTAGCTCGTCAATAGACAGAGAGTAGAGTATGAGAAGCGTTACAAGGAAAAAGGTAAGAATATTGCTGGTAGTAAGGGCCAAGGCGGTGAAGTAAATCGCCCTGGCAAACCGTTCCGGATCCAAGGAAAACCCGCCAGAGGTCGAGAGAAGGAAGCCTGTGATGGTGAGAGTGACGAAAGTGACAAAGAGGAAACCAATGAGAAGGAGTTTCAGAAGGCCAATGACGCCCTTTGCATTGACGGGGGTGCATATTTGCACAACTCTCACGGCCAGCTCAAGCGGTGGGCACGAGAAGTCAACGCCGTGGAACCAACGCCAAAGGCCTGAAAACCACTCAACTGGTCACGCGTGCCAATCATCTTTGACGAAGAGGATCATCCTGACCATACCACGGCGGTAGGATGTTTGCCATTATTGGTCTCTCCAACAATTCGGAACCTCAAGGTCACAAAAATGTTGGTGGACGGCGGGGCCAGGTTGAATCTGATCTCCCCAGCAGTCATCAGCAAACTTCAAATAGCATAGGTAGAGTTAGAGGTTACCGGCACATTTCAAGGAGTTAATCCTGGCAGGAGTCGTCCTAAGGGAAAGATCACGCTGCCAATGACGTTTGTGGGAGAGCTAAACTACCGGACTGAGAAGATTGTGTTTAATGTGGTCGACCTCTCCCTGTCGTACAATAGGATCCTTGGGCGCCTCGCCCTGTCTAAATTCATGGCTGCATCCCACTATGACTGCAACACATTGAAGATGCCTGGGCCTATGGGAGTAATTACCATCCCATCAGACGAGAAGGATGCTATCATTTGCGTGGACAAGATGTACCTGGACGCGGTCACGGCAGAGGCAATAGCAGTAGCAGTTCCCGCCAATGAGGACAGAGGAAAGAAGAAGGGTAGCAAGGACGCTGGCAAGGAGTCTAGGAAGCGTACCTCTTCGGAGTGTGTTGCTCCTGTTGATGACTTGCCGGAGAGTTCCAACAGCAAGAGATCCAAGGTCATTGCTCCCCAAGTGAAGAAGGTCCTGGTAGGGCTGTATGCTGTTGACGGTACTTTCACTATCAGCGCCACCCTCGATGACAAATAGGAAAGCGCGCTCGTTGCCTTCCTGCGGGCGAATATCGATGTGTTTTCCTAGCAACCATCTGATATCCCCGGTGTTCCTAGGGAGGTAATCGAGCACCACCTTGCTGTCTACCCACACGCCCAACCTGTCAAGCAGAAAGTCCGGAAGCAGGCCTTGGAGAGGCAGTAGTTTATTGTGGAAGAGATCAAGAAACTTAAAGTAGCTGGTTTGGTCAGAGTAGTGCTACATCGCACGTGGTTAGCAAATCCAGTGGTGGTTCGGAAGGCTAACAGGAAGTGGAGGCTTTGCATTGATTTCACAGATCTCAGCAAAGCATGCCCGAATGATCTGTTTCCCTTGCTATGTATTGATCAGATTGTGGATTTCACATCAGGCTGCTATTTGCTCTCCTTTCTGGATGGATAGTCTTGGTATCACCAAAGTTTCATGTCCAAGGAAGACGAGGAGACATCGTTCATCACTAAATGTGGTATGTACTATTTTATCCACATGCCATTTGGATTAAAGAGTGTCGGGTCCACTTTTGCAAGGGCAGTCCAGATTGGTTTCGAGCCATAGCTGCACAGAAACATTGAAGCTTATATGGATGATATTGTGGTCAAGACCAAGGATAGAGCCACCCTTATTCAGGATTTGGAGGAAACATTTTTCTTATCTGTGCAAGATCAATTTGAAGCTCAACCCGGAGAAGTGTGTGTTTGGCGTTCCTTGCTTGGGTTCTTTGTGTCCCATCGGGGGATCGAAGCAAACCCTGTCAAGATTAAAGCTATCGAGCAGATCCAAGCACCTAGGATAGTTAAAGATGTGAGGTGTCTGACAGGGTGCTTTGCCGCGCTAAGCAGATTCATTTCCAAGTATGCCGAGCATGCCCTACCATTCTTCAAAATTTTGAAGAAGGTAAGGCCCATGAAGTGGACTCCAGAGGCATATGCAGGTTTGCAAGAATTGAAGACATACTTGTCCTCTCTGCCCACCTTGGTTGCCCCAAAACCGCAAGACCCTGTGTTGCTATACTTAGTGGCACCCAACCAAGTGGTTAGCGTGGCCTTGGTGGCGCAGTGGGAAGTGGACGAAGCAAGGAGTGAGCAAGGACCCGCAGAGCCAGAGAAGGATCAGGGCAGTAATGAACACGTCATCGAAAGCAACTCCAAGGACAAGGCAAGGAAGAAAGTGGTGCAGTGCCTAGTGTACTTCGTCAGCTCATTACTATAGGGGGCTAGATCGAGGTACTCTTGATCTTTGGTATCATCATGGCCTCAAGGAAACCACGCCATTACTTCCAAGCCCACAAGATTATAGTTGTCACTCGTTTCCCGTCGCAAAGGATACTGTGAAACCCTGAGGCTATCGGCATAATAGTGGAGTGGGCTTTGGATTTATCTAGTTTTGGTTTGAAGTTCGAGAGCACGAGAACTATCCATAGTAGGGCATTGGCAGAGTTTATAGTCGAATGGACGCTAACGCCTGATGACGAAGTGATAGAGACAGTTATCCCCGGCAAGGAATCACCCCAAGAATGGATTATGTATTTGGATGGTGCCTTTTCCCTGCAAGGTGGAGGAGCTAGCGTGCTTCTTGTCGCCCCCTCTGGGGAGGACTTGAAGTACGTCGTCTATATGCATTTTGCCTGGGAAGAGGCAACCAACAATACAACAGAGTATGAAGGGATCCCTGTCGGGCTCAGGATTGCCTCATATTTCAGAATTAAGAGGCTGATCATTCAAGGGGATTCACAGCTTGTGGTGAGACAAGTCAATAGGGATTTCCAAAGCCCACTGATGGAGGAATACATCAAGCAAGTGAGAAGAATGGAGGAACACTTTGACGGATTGCAAACAGAGCACATACCCCGTGCAGAAAACAGCATAGCTGATCATTTGTCAAAGTGTGCTGCGCAGAAGCTTCCTGTGGAACCAGTGACTTCTATTGTCCATCTTACTCAGCCCTCGGTATCCCCAATGACAATGGCCCAGAAAAGGAGAAAGTTGGACTCCGGTAAGCCTCAATTTCCCTCAGTTAGACAACCAAGGTATCAATCCAGTAGAAGACAATGCACAAATCACAATACCTACATAAACAATCAAACAACTTGCACCCAACGCGATAAAGGGGTTGTCAATCCCTTCATGGTCATTTGCAAAAGTGAGATCTGATAGAGATAGATAAAACTAAACAAAATATAAAGTAAATATTTTTGGGTTTTTTGGTTTATAGATCAGACAGTAAAAGATTGCAAAATAGTAGATCGAAACTTATATGAAGGAAAATAGTAGATCAAAAACTTATATGATGGAGAATAGACCCCATGGCCATAGGTTTCACTAGAGGCTTCTCTCAAGATAGCAAATAATACGATGGGTGAACAAATTACTGTCAAGTAATTGATAGAAAAGTGCCAAGTTATGATGCTATCTAAGGCAATGATTATGAAATATAGGCATCACATTCATCTCAAGTAGACCGAAACGATTCTGCATCTACTACTATTACTCCACACATCGACCGACTCATGCATCCATCTAGAGTATTAAGTTCATGAAGAACAGAGTAACACATTAAGTAAGATGGAAACAATACAATACGTGCCATCTTTTTATCCTCGATAGAAACAATACAATACGTGCCTTGCTGCCCCTATTGTCACTGGGAAAGGACACCGCAAGATTGAACCCAAAGCTAAGCACTTCTCCCATTGCAAGAAAAACAAATCTACTTGGCCAAACCAAACCGATAGTTCAAAGTGAATTACAAAGGTATCAAATCATGCATAAAAGAATTCAGAGAACATTAAAATAATATTCATAGATAAGCTGATCATAAATCCACAATTCATCGGATCTCAACAAACACACCGCAAAAGCAGATTACATTGGATAGATCTCCAAGAACATCGAGGAGAACATGGTATTGAGAATCAAAGAGAGAGAAGAAGCCATCTAGCTACCAGCTATGGACTCGTAGGTCTGATGTAAACTACTCATGCTTCATTAGAAGGGTAATAGAGTTGATGTAGAAGCCCTCCATGATTGAATCCCCCTCCGGCAGGATGCCGGAAAAGGCCCCAAGATGGGATGTCAAGAGAACAGAAGGTTGCGATGGTGGAAAAGTGTTTTCGTGGATGCTTCTGGTGGTTTGGGAATATATGTGAATATATAGGAGGATGATCTAGGTCAGGGGGTCACTGTCGGCATTCTGGGAACGGGGGCACCCGGACTTGCGTGCCTGCGGCGCACGCTGTGGCTCCATTGACGGCCTAGTACGGCCCACCTTCAACATCAATAGCTCAAGACCATCAGGAGGGGCCAAGCCTCGCGAGGCGGACGAGACGAAGATCTCTAGAAGGATCAGCCTCCTCAGGCTGTCTCCTAAGGAGCGGAGATTCCTATGCCAGCCTCAGCTTGTGAGGTTCAGATGACATGAGCCATGACGACCAAGGCCAGGCGGGCGCCAGAGGGCATAGGATGGCAGTTTCCTCTTTGGTGCTATGAAGGCAATCGCAGGCGCGGAGTCCCGAGGAATCAACTAAAGGTTTCCATTCTGGTGCAACAAGACCAAGACCGCCAGGACGGCAGGACAGAGGTCATCGCCGAGCCCACCGCGGCGTCACGACCAGGAGCTTTGCAGGCGTAGACTACTTTTGTTAGGATAATTCCTTTCTTATTAGTTTCCAAGTGCAAAATGTTCATTGCCTTGATCAGATACTTTTAGCCTTTTAGAAGCGAGCATTTCCGCAGCTTCTATTTTTCCTAAAGCTAATGAACCGAATGGAAGAGAAAAACTTGGAATAAATAATAAAGAAGGAACCAACAAGAAAATAAAGAATTGTTCCAACCTCAGCTCGGGGTCTGTCTGGAAATGGCAAATAGTTCTGTCTCTCATCTCCTCTCGCCATAGTGTCAAGAAAAACAAGTGAATAATTGGAATAGAACACATCGTCAATCAAAATCAGGTAGGATGTATTATAAAACAAAGCCTTGCCTCACTTGATAAGATGCACTAGCTATCTCCCTTTGAATTTGGTCGTTGTGGGATCCCTTCCCGCCTTCACTGTGGAAGAGGACCAATGCCAAAATAAATAGGACCTAGCCACCATCATAGGGGACAAGAGACCGTATCGGATCCGTTCCATCCTCACCAGCTCACCAGCCCACTCGAGAACATGAACATGCTTCCTCCTGAGGTCCTTCTTCCACCTTAATAGTTCATCATTAGCCCCTCGAGGCCAATCCACCACAAAGTAGGAGTAGGGTTTTACACCGAAAGGTGGCACAAAACTGGGTAAACTGTTGTGTCCCATTTCCTTCCAGTTTGTCGAGCTAGGCCGTGAGATTAGCGAGTAGGCAGACTGGGAGGTTGAGTTCTTCGCACGCACCCTAGAGTTCAAACCTCTCAAGGGTCTGCGGAACCCGAAATCCGACATTTGGCGTGCCAGGTACGGGTGCATCAGAGCCTCTCTTCCACCGGTCGATTCGCCACCACTCCACCACTCCCATGGCTGACGCTCGTCGAGCTCAGGCTGAGCGCTGGGCTGCCCTCGCTGCTCACGTCACTCGGACGGTACCAGCTGGCAATGGCTGCCATCGTCGTCCCCGTCCCATGTGGCAAACGCCGCCACCGGCCCCGCGGGCCATGAGTAGCAAGCTTCATCGCTACATACCTCTATACGGCGAGACTGGTTCACTACCACCCCATCGCTGACTCCGGTTATTTTCTCTTCCCAGGCTCGTCGTGGTCCGGCGAATGCGCATGCTGCGCTGCTCATGGCACGCGAGCTCCTGTGCTATCGCACGGTCAACAAGCTCTATGAGGACTGGCTGGACCGCATCACCGAGCTCGTCAGCGCCGCCGGAGAATCGCCTGCACCATCTGGCTCGCTACCTCACCCACCACCTCCCGTGGGTAACGTTACTCACGGAGCACCTCCTCCACCTCCCAGGCAAGACGTCGTCATCAAGCCAGGGTGGGAGGCTCCTTAGCACGATCTACATTATAGGGCGCCCGCTCGCGACGAGGCAAGCTGCCAGGTGGTGCCGCGGCCGCAAGAAGATGCGCGTGTGCTCCCAGATCTGCCACTTCAATACTGTGCGCCGCCTATGATGGTGGCGCGCGAGCGCCATGATCAGGGTCCACCTCCACGGTGGGCACTGGTTTCCCATGGCCCTCAAGGACCACGCGTGCTCATGGCTCCTGAACCTCCCTGTGGGATCGATCTCCTGCTAGGACGAGATGCGGGAGCGTTTCTTTGCCAACTTTCAGGGCACTCGCAACCGCCCACCAGCCGCCAGTGACCTATGGCACATCAAGCAGTAGCCGGGAGAAATCTTGTAGAACTACATCCAACGCTTCAACAGTGTCCACCTCAAGATCCCCAAGGTGTCGGATGAAGCCATCATCTCAGCATTCACTGATGGCGTCCGCGACATCAAGATGAAGGAGGAGCTCGCCATCCACGAGGACATGTGCACGACTCTGGAGTTCAACATGGCAACCAAGTGCGCAAAGAGCTGAGGAGGGACGCCTCTCCCTCCTCGAGCTCCGAAAGCTGACCAAAATACAAGAAGACCAAGGCCAAGGATGTGATGAGCAAGGGGCCGGCCATGCTTGTGGACGAACCAGAGATGAAGTGCGGCTGCGACCATTAGAAGTCATCCAAGGGCACCGCCCATTCTGCGTTTTCCACAACGTGCACACCCACAACACCAACCATTGCCAGGAGCTCAGGGCCATCGGCTACAGGCGCCTCGGTCGTCGCCTCGAGCGCAATGACCGAGGCTACGACCGCAGAGGTGGCAGAGGCGGAAGGCGCTGGGCAGGCCGCGACCCACACCAGGACTAGTGCGACGAGCCTCATAAGGACCGCTGGCAGGGCCAGCCTCGTGAGGGTGCCTAGCATGATCAGCCTCGCGAGGACCGCCCTCAGGGCAATGCTGGCCCTCCCCCGCTGCCACCACCACCATGAAGGAATGATGACCACCACCAGGACGAGGGGGCTGGGGAATTCCAGGAGCCTCGCGTCATCACTTGCATCCTGGGTCGCGCTCAAGCCCCCGCCTCCCATCGTATCTTCAAGTAGTTTGCGCGCGAGGTGAACGCGGCCCTCCCCAAGCTCGAGGTAACACGTCTGCTCCGGTGGTCCAAGTACGCCATCACCTTTGACTCTTCCGACTAGCTCAAGTGTGTAGCCACAGCCAGTGCCCTCCCGATGCTCTGCTCGCCCATCATCAGCATTGTCCTCATCACCAAGACACTCATCGATGGCGGCGCGAGGCTCAATGTTCTCTCTGTCTAGACATTCGACAGGCTCCATGTGTCGTACCACCAGTTTCAGCCTACCAAGCCCTTCTTAGGAATGACCGACGGCTCCACCACCCCAATAGGGCTGGTCCGGCTTCCTGTCATCTTCGGCAAGCGTGACAACTACTACACCGAGCTCATCGACTTCGACATTGCCCACATTCGCCTCCCGTATATTGCCATCCTCAGGTATCCTGCCCTGGCCAAGTTCATGGTTGTGACCCACCATGGCTACACCATCCTCAATATGCCAGGAAGCTGCGACATCATCACCGTCGCTTGCGAGGAGAAGGACGTAGTGTGCTCTCTCGAGCGTGCTTACCAGGTTGCGGAGGTCGAGGACCCAGACGACGATAGCGCTGCCTACCCTCCTGAGGCTGTCCCCAAGAAGAAGAAGCTGCTGCTCCGCCAAGGATCTCAGGAGGATGGGGCACCCGGCGGCGCTGCCTCAAGCCCTATGCCCACTCATGGGGCGCCTTCCCCTCTCAAATAGCAAGGCGGGCCCGGCGCCCCTCTCAGGTTGGGCTCAGGGGCTCTCCTATGGAGTGGCTCAGACCTGGCCAACGTCACGAGGGAGGCGCTCGGGCACCATGTGGAGGCGTGCTTCAATGCGCGCTTCCGTGAGGAAAGTGCAAGGTGGTAGGCGCCAGGCCCTCAGGACTTCATCACCAAGGCAATAGAGGAGCTTCAAGATGCAAGAGCTATGCAGGGCGACCATCGCCCACCACCCAGCACAACTCCCTGGCCCGGTGAGGACAGTGAGCTCCGCGCCTGCGTCAACATCATTGGGCTCAATAGGGCCATGTCTTATAGGCTCTTCTGGCCATCCCACGTTTGCCGAACAGGGCTGCTGTGCATCAATGCCATACGCGGGGAGTCCTGGCGGCTCGGGAGGCCAGGCACTAGGTGATCCTGTTAGAGGCGGTGATGGACCTGGCGGGCCCCCCGGTCCTCTGGAGCCTCCCGAAGTTCGAGGCCTTGGCGGCTCATGAGGGGCAACTTCTACAGCACGCGTCTTCAGCTACTCCAACACTTCTTCGGCAATGTTGCCAGGTGACATTTTTGTGGTTTGTTTAGTTGGGGGCGCCCTTGGGCTGCATCATCCCCAAGCCGCGTGGGTCCATCCCCGTGGCATGTATCCTTCTTGCATCTACCAGAACTGGCTTTACCCTCTTCCATGAGTTGCTTTATGATTATCACTCACTTGTCTGGTGCCCTATCGCCCTTCGTGGCCTTCCCGCATTGTTGACCGGCCTCTTGCTCATCCCGCAACGAGGGCTACACATGCTGGCATGACTCTTGTGCTCGGGTCCGTCCTTGCAATGCTAACAAATCTGAGTGATCGAGCTCTGGCTCGCGGCTTAGCCCACACGCGTCACCTATCTAGGTCCTTAGTGCCTCATCTTCTTGTGGAAAGATTAGCGGCTAGATAGCAAGCGCGGTTATGGGTTGTATTCTCCTCCTCGGACTAACTCGCAGGAACCTCCGAAGCCCAATTGCGGACAGGCCCGCCGGGATCTCCTTTTTCCATGAAAATTTGCTTGCATGTTAAAGGGGGGCCTCCAGAGCATCGTGCCTCAGGGGATCCTATTGGCTCTCGAGCCCTCGCCCCTGTCCTTGACCACGGCATCGCGACCTAGCATACTAGCAGCGGGTGTGCCTCGCTCGAGGGCCGGGATCCGAGGACGTAGAGCGCCTAGTTGAGAGAGGGAAAGGGGGGATCGACATGAGACCTACCTAGAAGCATCACCGCTAAGGCACGATCAAGAACTGTGGAAGGGAAATCTCACGAACCAATCTCTCGACCCTCACAATCTCGCTCGGGCAAGCCGCTTTCCTTTTTGGTCTTCACGGGGCTGCTTGCACACCAAAGGGGACCTCTCGAGCATCGCGCCTCAGGAGCTCTTAACGGACCTCGGGACACTCACCTGCTGGCCTTGACCACGGCATTGCGACCTGGCATACCAGCGAGGGCTGAAGCCTTCCTGGGGACTGGTTCCTGTCGGCGTAGAGCACTAAGCTACCAGGAGAACAAAAAGGGGGAGCCCTGCTGGGGTGAGATACGCAATTTCAACACTATACTACGGAACATAGCATTAAAGAAAAAGAACTACGGTTTTTTACATGCCCCATGGGGCTCGTAAAAATTCCGCATAGGGAAAACAAGTGCAAGATCTCAAAGGACCCCGGCCGCTGGGTATCACCGACAACACCGAGCGGACGCCGGTGCTTTGCTCCAGGCACGGCGAGAGCTCAGCGACATGTAGCTATCGTCGCTGGACTCCGGAGACTCGCTAGGCTCCGAACAGTAGCTGGAATCTAAAGAGTCGCCGCTACTGCTGGTGGAGCTGCCGGCAAGGCCAGGGGCATGTTGAGCACCTGTGGCCGCGCCACGAGAACTGCCTCTCCTAGAGCAACACTCCAGACACCGGCCGTCCTCGTCGAAGACCTTGAAGTACAGAGTGGAGGTGCCGTCGTACTCAAAATGGATGGCGAGGGCACCCTCCGGCCAGTAGGCGTGGGCGACATCGCCCCATCTGCGGGTCATGACGAGGTCACCGGAAGGGACGACCTCGACCTTCGCCTCCATGGCTAGGCTGCAGCACCCAGCGTGTTGCAGCCATAGCTCGAGCGGTCCCCTTGGCGGCATCTCCTCGGTGAAGAACCTCGGGAGCCGGTTCCACATGCGCGGCAGCACTGCCGCTCACACCACGAACTCGCACGATGTGCCCTCGGCATGGGTTCATGGGCCGGTTGGCTGGATAGCCACGGCTTGCCCACCATGATCCCGGGCCGGGCGGCGCTGGGCGCTGTCGCCTTGCCTAGGGCACTGCACGTGAGCGTAGAGAGAGACCGGGAAGCCAGGCAGAGGCCGCTCGTACCAAGGCCGCGTGTCCTCCTGCCCTTCACCGTCATCGCGAGGGCGGCTAAACCTTTTCTTTGGCAGAAGTGGCTCAGGCTCCTCCTGAGGTGCTTTTCCCTTCTCCGCCGCAATGAACATCCAGATCGGTGCCATAGATGCTACATCAAGGCGGTGAGATGAAAAAGAAGAAGAAGGAGCGGGCTGCGATAAGATGGAGATGAGCAAGGGAGGCTCCTCCGCTCCCCTCATTTATAGTTGGAGGGGGGCCAACCGCCGGCCTCCACTATTCCACACAATGATGATCTTTCTCTGCATGCAGCAGGCTCTTGTCGGGTCGAACGGTTTGCCAAGGCCGCGTGGGGAAGCAGAGACTCCCACGTCCCATCAATCGCCATGCGTCGACCTAGGCCACGGGCGGTTAAGTCCCACGGCGCTCCGCACTTGCCCTTTGGCTTCGCCTCAAACACAAGTTCAAGCATGCCTTGGGACCGGGGGCTACTATCAGGCGTTCTGGGAATGTGGGTACCTAGATTTGCCTGCTTGCGGTCCCATGGCATGGCTCCATTGACGGCTTGGTATGGCCCACCTTCATGATCAACAACTCAAGACCCTCGTGAGGCGGACAACACCAACACCTCCAGAAGGAGCAGCCTCCTCAGGGTGGCTCCCCAGGGGTGGAGATTCCTATGCAAGCCTCACCTCGTGAGGTTTAGATGACGTGAGCCATGACGGCCAAGGCCAGGCGGGCGCAAGACAACAATTTCCTTTTTGGTGCTAAGAAGCAAGCGCGGGTGCGGAGTCCCGAGGAATCTGCTAGAGGTTTCCATTCCGGTGCAACAAGATGAAGACCGCTGGGACGGCAGGACGGAGGTCATCGCCGAGCCCACCACGGTGTCACGACCAGGAGCTTTGCAGGCGAAGACTACTTTTGTCAGGATAAGGTGTACTAGTTGTCTCCCTTCGAATTTGGCTGTTGTGGGATCGCTTCCCACCTTCACTCTGGGAAGAGGACCAAAGCCACTATAAATAGGACCTAGCCACCACCATAGAGGGGTCGAAAGACCAGATCAGATCCATTCCATCCTTACCAGCTCACCAGCCCACTCGATCACAAGAACACGCCTCCTCCTCGGGTCGTTCTTCCATAGTTCTAGTTCATCATCAGCCCCTCGAGGCCAGTCCACCATAAAGCAGGCTAGGGTTTCACATCACAAGGTGGCCCGAACCTGGGTAAACTGCTGTGTGCCATTTCCTTCCAGTTTGTCAAGCTAGGCCATGAGATTAGCAAGTAGGCAGACTGGGGAGGTTGAGTTCTTCACATGCACCCTAGAGTTCGAACCTCTCAAGGGTCTACGGAACCCGAAATCCGACAGTCACCGAGGGGGCCATAAGGTAGGGGGTGCTCCCTCTACCCTTGTGACCGACTCGTGTCTCTTCTGACTTGCACTCCAAGTCTCATGGGTGTCTTCTGATCGAAGAAAAATCATCATGAAGGTTCTATTTTGTTTGGACTCCATTTGGTATTCCTTTTCTGTGAAGCTCAAAAACATGGAAAAAACAAAAACTAGCACTGGGCTCTAGGTTAATAGGTTAGTCCCAAAAATAATAATAAATAGCATATTAATGCATATAAAACATCCAAAACAAATAATATAATAACATGGAACAATAAAAAATTATAGATACGTTGGAGACGTATCAAGCATCCTCAAGCTTAATTCATGCTCATCCTCGAGTAGGTAAATGATAAAAACAGAAAATTTTATGTGGAATGCTACCTAACATGTTTATCCATGTAAATTTTCTTTATAGGGGCTTGAATGTTCAGATTTGTAAGATTCAAAACAAAAGTTTAATATTGACATAAAAACAGTAATACTTCAAGCATACTAAAAAGGCAATTATGTCATCTCAAAATAACATAGCCAAAGAAAGCTATCCCTACAAAATCATATAGTCTAGCTATGCTCCAGCTTCATCACAGAAAATATTCAAATCATGCACAACCCCAATGACAAGCCAAGCAATTGTTCCATACTTTTGGTGTTCTCAAACCTTTTCAACTTCCACACAATACATAAACGCGAGCCATGGATGTAGCACTTTAGCTGGAGTAGAACATGGCGGTAGTGGAGAAGACAAAAAGAAGGAGATAGTCTAACATCAACTAGGTGTATCAACGGGCTATCACTACAAAAAAAGACACATCCATGACTTTTTGGGCCGAATGAAATTTTTTCTGTCATGTTTATGACACTTCTATGACGATAATTGTGAGAAAACCCGGAATCATCATAGATGTGGTGGGCTCCTACTTCTATGACAAAAAATCATGACAGAAAATGGGCTTTTTTTCCTGGGCGGGCCGGAGACGTAGCTGCATGACATTCTTTGGGTCGTCGATGATGGAAAAAACCGTGGTAGAAGCGAGGGCGACGAAAATATGGGGGAGTTCCTGAGGGAGTCCTGGACTAAGGGGTCCTCATTCGTCCGACCTGTTATCCATGGGCCGGACTAATGGGCTGTGAAGACATGAAGGCCGAAGACTATACCTGTGTCCGGATAGGACTCTCCTTGGCGTGGAAGGCAAGCTTGGCGACCGACTATGAAGATTCCTTCTTATGTAACCGACTCTATGTAAACCCTAGATCCTCCCGGTGTCTATATAAATGTCAGGACCCCGATTCCAAGTCACATCGATCTAGCCGGTAACACTTCATATCACTTTACGGCCTCATGCACGGTATTCCCACGGTGTCGCCTTACCATGGCCCGGGACCGTTTGCGCCTTTTGGCTCACGTATATGATAGTGTCGCTAGCATCCATATGACAGGGAACCCGGGCCAACATGGCTAGTCGTGAACCCAAAGTGGCACGAACCTATGGGGACAGGCATACATGAATCACATCGAGCATGTCGGTCAGCAGCGTGTGAATCCGAGCTGTAGCACTGGGCTAACAGGACTCCGGATGTCACCGCGTGACATTTCCCTGAGGGGACAGACACAGGAACCAAATGAAACACATGCTGGCCAGTCAAGTGTCCTGAGCAGTAGTGCTGGGCTAGCAGGACTCTGGTGAACCGGGCTGTAGCGGACTACTATGGCTCATGGAAGCACTAGACTACATTTGCCCATAAGAGAGGCTGCCAAGGATAAACAACTAGATTGTCGGATCCCACACATACCAAGCATTTCAATCATACACACAATATGCTCGATATGTGTAAATACAACATGGCATCACAACATAACTCTACGACTCAAATATTTATTCATTAGGCTCCGAGGAGCGAGATATTACAAACATGGGTCTCATGACCCAACAATCATAGCATATAAATCAAAGCACATGCGGAAGCTTAACATGTCTGAGTACAGACATCTACAAATGAAAAAGGCTGAGAAGCCTGACTATCTACTAGATCCTGCCGAGGGCACAAGATCATAACTGAGGTATCAAGCTAAACGTCGAAGTCCACGCGAAACTACTAGCGAGACTGAAGTCTCTCTGCAAAACATAAATTAAGCAAATGTGAGTACAAAAGTACTTAGCAAGACTTACATCAGAACTAGCTACATATGCATCGGTATCAACAGGGGGGAGGTGGAGTTTAACTGCAGCAAGCCAGCTTTCACTCGGTGGCTATCTTAAATTACGACTGCAAGTAACTCTTTTGAGGTGGCGCACACGAGTCCACATATTCACCATAACAATACACCACTATGGATCTGCTCCCGTCTCCCTACGAGAACGCCATCCATAGCACTCACGCTTATCTTGCGCATTTTAGAGTATCCACTTTCACTTGTCTATGAACTGTTATAGGCAACCCAAAAGTCCTTTACCGCGGACGCGGCTATTCGAATAGTTTTATACCCCGCAGGGGTGTACTTCGTCACACTTGTTTCCACCACTTAGTGTCTACACACGACATGTGCTTAGCAGACTTCAAGAGAAAGCCGGCGTGGGTGTAGACCACGACCTGACTAACCGCACAAGTCTCTAGTCCAGGTTTATCGCCTATTCGGGTTCCATCCGTGAGGAGATCCAGCCGGAGTTTCGCTCACAGCCCCAAACGATGTGTGCAGGGTTCCCGAGACACCAAATGGGCGCCCGATACACCGTGCCACGGTGTATCTACCGCATCATAGCCCACCCCTAGGGTCAGCGCTACGCACGGCCGCCAACACATATCCTATAAACACTAGAAACTAGTTGCAACTCCTGGACAGAGGACGAGAGGGGTCAGTAAGTCGAGCGGGGTCATATTTCAGGGCCCAATGTGTGGTAGTAGCTGTTTCATGGATCACAAACACAGAACTCAGTTCCTAAGAACAGTTTTAATGAGACAACCCACCATGTACTCCTACATGGCCTCTCACCGCTACCTTCAGCAAATCGTGTTCACACACTTAGCTCACACACAGTAGGACATGTTCACAACTTTCCAATTCATCCCCGATGAATCAGACCTGACACAACTCTAAGCAATAGCAGGCATGACAAGCAAACATGAATGAGTAGGCACATCAGGGCTCAAACAACTCCTACTCATGCTAGTGGGTTTCATCTATTTACTGTGGCAATGACAGGTCATGCAAAGGAAAGGGGTTCAACTACCGCAGCATTTAACAGTTGAATCATTGTTGTGCTAATGCAGTAAAAGAGAGCAGGAGCGAGAGAGTGGGTTTGTATCGGAATGAACAAGGGGGTTTTGTTTGCCTGGCACTTCTGAAGATAGTATAGTTCTTCATCGGTGTCATCGAATTCATCACTGGATCAACGTCTACTGAGGGGGGACAAACACCGGCAACTGAGAAAGAACACAATCAACACATGATGATATGCAACAATATGATGCATGCTATGACATGGCAATATTAATATGTTTTGGGCTAATGCAAGCTAGAACATATTGTAATGAGTCCATTTGAACCAAAGATTCAAATGCAAACCCATTTTATGAAGTCATATTAGTGCATTAACTTGCTTCACCTAAACAACAAGGTTAAAGTGCTCTAACATGCATGAAACTAGTACATATGGAAAGATTGGATTTTTCCGATCATTTTTCATATATAATTTATCTTATTTGGAGTTATAGATAATTGTCTATGATTTTTAGAAGTTTTGGGCATTTTCTAGAATTTCCTGAATAAACTTAAATCCAGAATATGAGTTATTGCGTCAGCACTGCGTCATTGTGACGTCAGCTGGTCAACTGGGCACCTCCAGGTCAAACCTGACCAGTAGGGCCCACTGGTCAGTAGTTAGTTAACTAACTAGAGTTAGTTAGTGTTAAACTAATGCTAATCCTAGATTAGTTAGTGGCCTGGGGCCCACACGTGAGTGAGACAGAAACTAATCCCGCGTTGACTACGGCTTTGACCCGCTGCGGGGCCTGCTGTTAGCGTCTAATGGTGGTCTAGCTGGCGGGGTTAGTGCTAATGGCGAGGCCACATCGGCACTCACCGGAGCATGGCCGGCGGCGACCAAAATGATGGCGGCGCGGCTTGGATTTGAGCTTCGGGCAGTATTTGGCGCGCTGAGCGCACCGGGGAGGATCTCTTGCTCGTCCACATCCAATGGACCAGACGGGAGGCCGCAGGGTGGCCGGAAGCAACGCAGGCGTTGAGGTTAGCGGCGGCCGGAGCTACGGGATCGACGGGTTCGGCACTCCGGTGATCTATAGGAGGATTTGGTGAGTTCTACAACTTCCTGGGAAGGCTCTAAGCACATTGGTGTGCTCGTACGTGAACTGCAATGACTATGGCCACCACTGCGCCATTGCCGGCGGCGAGGAGCTCATGGCTCCGGTGGCTAGGCTAGTTAGGCGAAGAGATTCACTCCGGGGAGAGAGGGGTTTGGTACAGGAGCTCACGACAGGGGCGTCGGTGATCTCAGCGTGCTCGGGGATGGCCTGGTGACGACGAATCGGTCAACGACGGCCGTCGGTGCAGAGGGTGGAGATGGCGTCGACGACGGCGCTCCAGGGCGTCCGGCGTCATGTGGCACGGCGGGGAGGACCAAAGCGTCATGGCGGAGCTCAGGGGTCCGTCGGAGGGGCTCGGAGATGGCTGTGGCCGTGGGGGAGCTCGTCGGCGGCAATGTCTGCGTTCGGCCATGCTCGTGGAAGGGGCTAGAGGGCAAAAGAGAGAGCAGAGAGTGAGGGAGAGGAGCGAGGGGACAGCGGGGCGTCTCTAGACGCGTCAGGGGTGCCTCGGTGGCAAGCAGGAGGTGGCCAGTGCGGCGTCGGCGCTCGCCACCGAGCTGCTTTGGGGCGAGGGGGAGGAAGACGACAAAGGGGAGGAGGTGGGCTGGGCCGGCCAGCTCAGATGGGCCGCTAGGTGGGCTAGAGCGCCAGTTAAGTGCCCAGGTAAGTCTCTCACTCTTTTATTTCTGTTTTCTATTTTCTATCTGTTTGTTTTGACTTTATTAAAAATGCCAGAGCATTTTCAGAAATCATGAGACTTCTTATGGCCACTGTTTGGATTATTTCCAACAGCAAACATTTCAGTTCATGAATATTTGGACATTTAGAATAATATATAGAATTTAAATTCCCAGATGCAAATAAGGTATGATTTAATTCAGAGCCCAAATATGTCATGGAAAAATGTGCATCACCTCTGTTACTGTTTACAGCATTTTCCATAAATGTTGAACATTTTTTAAAGCCATTTGGATTTACTGAAAATATTTTAGGTGAACCTAGTGAATTCCTTTGATGCTAGGGGTTTAGGCAATCCTCATTTCAAGTTCCTTTGGAATTTAAACATGATGGCAAGAAGAACAAGCAAAGTCAAGCAAGGGATGAACTAGGGCTATGACAATAAACCAGAGGGGTTAGTCCCAAAAGGATATACTCATTACCATAGTCATACAGTCTAGGATTCTAGGGCTTAGCCATTACGATCTTGTGGTAGATCAACTCTTGTGACCCTCATATTCATCAAGATTAATAAAGAAGGACGTAGGGTATTACCTCCATAGAGAGGGCCCGAACCTAGGTAAACATCGTGTCCCCCGTCTCCTGTTACCATCGATCCTAGACGCACAGTTCAGGACCCCCTACCCGAGATCCGCAGGTTTTGACACCGGCATTGGTGCTTTCATCGAGATCCACTTCATCATCAACGAAAGGTCCGATGGCCCCTCCAATCGTCTATGGAGACACTGTCCAAGGAGAAACCTTCCTCCCCGGACAGATTTTCGTGTTCCGCGGTGTTGGTGGGAACGACACCTATGGGATCACAAGAATCCATACTGTGGTTAGCAGGACGCGGGGTCGTGAGAAGAGCGGATCAAATAGGTAGCACATGGTTCATTTATCTAGGTTCGGGCCGCAAGGATGCGTAAAACCCTACTCCTGCTTTGGTGGATTCTATATCTGTGTTCTTGAGCTAGCTATGGGGCGTGAGGAGCTCCAAAAAGCTGAATCGTTCCTCTGGTCGCCTCGGGCCTCCTTTTATAGAAAAAAGGTGTTGCCACAGTGGCACATAGGAGGTGGAAAGGGTACAGTGCTGCGAGGTTATCCTTTGCATCACATGACAAGGCGCATTTAATGCGTCTTGCTTAGGTGTCCTTGCTTTATCGGGGACGGGGGAGAAACCTGTCTCGTCCGTCGCCGCTCCTGCTTGTGTCGACACGCGCCCTGGCCAGCGACGCATGCGATGCCATGTAGGTAGGCAGGCAGCTGAGGTGGCGCAGCGGTGGGTCTTCATGAAGATCTGCATGCTGCCACGCGGGTGCCTGCCCAGCTGGTTGGGTCGGCAGCTACATGCATGCGGTGGTGGAGGTTTAGTCGGCGTGGGCCTGATGGTGGCCCTGCGGGTGTCCTCGGCAAGGGCCTTGCCGGGGCCCCGGCAAGGGTCTTGCCGAGGCGCCTGCTGTCATCCCCGGCAAGGCGCTTGCCGGGGGCCTTGTGGTCTTCCTCGGCTGGTATCCCGCCAAGGGTTGTTGTCTCCTTAGTGCGTATCTGATCTTGAATGTCTTCACAAAGATCTGCATGCCGCCACGGGGATGTCTCCCGAATCCTTGCCCTTTGGGGGCAGTGGACTCAAGGGTGATTTGCTCCATAGGCGCGGGACGAGACGCCGCGGCAAGGGTCTTGCCGGGGCTGCTAGAACTGTATCCCAGCAAGGATCTTGCCGGGGGAGTCCGCTTCGTCCCCTTTGCTCTTCGTGGTATTGGCCTTGGCGGTGTTCTAGTTCTCTTGAGCTTCGGTCTTACCCTGGCTCACCTCCCTTGCCTTGCTTGGTGTGGTGGTATCTGCGGCTCAGACTGCCCGTGCACAGTTATAGGGGTACAAAAAGTGTACCCCTATTTTTGTACACCGACAGGAGCCCCCGGACCTGGGCCACACAGAAGCGCAACGCATTGTTGGGCTAGACCCAAAAACGGTGCGCGGGCAGGCGGGGTGGTTTTTACCGCGGTAAGATTCTTCGCGCGCTGCGCTTCCCACGATAACCGCGCGTGGCGCGGCGTAGGGAGGTGCGTGTGACGTGGGCGGCATGCGTGGGGTTGGTTCCCGCAGGCATGCATCACATCATAGTAAAGGGGCGGTTCGCGCCTTCCCCATAGACGGAGGGAGGCATGGAGGCGCGGCCCATTTACTGAATGGGGCTGAGGCGCGGTCTTCAAGGTATCCACTCCCCACGATCATGGGGTGGGGAGTGGTCATCTCACCCGTCCCCTCGATTCTGCACGTCCGCCACGTGTCTCCCATGCGCATAGGGTGGCAAACGATGGAGGCGGGAAACCGGGCCGTCGGTGGTTTGGGTGGTGGGTTGGTCCTGGCTCCCTGCACCTTACATATCTTGCTTGGCCGAGCAGGGCGGCTGAGCCCCAATGCCGATCCTATATAAAGAGCGGGAGGGGGGATGGCATCCCGCATTCTTTCATCTTCTTCTTCCTTCATCTTCTGCTCCTCCCTTCCATCCGTCATGGAGAGAGGGAATCCCGGTCCTTCAACAGTGGCGGCGAGGGTCGCCGCTCGACAACGCGTCCCTCCTTCTCCTACGCCTGCGGTGGCAGAGCCAGCCGCGAGGGGAAGGGGGAGGGGGCGAGGCAGTGGGCGAGGCCGGGGCGCTCGGGGAAGGGGAGGACGGGGCGGCGCGCCGGCCTCGCCTCCGCCAGCAGCTCGTCCTCCAATGCAGGGCCATGTTGGCGATGACCCTTGTGAGTTCTTCGTCAGGCTGCGTCGGCCGCCGCGCTGTCGCCTTCGTCTCCTGACTCCATTTGCGCGGGAGATGGAGCTGGATCCGCCGGAGTCATGGCGGCTGCACATGAGGCGCTGCGGGATCAGTGGCACGCGGGTCCGCCCCTCACGTGATGTATCTTCGTCGGGGATGGAAGACATTTGCTGATATCCACCGCTTGACGGAGGGGCTCACTCTCCATTTTAAGATGATGGAGGGTGGCTCTTTGGGACCCGTGCAAGTTGCTGCGTGGAGAGCTCTTCTGATAGTGAAGACTCGTCCACTAGTGCGGCGCTGACCACCTAGTTCATTGCCGCCAGGTACAGCAGCAACGGTTCCTGTGGCCTAGGCGCAACTAGTATTGGCGCGGAGTAGAGGTACCTCTTCAAATCTTCCAATGCTACTTTAGCTTCTGGCGTCCACTCCATCGGGCCTGCCTTTTTCAAAATTCTGAAAAAGGGAAGGGCACGCTCGACGGACTTGGAAATGAACCTGCTCATGGCGGCAACGCAACCAGCAAGCCGACGCACATCCTTGACTCGCTTGGGCGCTTCAATCTGCTCTATAGCTTTGATCTTGTCCGTATTGGCCTCTATCCACGCTGTGACACAAAGAACCCGAGAATCTTGCCAGACAGGACGCCGAAGACGCACTTCTTAGGGTTCAGCTTGAGATTGATCTTGCGTCGGTTTGCAAATGTTTCTTGTAAATCTGTTATGAGGGTTGCCCTGTTCTTGGCTTTGACCACTATATCATCCATATAAGCTTCCATATTTCTATGGAGCTGGGGTTCAAAACCAATCTGGACCGCCCTTGCAAACGTTGAATCAGCACTCTTCAACCCGAAAGGCATCCGTATAAAGCAATACGTACCACATGGGGTGATGAATGCCATTTTCTCTTCATCTTCCCTTGTCATGAAGATCTGGTGGTAGCCGGAGTAGGCATCGAGGAAGGATAAGAGATCACACCCAGCTGTGGAGTCAAAAATCTGGTCGATGCACGGCAACGGGAAGGGGTCTTTGGGACAAGCCTTATTAATATGTGTGTAATCAATACACAGCCTCCACTTCCCATTTGCCTTGCGCACTACCACCAGATTGGCCAACCACGTTGGATGGAGCACTCCTCTTACCAAACCCGCTGCTTCCAGTTTCCGGATCTCCTCTGTGATGAACTCTTGTCGTTCCAAAGCTTGCTTTCTGACCTTTTGCTTGACGGGCCGCGCATGAGGACAGATAGCAAGGTGGTGCTCAATCACCTCCCTGGGAACGCCGGGGATGTCGGATGCTTGCCATGCAAACACATCGACATTCGCCCGCAGGAAGGTCACGAGCGCGTCTTCCTATTTGTTGTCAAGGGTGGAGCTTATGGTAAAAGCTCCTCCCGTGCCGTCCTCCTTGACAGAAACCTTCTTGGTTCCCGGCGGTCTGGCCCTGGACTTCTTGTTTCTATCGGCGGAGCTCTCTGGCACATCCTCGACGAGAGTGCTACACTTCGAAGAGGTGCGCTTGCCGAAGTGGGTGCCTGAGGTCTCACCGGTCTTCTTCTTTTGCCTTCCCGGGGCTCCAGCGGCAGGAGCAAGCTCCTTAGCAGTGGCGGCTGCTGCAACTACTTGATTGTAGAGTTGGTCAGCGCAAATTAGCGCATCCTTCTTGTCTGATGGTACGGTGATGATCGTCACAGGCCCCGGCATCTTCAGGGTGTTGTAGGCGTAATGTGACGCCGCCATGAACTTGGCCAGCGCTGGGCGGCCAAGGATCCCGTTGTAAGGCAAGGGGATCTTGGCAACGTCGAACACAATCCTTTATGTCCTGTAGTTCAGATCACTCCCAAAAGTCAAAGGCAACGTGACCTTTCCCTTTGGTTGACTTCTTCCTGGGTTGACCCCCTGAAACGTGCCCGTCTCTTCGAGGTCTTCATCAGGAATCTACAATTTCTCGATCACGGTAGGCGAGATTAAGTTCAGACTGGCCTCGCCATCGACTAGCATCTTTGTCACCTTGAGGTTGCATATTGTTGGTGAAACCAACAATGGCAAGCACCCAACTGGAGTAGTGCGATCAGGGTGATCCTTAGTGTCAAAAATGATAGGTGTGCTGGACCACTTCAGCGGCCTTTGGGCATCAAACGACGGTTCCGCCGCTATAATCTCACGCGCCCACTGTTTAAGCTGGCGGTGAGAGGTATTCAGCGAGGCGCCGCCATCGATGCACATGGCCTCTGTAGCTTTCTAAAATTCTTGGTCACCAGACTCATCGTCCTCTTCGTGATCATCGTCTTCTGGCTTTTTGTCACGGCCCCGGGCGGGCCTCTCCCGCTGTTTATCTTTGCCGCGACGGCCCGCCTGGCCGTCACGCTTCTTGCCGGACCCCTCAGCACCGTCCTAGCCTTTCTCCTTGTCCCGCCTCTCATATTCAGCCCTCTGCTTCTCAGCAAGGAGCTCAACCTGTCAGCAGTTCTGGAGATCATGGCCTTTGGTGCGATGGATCTTGCAGTATTGCTTGTCGGAGTTTCCTGGCTTCTCGGCAGCCGCCAAGGCCCGGGAGGCGACACATCCGGCAATTTCCCTGCTGGGGTAATCTGCCTTGGTTTTCTTGGCAGAGCCGGCGTCGTCAGATCCCTCGACGACAAGCACATCTTTACCTTTGCGCTTCCTGTTGCGGAGCCGGCCTTTCTTTGCCGGGGCGGCAGTATCCTCATCTGAGGAGTCGGTTTCCACGCCGGCATCTTCGCCGGGGTACTTCCTTCCCTCTTCAGCTCGGGCACATCTGTCAGCAAGAACATAGAATTCTGCCACATCTTTCACCTTGTTCATTGCCAGTTCTTCGCGCATCATGCGGTTACGCACGTTCTGATGGAACGCGCTGATGATGGCGGTAGGGTGAACAACAGGGATATTGTACTGTACCCGGTTGAACCTCTGTATATACTTGCGCAGACTCTCGCCTCCCTTCTAGGGAATGACATACAGGTCGCTTGCTTGGCTATCGGCTTGGTGACCTCCAGTAAAGGCGCCCACAAACTCATGGCACAAATCCAACCAGGAGGAAATAGAGTCTACCGGCAAGTGCATCAACCACGACATGGCATTGGGTTTAAGAACCAATGGGATGTAATTCGCAATCACCTTATCGTCGCGGGCTCCGGCAGCTTGCATCACGATGGTGTAGATGCTGAGGAACTCAGACGGGTGAGTCTTGCCGTTGTACTTTTCGCCAACGTCAGGTTTGAAGGCGCGGTGAGTGTGCCACTGGAACTGCCGCAGCTCACTGGTAAAAGCCGGACAGCCTACCTCGTAAGTAGGCCTCCAGGGCTCTCCGGGGCTGGGTGGTTCACAGCAGGCCCTGCTCGCCTGTCTGACTAGTGGCGTGCTCCATGCCGGCGCTCGATAGTGGTTCGAGCGTCTTCATGGGCTCGTTCCCGAAGAACTTGGCGCTGGTCATAGTGGGTCCGCGGTTCAGATGATGCTATGGAGATGTCGTTGCCCGCGACGTCGTGACGAGCCGACGTCCGTGGTACCGGATGGGGAAGAGGTGAATGCACCGTGGTCGCGGCGCCACCGGCTTTTCCGCCACTGGTCTGCGGGACTCCATCGGAGCGTCGACCCGGGGGCCCCACCGGACTTGGTTCGTCTTTGTTGGCCACCGCAACAAGGCTTCGGGTAGTGGCTCTCCATTCGTCGAGTTTCCCATAGTGGGAGGAAAGTCGAGGAGCAACTGCGCGCGCGCCAGGACCTCTGCTAGCGTCAGTGGCAGCGAAACCTGCACGGATCGCGACGCGCCTCGACTTCTGACCATGTCAGAAGAAGCTTTATCACGACCCCGGGGTCGCATGCCGTTTTCACCAGCGCCTCGGCGAGTGGGCAGGTCTTCTACGTCCCGGGAGTGGCGCTCGGGGCTCTTCCCGCGGCGACGCCCGGGATCTTCGGCGTGATTACACCGTTCGTCACACGCTGCCTGGGAGGAGCACGCTGTTGGCGCTGGCGTGGGAGTCTTGGAGGCCCTTGCGTCGCCTTCGGGCGGGGCGGCGATGACCCTGGAAGGCCCCACTCCACCCGTGAAGGGCTTGGCTCTGCCTTGGGATTTTGCGACGTGTGGCCCGTTACCAGGCGCACAAACATCGCTGCCTCCCAAACTCCGGCTGCTGGGATGGTGTTGGTGTTCGCAAGAAGCGCCCCGGGTCCTTTCTGCGACCGGTCCGCTGCTCGCCCCCGTCGGGACGGGCTGTCTGGCTTCCGACTGGCCAACCGCCACCGTCATCTTCTTCTTGGGCGCCATGATGATGAAGAAGCGCCAAACTAACTGCTAAAGCCGATTCTCACAACTGCGCCCCCTACCTGGCGCGCCAAAGGTGTCGGTGGGAACGACACCTATGGGATCACAAGAATCCCTATTGTGGTTAGCGGGGCACGTGGTCGTGAGAAGAGTGGATCAAACAGATAGCACACGGTCCGTTTATCCAGGTTCGGGCCACGAGGATGCGTAAAACCCTACTCCTGCTTTGGTGGATTGTATATCTATGTTCTTGAGCTTGCTAAGGGGCATGAGGAGCTCCAAAAAGCCGAATCCTTCCTCTGGTCGCTTGAGGCCTCCTTTTATAGAAAAAGGGGTTGCCACAGTGGCACACAGGAGGTGGAAAGGGTACAGTGCTGCGAGGTTATCCTTCGCATCACATGACAAGGCGCATTTAATGCGTCTTGCTTAGGTGTCCTTGCTTTATCGGGGACGGGGGAGAAACCTGTATCGTCCGTCGCCGCTCCTTCTTGTGTCGACACACACCCTGGCCAGCGACGCCTGTGATGCCATGTAGGTAGGCAGGCAGCTGAGGTGGCGCAGTGGTGGGTCTTCACGAAGATCTTCATGCCGCCACGCGGGTGCCTGCCCAGCTGGTTGGGTCGACAGCTGCATGCATGTGGTGGTGGAGGTTTAGTCAGTGTGGGCCTAATGGTGGCCCTGCAGGTGTCCTCGGCAAGGGCCTTGCCGGGGCCCCGGCAAGGGTCTTGCCGAGACGCCTGCTGTCATCCCCGGAAAGGCGCTTGCCGGGGGCCTTGTGGTCTTCCTCGGCTGGGATCCCGCCAAGGGTTGTCGTCTCCTTAGTGTGTATCTGATCTTGAATGTCTTCACAGAGATCTGCATGCCGCCACGGGGATGTCTCCCGAATCCTTGCCCTTTGGGGGCAGTGGACTCAAGGGTGATTTTCTCCGTAGGCGCGGGACGAGTCGCCGCGGCAAGGGTCTTGCCGGGGCTGCTAGAACTGTGGCTCACCTCCCTTTGCTCTTCGTGGTCTTGGCCTTGGCGTCGTTCTAGTTCTCTTGAGCTTCGGTGTTACCGTGGCTCACCTCCCTTGCCTTGCTTGGTGTGGTGGTATCCGCGGCTCAGACTGGCCATGCACAGTTATAGGGGTACAAAAAGTGTACCCCTCTATTTGTACACCGACACACGGCTTCGTACTACAGGCCCACTTGCTTGGCCATCTAAAGCAGATCGATCACTACGCCCCTGGCCACCAGGTCAGATTTGGAAGCTTGCACTATGTCACAGATATCCGTGGAGACTTGATCTTCAATGGATTTGAGACCGCTGCGATCGCTCCCCCTCACCCCGATGAACATGACTTAAATCTGTCACTAGATCACATCCAGGAGATGGTCCCTGTTGCTGCAAAAGCCTTAGAACCGGAGCAGATCGGGCCATCCGAGGCCCCAGAGTCAGCAGCGATGGAGCCGCACACGGACTCGGCGCCCTGCCATATTTGCGTCAATGGAACTCCGGACTCGTCTCCGGCTATAAGTCCCGGACCGGGTACGCCTGCGGACACCGAGCTGGATCGGTTATTGATTTTTGAGTTTAGCACCACAGACATCTTCCAGCACTCACCTTTGGGTGATGTGCTAAACTCTTTAAAGAACATGTCCTTGGAGAAGGACTCACAGTCAAACTATGTTCGGTTCGAGCCAGAAGCTAATGATGGGAAATTTTTCTTCCCACCCGCCACCTACTTCATAGCCATTGTCGATGACTTAACCGACGTGCTTGATTACGGCTCCGAAGAGATCGACGGTATGGATGACGATGCCGACCAGGAGCAAGGCCAAGACCCGCCATTTACTGGACGTTGGACGACCACCTCTTCGTACGATGTGTACATGGTCGACACACCTATAAAAGCTAGCGACGATGACAAAGGAGATCTAGTTGGGAATAAACCTTCTGAGACACAGTCCAAGCATTAGCGCCCTGAACTCCGCTCTAAGCCTGGTCTCTCAAAAGATGCCGACACTGGCACCGGAGAAAATAGTACTCCGAGTGATGCAGAAAACAATGAATACCTTGTCGGGGCGGCATCCGAACAGGAGGAACAAGACAACGGGCAAGATAACCCTGATAAACAGGCCATGCCCAATGTTCCACATGATTGTAGTTATCGTCCAGTCTCCGAGGATGATGAGAGCCTCGGCAATGAGGACTTCATCGTGCCTGAGGCACCCCTCGAGCAGGAGCGCTTCTAGCGCCAGCTAATAGCCACTGCAAGAAGCCTGAAGAAGAAGCAGCAGCAGCTCCAAGCTGATCAAGACCAGCTCATTGACAGGTGGACTAACGTCCTGGCAGCCGAAGAATACGTCCTACAGCGCCCAGCCAAGAGTTACCCAAAGCGCAGATTGCTACCTCAGTTCGATGAGGAAGCACCAGATCCCATACCTCCCTCACGCAATGCGGACCGACCACCACGTGGTCGGGATAGTGCGGTGGACCGACCACCACGCAGTCGGGATAAAATGGCAACTCAGGCTGAATAACAGCCCGCCCCACCACCTCGCAAAAACAGGGATAGAACAGCTCAGGAGCATACATACGACCTGCGGCAAGAGCTGGACAGTAGAGCAGGACACACGAGATCAATCTACGGATCGCGAGGACGCTTCCCGACTCAGGATGACGGCTACTTATTTGGACGTGACAAACCTAGTCACACCCGGGGCGATTACCACAGACGGACTCCATCGAAGGTGCACCATGATGCGGCCCGATATAGAGGCGCCGCACACCATCTCTGCTTCATAGATGAGGTGTTGGATCACGAATTCCTCAAGGGGTTGAAGCCAGTCAATATTGAATCATACGACAGAACAACTGATCCCGCAGTATGGATTGAGAACTTGAATCTCCACATCCAAATGGCCCGTCGAGATGACCTCAACGCCATCAAATACCTCCCACTAAAACTCAAAGGGCCAGCTCTACATTGGCTAAATAGCATGCCCGAGAATTCCATCGGCAGCTGGAGGACCTGGAGGAGGCTTTCCTTGACAACTTCGAGGTTACATATGTCCGGCCACCCGATGCCGATGACTTAAGCCACATAGTTCAACAACCTGGAGAATCAGCCAGAAAATTCCGGACTAGGTTCCTAACCAAAAAGAACCAGATTGTTGACTGTCCGGATGCCGAAGCCCTAGCGGCCTTCAAACACAGCATCCGCGACGAGTGGCTGGCACGCCACCTTGGCCAAGAAAAGCTGAAGTCCATGGCAGGCCTTACAACACATATTACCCGCTTTTGCGCGGGTGAGGACAACTGGCTGGCTCGTAGCAAAAACACAACTAGCAAGACAGGCCCCTCCGAGGCCAAGAATAGCTCCAGCAAGCTCCAGCGCAACAGACACAAACGCCGAAGCAATGGCGACAACACCGATGACACCACCGTTAACGCCGGATTCAGCGGCTCCAAGTCCTGCCAGCGAAAGAAGCCCTACAAAAGGAACAGTGAAGGACCATGCAGCCTGGATCGCATACTCGATCATCTATGCCAGATACATGGTACCCTAGATAAACAAGCCAATCACACCAACAGAGTCTGTTGGGTTTTCAAACAGGCTGGCAAGTTAAATGCTGAAAACAAAGAAAAGGGATCATCGAGATCCACAGTGGTCGTTGTTCCCGATCACCTTCGATCGTCGAGATCACCCAACTAGTATCCGCCATGGCGGTTCAGCCGCACTAGTCTTCGAACCAATTATCGATGGGTTTCACCTAACACGTGTCCTGATGGACGGTGGTAGCAGCCTCAACCTGCTTTACCAGGACACAGTGTGGAAGATGGGCATAAACCCCTCATGAATCAAGCCCACGATAACTAACTTTAAAGGACTTATACCAGGCGTAGAGGCCCGTTGTACGGGCTCGATCACGCTGGAGGTGGTCTTCGGTTCCCCAGATAATTTTTGAAGCGAAGAGCTAATCTTCGATATCGTCCCCTTCCGTAGCGGGTACCACGCACTACTCGAACGAACCGCGTTTGCTAGATTCAACGCAGTGCCGCATTATGCTTATCTCAAGCTAAATATGCCCGGTCCACGCGGCGTCATTACAGTAAATGGAAACACAGAACGTTCCCTCCGTACAGAGGAGCACACTGCAGTCCTAGCAGCAGAAGTACAGAGCGGCCTTCTCAAGCGGCACCATAATCCGGCCGACGAGCCCCTAGACATCGTTAAGAAGGTCCGGACTACACTTCAACAGGGCAGCTCGGTTCGTCAAGAGCTGAATTAGTAAATTCGGCCTCCGTCCCAGAACAGATGAGGAAATGGCATCCGTATCGCGCGTACATAACTATGCACTCAAAACCCCATGGATACTAACAGAGGCATAACTCGCTCGCGATCCACAGTGCGGCTTGACCGACCCTGGGATTCACACACCTTTATTTTTTCTTTTTATTATGGGTTTTTTTCTCTTTTCGAGGTCTATGGGGATGACCCGTTTGCAGAACACATAAAGGAAGCAAGGAGCTCTGGCATACAAGGGAATCCCCAGGTGGTCTCTATAAAATGATTGCCATACTTGTTTTACATATCTGCACGCAGCTCGCCCTTGGTTGGGTCATGTTAAATAGCCTTACTTGCTTATTACATTACTTGCACAAAGTTCGCCTCGACGTACTAATTACATCACGATGGTGAATAAATGGTGGCATCAGCTTATTACCTAATTTTCCTGTTTCCTCACCTTTGTATATATTACTTATTGCACACGTACACCATGGTACGTATTACTACGCCAGGGGCTTCATTACACCGCGCATTACGGCAATAAAAGTCTGAACACTCTTCAAGTATAGTTCGGCACCACGAACTTATAACATTATATGCATCGGCTCTGAATCATGTCTTTGGTCAATAGTTGGGTTGCCCGGCTCCTGTGCTTACTACCTTACGTTCCGCTATATCGGCTAGGGTAGTAAAGGGACAACTACTGCGATTGTGTCCTAGTTCTTCCAGACGAGCACCTCAGTAGAGAAAGCCGAAAACTGATTGTCATGATGCGTCGAGAGCTGGTCAGCTGTTCGAGAGGTTCCAAATCGTTAGAGATTTTTTCCACTTCTTGCGAAGAATCGGTTCCTCCGATTAGGCGTGTACAAAGCCCCTAGTTTGGCCTTCCGAATACCAGGGGCTCCGCCATCTTTCTTAATTGTCAAACTCCTATGGCTAAGTGAGGGCGGTAATGGCCGCATAGTCTAATTGCCTTGTTCATTGCGTTAAACACCTCCTTTAAGGACCAGAATGTGGAGTAAAGAGTGTTTAGATTTATCCCGAATACCCCCATACTATCTATGTGGGGGCAGAAGCCGACGACTGGTCAACCCTCAGATTTCACAAACGGCCGCATAGGAGGTAAAATAATAAATCGCAAGCATTATAATGCATAACATGATTGTTCCATATTACAGGACAAGATAATACAAATGTTCTCATGGGAATATGACATCTGTCGGAATTCGGGTTCCGGCAGACCCTTGAGGTTCGAACACTTGGGTGCGCGCGGAGATTTCGCCTTCTACCTACCTGCACCCCTCCGCTTCGCTAAGATCTAAGCTATGGAAAGAACAGCACAAGAGACACAGGGTTTATACTGGTTCGGGCCACCGTTGTGGTCTAATACCCTACTCCAGTGTGTGGTGTGGTGGATTGCCTCTTGGGCTGATGATGATGAGCAATACAAGGAAGAACAGCCTCGTGAGGGTCTGTTCTTGGCTGGGGCGACGAACTGCTTGGAGGAGTTTAGTCACCCTTCTCTCTCTCTCTCTTCTCGATTGCGATCCGATCTTTCTACCCTGTGGGTGGCTAGTCCTATTTATAGGCAAATTCCCTGGGCCTCTTCCCAAATATTGAGCGGGAAGGGCGCTAACAATTGGCCACTTTGAAGGGGAACATCTGGTACACTTATCCTGACTAAAGTTGGTCCTCGCCTGCCAAAGGCTCTGTTGGTGAAGGTGGCTGGGGCTCCACAATGACTTCCTCCCTGCCGTTGGACTGGTCTTGGTCTCGTTGCACCAAAACGGGTGCCTTTGCTTGATGCTCTAGCCTGTGCTTGCTCCCTTTGCACCAAAGAGGAAAGGAGGACACTGCGCAGCTGGCGCCCGCCTGGCGCCTTTGGTCGTCATGGCTTGCATCACGGGCACCTCGTGAGGTACCCCGCCTTGATCTCTCCGCCTCCTCGCAGGCCAGCCTGATGAGGCCGTGCCTGAGGAAGCTCCGTGTCGTCCGCCCCGCGAGGCTTGGCCCCTCGCGAGGGTCTTGTGTCTGTGTTGATGAAGATGGGCCGCGCTAGGCCCCCTTTTGAGCCACGCCGCAAGCCGCAGGCAGGCAAGTCTGGGGACCCCCGTTCCTAGAACGCTGACAACATCCTTCAAACATTGTGAAAGTGCAACTATCCCTAGGTGGTTTTGGTAATTCATAACAACATATAGCTCACTGAGCTAATGCTATTCCAAGATGATTATTCCAGGAAAGCTCAATGATTGGCATGGCATGGATGTGAAAGTGGAACCCTCAAAATGCTAAGGACAAAGGATTGGCTCAAGCTCAAATGCTCAAGACTCTTCATTTTATATTTTAGTGATCCAAGATCACATTGAGTCTTTAGGAAAAGCCAATACTATCAAGGAGGGATGAGGTGTTGCTTAATGAGCCTCTTGCTTCATGTGCTTAGTGATATGCTCCAAAACCCTCAACTACTTTCCCATATCCACATATGACCAAAACCCTAAGCCAAACTCGGTCCTACCGATTCTTCCTATCCGGCGCCACCGAGTTTCACTTGTCATAAGCCACTGCCAAACCCTAGCAATTCGGTTCTACCGATAGGGATCTCGGTCTCACCGAGATGGGATTGCAAACTCTCTGTTTCCCTTTCGTAACTTTTCGGTCTCACAGAAAGAGCGAATCAGTCCCACCGAGATTGCAATGTAAACTCAGTGTTTCCCCTTTGTAACTTTTCGGTCTCACCGAAAGAGCAAATCGGTCCCACCAAGTTTGCCTGACCAACTCTCTAGTTAGCTAATTACCAAATTCGGTCTCACCGAGTTTGTGTAATCGGTCTCACCGAGATTACGTTATGCCCAAACCCTAACCATATCGGTCCTACCGAGTTGCATGTCAGTCCCACCGAAAATCTCTAACGGTCACTAGGTTTACATTTTCGGTCCGACCGAGTTTGTTGATTCGGTCCCACCGAGATTGGAAAACTGTGTGTAATGGTTGGATTTTGTGTGGAGGCTATATATACCCCTCCACCTCCTCTTCATTCGAAGAGAGAGCCATCAGAACACATACACCATTCCAACTCATATGTTCTGAGAGAGAACCACCTACTCATGTGTTGAGACCAAGATATTCCATTCCTACCATATGAATCTTGATCTCTAGCCTCTCCAAGTTGCTTTCCACTCAAATCTTCTTTCCACAAAATCCAAATCCTATGAGAGAGAGTTGAGTGTTGGGGAGACTATCATTTGAAGCACAAGAGCAAGGAGTTCATTACCTACACACCATTTGTTACTTCTTGGAGAGTGGTGTCTCCTAGATTGGCTAGGTGTCACTTGGGAGCCTCCGACAAGATTGTGGAGTTGAACCAAGGAGTTTGTAAGGGCAAGGAGATCGCCTACTTCATGAAGATCTACCGCTAGTGAGGCAAGTCCTGTGTGGGCGATGGCCATGGTGGGATAGACAAGGTTGCTTCTTTGTGGACCCTTTGTGGGTGGTTGCTTCTTCGTGGGCCCTTCGTGGGTGGAGCCCTATGTGGACTCACGCAACCGTTACCCTTTGTGGGTGGAGCCCTGTGTGGACTCGCGCAACCGTTACCCTTTGTGGGTTGAAGTCTCCATCAACGTGGATGTAGGATAGCACCACCTATCCGAACCACGGGAAAAACATCCGTGTCTCCAATTGTGTTTGAATTCTCCAAACCCTTCCCTTTACATTCTTGCAAGTTGCATGCTTTACTTTCCGCTGCCAATATACTCTTTGCATGCTTGCTTGAATTGTGTGATGATTGCTTGACTTGTCCTAAAGTAGCTAAAATCTGCCAAGAACTAAAATTGGGAAAAGGTTAAGTTTTTATTTAGTCAAGTAGTCTAATCACCCCCCTCTAGACATACTTTCGATCCTACAAGTGGTATCAGAGCTTTGGTCTCCATTTGCTTTGATCTCCATAGCTTTTGATGTTCATAGCCTTGGTTTCACAACCTAGGAGAGTATGGCGTCTAGTGAGGGAAATTATCACCGTAGAGGTCCCTACTTTGATGGTACTAATTTTGCTAGTTGTAAGCATAAAATGGAAATGCATATTCTTGGACATAACCCCGCCGTTTGGGCTATTGTGTGTGTCGGTTTGCAAGGTGACTTCTTTGATGGGAGAGAACCAAACCGTGAAGCTACCATGGATGAGTTGAAGATGTTGCAATACAATGCTCAAGCTTGTGATATTCTCTTCAACGGATTGTGCCTCGAAGAATTCAACAAAATCAGCCGTCTTGAGAATGCGAAGGAAATTTGGGACACTTTGATTGATATGCACGAAGGTACCGACTCCGTCAAGGAATCCAAGTTGGATGTGCTTCAAAGCCAACTTGACAAGTTCAAGATGAAGGATGGTGAAGGTGTCGCTGAAATGTACTCTAGGCTTGCTCTCATCACAAATGAGATTGCCGTCTTAGGAAGTGAAGAGATGACCAATAGATTCATCATCAAGAAGATTCTAAGAGCCTTGGATGGAAAATATGATATCGTGTGCACATTGATCCAAATGATGACCAATTACAAAGATCTCAAGCCAACGGAGGTGATTGGAAGAATTGTTGCTCATGAGATGTCACTTAAGGATAAAGAGGAACTTCACAACAAATCAAGTGGTGCCTATAAAGCCTCATGTGAAGCCCCTACATCATCAAGTGAGAAACAAGACTTCAATGAAGAATTGAGCTTAATGGTGAAGAACTTCAACAAGTTCTACAAGAGTAGAAGCAAAGATAGAAGCTTCAAGTCAAGGTCCTACAATGACAAAAGATCTTCTAGTCGAGAGCGAAACTGCTACAGTTGTGGAAGACCCTTACACTATTCCAATGAGTGTACGGCTCCCTACAAGAGAAGAGAAGATTCTCCAAAAAGAAGAAGCAAAGAATCACCAACAAGAGAGAGAAGGAGTAGAGATGATCGTTATGAACGAAGATACTCACGGAGAAGCAAGGATTCGGAAAGGAAGGAAAAATCATCAAGGAGCTACACAAGACGAAGACATCAAGCTCATGTTGGTGAATGGGTATCCGGCTCCGACTCCGACAGCCACTCCAAGAGAAGTTATCACTCCGACTCCGAAGATACTCAAAATGAAGGTGTTGCCGGTCTAGCACTTGTGTCAACCAACTCCTACGACATATTTGACTCACCAAATGAAGGAATTGGAAGATGCTTCATGGCCAAAGGTCCTAAGGTAACACACCCCGAGTATGTTGATTTCAATAGTGATGGAGATGACTTGTTAGGTGATGATTTTCTTGTTGACAACTCTAGTTATGAATACTATGATGAAATGTCAATTAATCATGCTAATCAAGATAAAAGGAATGACAATGATAAGGAAAAGATTGAGGCTCTAACTAAAGAACTAAATACTCTTAAGTTAGCTCATGAAACTATCTTCGAAGATCATCGAGAACTTTTAAGAGCTCATGAGAAATTGCGCTTTGAAAAGCTCAACCTTGAGCAAGAGGATGAGTTCTTAAAAGCAATCAATGATGATCTCTGCAAGAAAAGTTCTTCTTACATTGCCAAGCGTTTACTCTTATCCAATTACATGCCTCAAGTCAAGTCTAGTAACAAGAACAAGAAAGATTCTTCCTCTAGAAGTAACAATGATCATGCTAAATCCAATATTGTTGCTTCTAGTAGTTCTCTCGATTCCACTAATGACTCTCTTAGCCAAGTTACACTTGAGCAAGAAAATAGCTTATTGAAGGGAATTATAGAGAAAGGAGTGTACAAAAGCCTTGCTGGAGCAAGCAATTCGAGGAAATTGTGCGCAAGCAAGGAATGCACCGGAAGAATCAAGGCGTTGGTTTTGAACGAAAGTTCAATGCCAATGGAGTTGAGTGGGAAGAAGATCAATACCCCAAGACAAAGTTTGTTCCTCAACAAGAGAAGTATGATACTTCTTTCAAGGGGACACAAGCTCAAGATGATCTTCCACCACAAGACTACAAGCTAAAAGGCAAGGACAATCTTCAAGAGGAAATTGACGCATTTGAAGAAGCTCCTAAGACCTTAGTCAAGTGGATTCCCAAGACTACTTCAAGTTCCACTTCATCAAGTACGACTACAACTCCAAGGATTCCCATCAAGATGGTGTGGATCCAAAAGAAGAAGAACTAGAGAGTTCTTGAGGGTGACTCCGCCAACATAATTCACTCTTATCATTTTGGCAAGAACAAGTGCAATCAACTTCCACATCTTGCACTAGTTCAAGGAGTCACAAACCCTCTTGTTGGTAAGACAAGGTACAAGGTAACCTAAAAGTTTTCATGGACATCATCTTGTGTGTGCATCACTCTATGTCTATGGATATCCTTGTTTGTTCCTTGTGGGACTAACCCATGTAGGTATTGAAAGTGCAATTCACTCAAATGGATAGCTCCAAGTGATCTACATCAACATCGAGCATCCACATCTTCAACATCTACATGAAGTCATCATCGACGAAACCCAAGGTTAGTTCATCCCTCCAAGGGGGGATATCACATATAGGGGGAGCTTTACTCTAAGACTTGAGCTAAAGCAACTCTAAAGATGTGAACACAACAATGCTTTATGTAAAAGTGGTAACCCCACCTGAGCTTAAACGATGAGTATGACCTATGATCAAGTGTTCTCACTTGACTCCTAAGTCAATATACTCATATATAGATGACCTTGTCATCGCAAATTGCTTGATAGATGCTAGAATTGGTTGTGCATGCCTTGCCACATATTTCATTTGCCATCTTATTATGTGAGCATGCTGGTTGCATATTTTACTCATTCGAGGACATCCACTTGTTGTTTTGATCGTTTGGGTTTATTTCCTTTGCCAAGTGGATGGACAAGAATGCCTAAGAACCTCCTCTAGCTATCTATGCTTTTCTTGTCTCAAACTCTATTCATGCTGCATCACAAAATTTGATCAAGTCAAATTCGAACCACTCTGTGTGAGGAGCGCTCGGAGTCCCCGATTCGTCATAGACTAAAACTTCCAAAACCTCTTTATGATTCTCGGTCTGACCGATACCCCACTTTCGGTCCTACCGAGATCATTAAGTTGATCTAGGTTTTCGATCTCGGTGCAACCGATTTGAACATTTCGGTCACACCGAGTTTTAGTAACTGCATGCAGTTATGAATCTCGGTGCCACCGAGTTGTTCCACTCGGTCACACCGACAGGGTCGGGCTATATATAGTCATGGGCAAAATTTGAAAATTTCTCCGAACCCCTTCGCCCGTGTGATAGCCTGCTCTGCCAACGTGGTCTCCGGATCGTCTTCTCGCCGCCAGCCGCCTCTAGTCGCTGGTCTCTGTCGCCGTCAACGGGAATTCTGCCCCGCCGTTGCCGTCGTAGCGAGTCTCCGCCGAGCTAGGGTATGGACTCGATCTTTGTGCTATTCTCCAATCCAATTCTCAGCACATTGTGATCATCATGATTCTTGCCACGATTGAAACACTCCTATCCAGTCAATACGTCCGTAGATTAGCTTTGATTCGAAAATTTTAGGGTTAGGTTTCTGCCGAAACCATCTCGGACCCACCGAGTTGAAAAACTCGGTCCCACCGATTTGGCTTATGCCATTGCACAAGTGAGACTCGGTCTGACCGAGAATTACTTATCGGTGTGACCGATTTTGGAACTCTGTGAAACCCTAGCAGTCTCGGTGCCACCGAACTATGACTCGGTCTGACCGAGTTCACTAGTTTAGGTGCCAAAACTGCTTCGGTATCATCGAGTTTAAAAATCGGTAGATCCGAGATGTTTTCAGTGGGAAACTAAAACTAAGTTTTTGGATCATTCTTTTGCAAAAATCTCTGCATTTTGTGATGCTCATCTATTCTACCTCATCTATAAACTGTTCACAGGGTCAGCAGTCAGCTTGTTCAACATGTCAGATCAGAGTGACAGCCAGAACTTGTCAGAGCAGCAAGTGCAGATGAGTGAGGGCACTAGTCCCTCCAGCTCTTCAGATGATGGCAGCAGAAGTACACCACGCAATCTGCCAAAAGCTGCCACCAGACAGAGGAAGAAGAGAACTTCAGACTCCGAAGATGAAGATTATGTGGCAGAGGAAGAGGCCACATCAAAGAGAGTTGAGCCAGCTCAAGGCACAAAGCCAGGTCTAAAGATCAAAAGGCCAGCAGGCAGGCAGCCTATGTCAAAGGCTAGAGCCTCAACTGAGAAGCCCACTCCCAAAGAGCCAGTTGCTGCAGAAGGCAAGAAGAGGAAGGAAAGGGTCAAGAAGACCGTAGCCAGAGTGCTAGGAAAGGCTTCCATCATGGAAGAGGAAGAGTAAGAAGAGGTAGCTGCACCAGCACCTAAGGCACCCAAGCTGATGGGTGATGCCATAAGATCAGGGGCTACTGCATCTAAGCCCAAAGCTGCCTCAAAGCCAAAACCAAAGAGGAATACAAGGAGCATTCCTGCAGCTGAGAAGAACAAGGCCCCAGTGCCTGAGACTGTTGCTGAAGAAGAGGATGAAGAGCAAGTTCTTAGAAAGCTCGAGCCCAAGATCCCAGACCATAACGATGCTCATCCTGTGGATGAGGACATGAAGCTCAGGAGAGATTCAGGGCTGAGGAAGTGGAGAGAAGCAGATCCATATGCTTCAAGGAGAAGGACTGCTGTGGATTACAGATTTCACACCAAGGAATAGCAGGACTTCTATGAGACAGTGCTACTAGATAAGAAGCCCATTGTTTGTTACATGAGATGGGTCGACTGGACCTACATGAAGGAAAATGAGGAACACTACCCTGGAGTGTATGACAGCTTTAGTGCTTGTGGAGTTGCTGAGTTTGTTGGGCAGAAGCTCACAAAGTGGAACGAGGAGCTTATCATGCAATTCTACTCCACGGCACACTTTTATCCAGATGGGAGGATAACTTGGATGTCTGAGGGTACGAGGTACCAATCTACTGTTGCTGAGTGGGCACAGCTCATAAATGCCCCAGAGGAGCATGAGGATGACTTGGATATCTATGCAAAGAAGAAGATGGATCATATCTCAATGTCAAACATGTACAAGGAGATTCCAAATGAAGCACTTGACACTTTCAAATTTGGCTCAGTGCATTATCTTCTGTCAGGGCTGCCAACCATCAATTGGATATTGAGGCACACCTTGTTGCGCAAGTCAGGTGATCACAAGATGATCAGAGGCCACGCGATTAATTTGCTTCATGTGTTTGATGTGCCTCAGAAGTTCAAGGTGATGAGCCTTATAGTAGAGACTATTAAGAGGACAGCAGCTGATCAGAAGAGGAGCTGTGGATATGCCCCTCAGATTCAGGAGCTCATCAACTCCAAGATGGGCACGGGCATATATTTATTGGACAAGGAACACCTGCCCATCCGTCCAGATTTTGAGGACAATCAAGTTGTCATGACTGAGAATGAGCCATCATCTGCCCAAGCACAAGCAAAGAAGGAGAAGGCAAGGAAGGAGAAAGCTGCCAAGATGCCAACTCAAGAGGAGGCATCTGAGTATTTCTTGAAGACCAAACAAGAGCAGCTTGGTTACCTGATTGCATCCACCCTGCGGATTGAGAAAGGACTAGCCACCCTAACTCAGAACCAGGCAAGCTTAGAGAGGATCATGGAACAAAAGTTCTATGACTTGGATGTCAAGGTGACAGAGATTCAGACTGCAGTGGAGCAGCTCCAGGATGACATGCAGGAGAGGAGAGGCAGGACTACCACTCATGCCTTTGCCAGAGTGCCACGAGGTCCGAGGTCGTCTGCCGTGCCAGTTGCTGACACAAGAGCCACCACTTCTGCACCAGCTACAGCCTCAGTTCCACCAGCTCCAGCATCTACTTCAGCTCCAACTCCAGTGTCTACTTCAGCATCTACAGAAGCCATCGTCCTTGGAGTGATCCGGACTCCACCACCACCTGAAGATCAAGCCTAAGCGTCGATCTAGCACTATGCATTTTCTAGGAACTTTTTGGTAACTTGTTGCCAAAGGGCAAAGGGGGAGAAGATGTATAGATCATAGGCTTCGAGAGAGAGAGAGTGTTGCTTTTCTCTCTTGATTTATTTGCATTGATGATCATGTGTTTGATCATAAGCTACACTTAATGCTTGCTTAATGCTATTACCTTATCTATCTTATGTGATCATTCACTATTCTTGGTGATGAGTGCATGTATTTCATTCTTATCATTTTAAGCGCTCCACCAAGATGTATGTGACATGGAAGAGTAACCCATGACTCGAACTCCTTGTGCATTTGCAGTCCAAAGCAAATTTTAAATATGCACAAACTTAGGGGGAGCTCTTACTTATCACATACTTCTCAAAGCGACGATATATTTCATGCTTATTATCATTTGTCGAAGCTTTGATCTATATGTTGTCATCAATTACCAAAAAGGGGGAGATTGAAAGTGCAACTATCCCTAGGTGGTTTTGGTAATTCATAACAACATATAGCTCATTGAGCTAATGCTATTCCGAGATAATTATTTCAGGAAAGCTCAATGATTGGCATGGCATGGATGTGAAAGTGGAACCCTCAAAATGCTAAGGAAAAAGGATTGGCTCAAGCTCAAAAGCTCAAGACTCTTCATTTTATATTTTAGTGATGCAAGATCACATTGAGTCTTTAGGAAAAGCCAATACTATCAAGGAGGGATGAGGTGTTGCTTAATGAGCCTCTTGCTTCATGTGCTTAGTGATATGCTCCAAAACCCTCAACTACTTTCCCATATCCACATATGACCTAAACCCTAAGCCAAACTCGGTCCTACCGATTCTTCCTATCCGGCGCCACCGAGTTTCACTTGTCATAAGCCACTGCCAAACCCTAGCAATTCGGTTCTACCGATAGGGATCTCGGTCTCACCGGGGTGGGATTGCTAACTCTCTGTTTCCCTTTCGTAACTTTTCGGTCTCACCGAAAGAGCGAATCGGTCCCACCGTGATTGCAATGTAAACTCAGTGTTTCCCCTTTGTAACTTTTCGGTCTCACCGAAAGAGCAAATCGGTCCCACCGAGTTTGCCTGACCAACTCTCTAGTTAGCTAATTACCAAATTCGGTCTCACCGAGTTTGTGTAATCGGTCTCACCGAGATTACGTTATGCCCAAACCCTAACCATATCGGTCCTACCGAGTTGCATGTCAGTCCCACCGAAAATCTCTAACGGTCACTAGGTTTACATTTTCGGTCCGACCGAGTTTGTTGATTCGGTCCCACCGAGATTGGAAAACTGTGTGTAACGGTTGGATTTTGTGTGGAGGCTATATATACCCCTCCACCTCCTCTTCATTCGAAGAGAGATCCATCAGAACACATACACCATTCCAACTCATATGTTCTGAGAGAGAACCACCTACTCATGTGTTGAGACCAAGATATTCCACTCCTACCATATGAATCTTGATCTCTAGCCTCTCCAAGTTGCTTTCCACTCAAATCTTCTTTCCACAAAATCCAAATCCTATGAGAGAGAGTTGAGTGTTGGGGAGACTATCATTTGAAGCACAAGAGCAAGGAGTTCATTACCTACACACCATTTGTTACTTCTTGGAGAGTGGTGTCTCCTAGATTGGCTAGGTGTCACTTGGGAGCCTCCGACAAGATTGTGGAGTTGAACCAAGAAGTTTGTAAGGGCAAGGAGATCGCCTACTTCATGAAGATCTACCGCTAGTGAGGCAAGTCCTGTGTGGGCGATGGCCATGGTGGGATAGACAAGGTTGCTTCTTTGTGGACCCTTTGTGGGTGGTTGCTTCTTCATGGACCCTTCGTGGGTGGAGCCCTGTGTGGACTCGCGCAACCGTTACCCTTTGTGGGTTGAAGTCTCCATCAACGTGGATGTAGGATAGCACCACCTATCCGAACCACGGGAAAAACATCCGTGTCTCCAATTGCGTTTGAATTCTCCAAACCCTTCCCTTTACATTCTTGCAAGTTGCATGCTTTACTTTCCGCTGCCAATATACTCTTTGCATGCTTGCTTGAATTGTGTGATGATTGCTTGACTTGTCCTAAAGTAGCTAAAATCTGCCAAGAACTAAAATTGGGAAAAGGTTAAGTTTTTATTTTGTCAAGTAGTCTAATCACCCCCCTCTAGACATACTTTTGATCCTACACATTGCTCCGCCACAATGCAGGACACCTCCAGGACGCTATCAAAATGGAGCTCGGGTCGACGATGCTCCTTGCCCTCTAGCGGCCCCTCGGTCCTTAGCTTCTTGGCATCTAGCTTTGCCCAATGCGTCTTGACGCGGGCAAAGGCCATATGCGCACCATCGATACAGACCGACCGCTTCATGGCTTCGAGCCACGGACAGGCACTTACAAGCCGCTTAACAAGTCTGAAGTAGCTGCTACGTATAGGCTCGGCAGGCAACAGCCAGAATATCAGGTCCTTCATGGCTAGCTCTGCCGACCTGTGCAGCTCAACCAATTGCTTTAGCTGGTCGCTGAAGGGCAACGGATGTTCGGGTTCAAGATATTGGGACCAGAAGAGCTTCTCTGTAGACATCCCCTCTTCGGCTCTATAATGCTCGGCAGCATCTGATATACTACGCGGCAAATCTGTAAACGCCCCTGGAAAACCAAAATTCGGATAAGTACAAGGAACGTTTCTTCTACATACTTGCTTTGCATGGTGAAAGAATTACCCGCCGCAATCTCCTTGGCCGCCTGAATTTCCTGGAGGGCGTTCTGTGCTTCGCCTCGTGCATCCTGTGTGCTCTGGCGGGCCTTCGCTAGTTCGAACTCTTGCGCCTTACAATCGCGCTCCAAGGACTCAAATCTCTCGATCGCGCACTGGAGATGTTGTTGTGCCTCGCCAACCTGGGCCTCGTGCTTGTCGCGCGTGGCCTTCTTGAGGGCTTCCACCTCGGTCGCGGCCCCTAATAAAGTTTACAACACCTTAGTCCGGACGGACTATTTGTTTTTTCTTAAAACGTACCCACAAGTTACTGCATACCTCGGCTATCCTCCAGCTGCTTCTTCACGAGGCCGAGCTCTTCCTCGGCCCGCTCCAGTTTCCGCTTCAGTCCAAAGACTTTCGCTGCATGACCAGTGGCAGGCTATAGCGATACCTGCTTATTCACACAGACAACTTATGTTAGACTCTTGCGATATTTCTTCTTGATCCTCTGTTCGCCTTTTTCTTTCTGAACACCAAACAGAGCATCAGGGGCTACTGTCTATGATGTGACATTCTTCCTACAAACGAATTACTTACCTCAAAGCCCGATAGAAGGCCAGTGCAGGCTTCGGGTCCGTTCTTTACGTACTGGACCTTCTCTATTACCGTGCCCATAAGGGCACGGTGTTCATCCACAATAGAGGCGCCTCGTAGCGCCTCCAGCATGTTATCCGGTGCTTCTAGTTGACTAGAGGTCACCGGCGGAACAGGCACATTTCCTCCTTTTGGGGCATGCCGTTCGCTGGACTCCGGAGCCGCATAGATCTCTGGAAACGGTATCTGGCTCAGGTCCGAAGGGAACTCGGCCCCCGTCACCAGTCCCCATAGGGGCTTTTTCCCCCATGTGTCCGACGACTGAGGAATCATCCTGGGGTGCCACCCCGACGTTCTCCGGAAGCACCCCCGCCCCAGTCGAGAAAGATCTTTTGCGGCACCACCTCGTCATCACCCTTGGGAGAGATGGAATGAGCAGGTGGCAGAGACATGCTAGCCATATCCTTTGAGTCTAGCGACCCCTCTGTCGAGGATCGCGAGGAGCCATCGCGTGTTGGACAGTAATAACAAGGTTTAAGGTATATCAATATTACAAACCAGGAAGGCTAGACGTTTTTGGATTCTGGTACTTACGAGGCGGCCCGTGGCTTGGTCTTGCGAGGTCGCTCCGGACTGCTATCAACATCCCACATGGATTTATCCGCAAGGGAGCGTCTAACCCTCTTAGGCGCTTTCGCCTCCGGATTTGTGGGGGCCGCTTTCTTCTTCCTCCCCACTTCAGGTGATGAGTCGCTCTCTTCTTCCTCTTCATCGTCATCGTCAGGAGACAAAGAGGAAGTCACTTCTTCGGACATCATGTCCAGAGCGCCTTTTTGGTGAGGGCCCTTCTTGGCCCCTTTGGTCGCTTTCTTGGTCGTCTTCTATGGCACCTCATAAGGTGCTGGAAAAGCATTTTCGTCAGTAATGAGAATTTTTGGTCTTCGAGTAGCGGAGCCGGGCAGTTAATCCCCTCAGCTATCTTGATCCAGGCTTGAAAACACGGGTAGGAAAGCTTAGGCTTTTTCTCAAAATATGCTAGTAAAGGGTACGCCTTGAAAACATTAAAAGAACTCACCGGGTTAGCCTGGCGTTTTAAGCTAAGCCCGCGATCTTCGGTCGTGGGCGGTGGCGTCACGCCGGCCTTGAAGAGCACTTTCCAGATTTCTTCATGCGTCGTGCCAAAGAGCTCTAGTAGCATCTGGTGCTTGGCCGGATCGTACTCCCGCAGATAGCAAGTCCGGCGTTGGCATGGAAGGACCCGACGAATGAGCATGACCTGGACCACATTGACGAGCTTGATCTTACTATCTATCATGTTCTGGACGCACGTCTGGAGCCCAGTCAGCTCGTCCGAAGGACCCCAGGTTAGGCCGCTCTCTTGCTAGGAGGTGAGCCGCATAGGGATTCTAGATCGGAATTCGGGGGCCGCCACCCAGTTGGCGTCACGCGACTCGGTGATATAGAACCACCCGGATTTCCACCCTTTCACCGTCTCAGCGAATGAGCCTTCGGGCCAGGTAACATTGGGCATCCTGCTCACCATGGCGCCTCCGCACTCTACTTGTTGGCCGCTCACCACCTTTGGCTTCACATTCAAGGTCTTCAGCCTTAGGCCAAAATGAGGCACAATGCGAAGAAAGGCCTCGCACACGACAATGAATGCCGTGATGTTGAGGATGAAGTTGGGGGCTAGGTCATGGAAGTCTAGCCCGTAGTAAAACATTAGTCCACGAACGAAGGGATGAAGAGGGAAGCCCAGCCCATGGACGAAATGTGTGAGAAACACAACCCTCTCGTGGGGCTCTGGAGTAGGGACGATCTATCCCTTGGCCAGGAGTCGGTGAGCGATCTCCTTGGCCAGATATCTGGCCTCCCAGAGCGCCTTGATATCCGTCTTCTTGACAGAGGAGGCCATCCACATACCCCCAGCTCCAGATCTGGACATCTTTGGAGTGCTTTCTCGGAGGAGAGAAAAGCTAAAGGTTGGGCGCTGGAGCTCAGGGACGGAAGGACTAAGGAGGAGCCGAGATGTGGGTGAAGAAATGGAATCCTTATCCCCTTATAAAGGCCATGAATGTCAAGCGTCTCCCCACTCGCCTTAAACTTGTCTATTCCCAAGGGTCATGCAAACGGCACGGTTGGGTCCCCCACGCCCGTATTGATGATAATCCCATAATAAGGGGACATGATCTCTGCTTAGACAAGACGTGCCAATGGCAACCGCATCTTGAAACATGGAGCGGCAGATGAAAAACGGTTCGAAATTATGACCGGACAGACATGAGGTCATCAGCAGATTAGACTCGTGTAAAAATATATTCTCTCTGCGGTTATGTATGGTGTGTGTGACAGGTCCGGATACTATCATCGCATCCGAAGACTATCTTGAAGTTCGGATAGAAGGGAACCCGCCTTGCAATGTCGAAGACAATCTGCGCATCGGACTCCTCGTCATTGAAGCCAGGTTCAGGCGCTACTAAGGGAGTCTTGGACTAAGGGGTCCTTGGGCGTCCGGCCTGTTATCCATGGGCTGGACTGATGGGGTATGAAGACATGAAGGCCGAAGACTGTACCTGTGTCTGGATTGGACTCTCCTTAGCGTGGAAGGCAAGCTTGGCGACCGACTATGAAGATTCCTTCTTACGTAACCGATTCTATCTAAACCCTAGATCCCTCGGGTGTGTATATAAACTGAAGGGGTTAGTCCGAAAACGATATACTCATTACCATAGTCATACAGGCTAGGCTTCTAGGCTTTAGACATTACGATCTCGTGGTAGATCAACTCTTGTAACACTCATATTCATCAAGATCAATCAAACAGGACGTAGGGTATTACCTCCATAGAGAGGGTCCGAACCTGGGTAAACATCGTGTCCCCCGTCTCCTGTTACCATCGATCCTAGACGCACAGTTCGGGACCCTCTACCCAAGATCCACCGGTTTTGCACCGACAGTTCCCGTTTACGGTGGGTTGTCGGGGCCAGATACGTCCATTTTGCATCATGCTTTTATATCGATATTTATTGCATTATCGGCTATTATTACACATTATGTCACAATACTTATGTCTATTCTCTCTTATTTTACAAGGTTTACATAAAGAGGGAGAATGCCAGCAGCTGGGATTCTAGGCTAGAAAAGGAGCAAATATTAGAGACCTATTCTGCACAACTCCAAAAGTCCTAAAACTTCACGGAAGTCATTTTCAGAATATATAAAAAATACTGAGCGTAAGAAGTTCCAGAGGGGGGCCACACCCTGCACACGAGGGTGGGGGCGGTCCCTACCCCCCTAGGCATGCCCCCTGCCTCGTGGGCCCCCTGGTGGCACTCCGATGCCCGTCTTCTTCTATATGGAGTCTTTCGCTGAGGAAAAAAAATCAAAAGCAAGCTTTTGGGATGAGACTCCGCCGTCACGAGGCGGAACCTTGGCGGAACCAATCTAGGGCTTTAGCAGAGCTATTCTGCCGGGGAAACTTCCCTCCGGGGGGGGGGGGGGAATCATCGCCATCGTCATCACAAACGATCCTCTCATCAGGAGTGGGTCAATCTCCATCAACATCTTCACCAGCACCATCTCCTCTCAAAGCCTAGTTCATCTCTTTTATCCAATTCTTGTCTCCAAGTCTGGGATTGGTTCCTGTGGGTTGCTAGTAGTGTTAATTACTCCTTGTAGTTGATGCTAGTTGGTTTATTTGGTGGAAGATCATATGTTCAGATCCTATATGCATATTAATACTCCTCTGATTATGAACATGAATATGTTTTGTGAGTAGTTACATTTGTTCATGATGACATGGGAGAAGTCTTGCTATTAGTAGTCATGTGAATTTGGTATTCGTTCAATATTTTGATGAGATATATGTTGTCTCTCCTCTAGTGGTGTTATGTGAACGTCGACTACATGACACTTCACCATTATTTGGGCCTAGAGGAAGGCATTGGGAAGTAATAAGTAGATGATGGGTTGCTAGAGTGACAGAAGCTTAAACCCTAGTTTATGCGTTGTTCGTAAGGGGCTGATTTGGATCCACATGTTTCATGCTATGGTTAGGTTTACCTTAATACTTTTGTTGTAGTTGAGGATGCTTGCAATAGAGGATAATCATAAGTGGGATGCTTGTCCAAGTAAGGATAGCACCCAAGCACCGTTCCACCCACATATCAGATTATCAAAGTACCGAACGCGAATCATATGATCGTGATGAAACCTAGCTTGATGATAATTCCCATGTGTCCTCGGGAGCGCTTTTCTCTATATAATAATTTGTCCAGGCTGGTCCTTTGCTACAAAAAGGATAGGGCCACCTAGCTGCACTTTATTTACTTTTGTTAGTTGTTGCTCGTTACAAATTATCTTATCACAAAACTATCTATTACCTATAATTTCAGTGCTTGCAGAGAATACCTTGCTGAAAACCGCTTGTCATTTCCTTCTGCTCCTCGTTGAGTTTGACACTCTTACTTATCGAAAGGACTACAATAGATCCCCTATACTTGTGGGTCATCAAGACTCTTTTCTGGCACCATTGTCGGGGAGTGAAGCGCCTTTGGTAGGTGGAATTTGGTAAGGAAAAATTTATATAGTGTGCTGAAATTTACTGCCACTTGTTACTATGGAAAGTAATCCTCTAAGGGGCTTGTTCGGGGTATCTTCACCTTGACCAGTAGAGCAAACAGTTGCTCCCCAACCTACTTTACCTATTGAACCTACTGAAAATGAAAATGTCTGCTTTGAAATTCCTTCGGGTATGATATAAAAACTGCTAGCTAATCCTTTTGCTGGAGATGGAACGCTACATCCCGATGAGCACCTAATATATGTGGATGAAGTTTGTGGATTATTTAAGCTTGCAGGTATGCCCGATGATGTTATCAAGAAGAAGGTCTTGCCTTTATCTTTGTAGGGAGACGCATTGACATGGTATAGGCTATGTGATGATATGGGATCATGGAACTACAAATGATAGAAATTGGAATTTCATTAGAAGTTTTATCCTATGCATATTGTTCATCGTGATCGTAATCATATATATAATTTTTGGCCTCACGAAGGAGAAAGCATCACTCAAGCTTGGGAGAGGCCTAAATCAATGTTATAATCATGCCCCAATCATGAGCTCTCAAGAGAAATTATTATTCAAAATTTTTATGCTCGGCTTTCTGATAACAACCGCACCATGCTCGATACTTCTTGTGCTGGCTCTTTTATGCTGAAGACTATTGAATTCAAATGGGATTTATTGGAAAGAATTCAATGCAACTCTGAATATTGGGATCTCAATGAAGGTAAGGAGCCAGGTATGACATCTAAGTTTGATTGTGTTAAATCTTTTATGGATACCGATGTTTTCCGTAAATTTAGCACTAAATATGGACTTGACTCTGAAATAGTAGCTTCTTTCTGTGAATCTTTTGCTACTCATATTGATCTCCCTAAAGAGAAGTGGTTTAAATATCATCCTCCCATAGAAGTAAAAGTAGCTGCACCTATTAAAGTTGAAGAAAAGACTATCAGTTATAATGATCCTATTGTTCCTACTACTTATGTTGAGAAACGACCTTTTCCTGTTAGGATAAATGGTCATGCTAAAGCTTCTATTGTGGTTCGTAAAAGCAATATTAGAACCTATACACCTCTTGAACAAGTTAAAGTTGAACCTAATATTACTATTGTTATGGATCTCTTGGCTGATAATATTGATGGGCATGTTATTTATTTCTGTGATAAAACTGCTAGAATTACTAAACCTCGTGCTAAAGATAAACATAGACCTGTGGTAGGCATGCCTGTAATTTTTGTTAAAATAGGAGATCATTGTTATCATGGCTTGTGTGATATGGGTGCTAGTTCTAGTGCAATACATATTGACTTATAAAGAGAATTTATGCGTGATATTGCACCTGCTGAGTTAAAAGAAATTGATGTCACCATTAAACTTGCCAATAGAGATACTATTTCAGCAACGGGAATTGTTAGAGATGTTGAAGTCTTGTGTGGGAAAACTGAATATCCTTCTGATTTTCTTGTTCTTGGTTCCCCACAAGATAGCTTTTGTCCCATTGTATTTGGTAGACCCTTCTTAAACACTGTTAATGCTAGGATAGACTGCAAAAGGGATGTTATTACTATTGGTTTAGGTGATATGTCTCATGAGTTCAACTTTTGTAAATTTCATAGAGAACACCATGAAGAATAATTTCCTAGTAAAGATGAAATTATTGGTCTTGCGTCTATTGCCGTACCTCCTAGTGATCCTTTAGAACAATATTTGCTAGACCATGAAAATGATATGTATATGAATGAAAGAAGGGAAATAGATGAAGTGTTCTTTAAACAGGGACCTATTTTGAAACACAACTTGCCTGTTGAAATCTTAGGGGATCCTCCTCCACCCAAGGGTGATCCCGTGTTTGAGCTTAAACCATTGCCTTATACTCTTAAATATGATTATCTTGATGAAAAGAAGAAATATTATTTTATTGTTAGTGCTAACCTTTTAGAGAAGGAGGAAGAAAAATTATTGAAAACTCTGAAGAAGCATCGTGCTGCTATTGGATATACTCTTGATGATCTTAAGGGCATTAGTCCCACTCTATGTCAACACAAAATAAATTTGGAAAAAGATGCCAAGCCAGTTATGGATCACCAACGACGACTGAATCCTAAGATGAAAGAAGTGGTAAGAAAAGAAATATTAAAGCTCCTTGAGGCAGGTATAATTTATCCCGTTGCTGATAGTCAGTGGGTAAGTCCTGTCCATTGTGTTCCTAAGAAGGGAGGTATTACTGTGGGTAAGTCCTGTCCATTCGTTCCTAATGATAAAGATGAATTGATTCCAAAAGAATTATTACAGGTTATAGGATGGTAATTGATTTCCGCAAATTAAATAAGGCTACTAAAAAAGATCATTACCCCTTACCTTTTATTGATTAAATGCTAGGAAGATTATCCAAACATACACATTTTTGCTTTCTAGATGGTTATTCTGGTTTCTCTCAAATACCTGTGTCAGCCGATGATCAATCTAAGACGGCTTTTACTTGCCCTTTCGGTACTTTTGCTTATAGACATATGTCTTTTGGTTTATGTAATGCACCTGCTACCTTTCAAAGATGCATGATGACTATATTTTCTGATTTTTGTGAAAAGATATGTGAGGTATTGATGGATGATTTCTCTGTTTATGTATCCTCTTTTGATGATTTCTTAAGCAACCTTGATCGAGTTTTGCAGAGATGTGAAGAAACTAACCTTGTCTTGAATTGGGAGAAATGCCACTTTATTGTTAATGAAGGTATTGTCTTGGGACACGAAATTTCTGAAAGAGGCATTGAAGTTGATAAAGGTAAAGTTGATCCTATTGAAAAGCTGTCGTGTCCCAAGGACATCAAAGGTATAAGAAGTTTCCTTGGTCATGCCGGTTTTTATAGGAGGTTCATTAAGGACTTCTCAAAAATTTCTCATCCTCTGACTAATTTATTACAAAAAGATATACCATTCGTCTTTGATGATGATTGTGTAGAAGCTTTTGAAATACTTAAGAAAGCATTGATCTCTGCACCTATTGTTCAGCCACGTGATTGGAATTTACCTTTTGAAATTATGTGTGATGCTAGTGATTATGTTGTAGGTGCTGTTCTAGGGCAACGAGTTGATAAGAAATTAAATGTTATTCAATATGCTTGTAAAACTCTAGACAATGACCAGAGAAATTATGCTACAACTGAAAAAGAATTCTTAGTAGTTGTATTTGCTTGTGATAAGTTCAGACGTTATATTGTAGATTCTAAAGTAACTATTCACACTGATCATGCTACTATTAAATATCTTATGTAAAAGAAAGAAGCTAAACCTAGACTTATTAGATGGGTTCTCTTGCTACAAGAATTTGATTTGCATATTATTGATAGAAGGGAGCTGAGAACCCCGTTGCACACAACTTGTGTAGGTTAGAAAATTTTCTTGATGACCCACTACCTATTGATGATAGCTTTCCTGATGAACAACTAAATGTCATAAATGCTTCTCACACTACTCCATGGTATGCTGATTATGCTAATTACATTGTTGCTAAGTTTATACCACCTAGTTTCACATACCAGCAAAAGAAAAAGTTTTTCTATGATTTATGACATTACTTCTGGGACGACCCACACCTTTATAAAGAAGGAGTAGATGGTATTATTAGACGTTGTGTACCTGAGCATGAACAGGAACAGATCCTATGCAAGTGTCACTCCGAGGCTTATGGATGACACCATGGTGGAGATAGAACTGCACATAAGGTATTACAATCCTGTTTTTATTAGCCTACTCTCTTCAAGGATGCATGTAAGTTTGTTTTATCTTGTGAAGAATGTCAAAGAATTGGTAATATTAGTAGACGTCAAGAAATGCCTATGAATTATTCACTTGTTATAGAACCATTTGATGTTTGGGGCTTTGATTACAGAGTAGCTATCACACGCTTATGAATTATTCCCTGGATCAGTAATGCTGACACGCATAGTACTTGAAGGATTTATAACAGAGTAGCAATCACACGCTTATTACAACGAGTGTCTCAAAAGAGAACTTATTACAAATAATATGGCTTAAGGCCATCTAATTACGATAATAGCGGAAGGCTTGGAAGATAAGTGAGTCCATCAACTCCAACGGCATCACTGAGTATAGAACCACGACCTAAAGGCACCTTACTCGTCGTCTGAAATGTCTGCATCATGAATGTTGCAGCCCGAAAACGGGTCAGCACATGGAATATGCTGGCAATGTAACACATAGAGAGTAATGAACAAAAATAGGCTATAATACATGCATATATGGCGGTGGAAAGCTCTATGGTTACAGTTTTGCGTAAAGCCAGTTTTTCCCTACTGCAAAGGAATAAATTTTATTTAACTATCCTGGTGGTTGTTAAACTTTGAGAGTGTAGACGCCCTCTCAATCCCAATTAAGCATCATCATTAAAACCCAACAAAATTAATTAAAGTAACATGATGAGATTCACATGATAATCCAAGTACTAGATACTCAAAACGTCCATAATCGGGGACACAGCTAACCATGATTAGTTTATACACTCTGCAGAGGTTTGCGCACTTTTCCCCACAAGTCTCGATCTCCTCCGTTGGGATTCTCGCACTACATAGTGTTTGAGAAACGTATGACCGAAACATAGTCTTTCAGAAGCGCTAGCACCTTACGATCAGGTAGACCATTACACCTACTTTCCCCTACATCTGCTAGTCTACCACTGTAAGAGTTCGCACAACTTAATCAACTATGCTAGAGCCCATTGTAGCTTGTGGCTGCACATGGAAGTTTCTAGTATGAATAATCTCATGATCACTTTGAGCCTGGGTGGCGGTCCATAGAGAAAAACAGGCAATCGCTGGAATACCCAGGTGCCTCAATCCACCCAGATGTGTACTAAAGTTGCCACCTTAAATAAACCATTAATTAACAATCTCACATCTGTCATGGATACACTCACCCAATCCACGTCTACTAGCATAGCATGGCAATATAAGCAAACGTAGAAATAACTCCAAGTGTTTGATAATAAAACAGGTAATAGGTGCTACCTCATCTACTTCCAAAACCCACAATTGAATTAGATCCTAATCATGCAATGATTGGGGATTGATCTAATGCAACAAAACTAGGTAGTAAGAGGTATGATCAAAGTGTTACTTGCCTTGCTGATGATCCGTGAAACCTAGAGATTCGAAGTAGCAAGCGCCGCACTCCGGGTACTCTATCACAAACAAAAAAGCATACAATAAGCACTCATCTAATTCATAGGTAAAACTCAAATAAGCGAACTAAACATAAAGTTCAATTTAAGAACTCCGGTTTGCAAAAAGAAACAAATCAAACGAAGCAACGAAAGTCAAACGGCGAAAGAAGCAAGCTTCATTTACTTATCTAGATCTAAGTAAAATTTTACAGAAGCAAAATCTAGTTTGAGTTGGTTAAACGGAAAGAGGGTTTCGAGACAAAACTCGAGGCGCTTGAATCGCCTGATTCCGATAAACGAGAGAAAAGTTATACTAAAACGAAAATCGAATTAGAAATCGCGATTGAAAATAATCGCGGATAATCCGAGAAAAAGAAAAACGGACGAACAGGCTAACGAACGAACGTTCGCTATCTACGGCTAAACAACGAAAACCGTTCGTTAAAATGAACGTACGGACGAACGTCTGCTAAATAACTAAACCAAAAAAAACCGATCTAAAAAATAAACCGGGTTCCTAAAAAAAAATAAACCGACGGTTTTCTCTTGAAAACCACGGCGGCGACGGGGTCTACCTCCGGTGGGTCAACGGCGGCGGCGGCGGGTCAACGTGCGGCGGCGGCGGTCGCCTCCGGCGGGGCGGGTGGCTCCGGCAGCAGCGGGTGGCTCCGGCGGCGGCGACAACCGGCGGCGGCGGCGCTGATCGCTGGCGGTGGTGGCTGGCTAGGGCAGCGGTGGGGCTAGGGTTTTGGGTGGGCCGGGGTGGGCTCGGGCGCTATATAAAGGGGGCAGGCCAGGGGAGTCCTGGCCGAATACGGCCCGAGGTCGGTTCGCGTTTTTTTATAAAAAAACATTACGCGTAGAAAAACAAATAAAGGAAATATTAAACGTACCCCAAAAATCCCGAAATAAATTTTCCTCGACTTCTAAAATCAAGCAGGACAAGGTGAACATTTATTTGGGTCCTAAATGCAATTTTGAAAAACGTGCATTTTTCCTAAATTCAAATAAAACCGCGGAAAAACTCCAAAATAAAATCTTATTTGTTTTTTTATTAAATCCTCAATATTTCTTTATTTTGGGAAAGTGATTTTATTCCCTCTCACCTATTTTTATAATTGAAATAATTGAAGATAAAATAATTAAAATCAACTGATCCTATTTTCAAAATTTGAGAAAACTCAAATATGAAAATAACGAAATCCCCAACTCTCTCTGTGGGTTCTTGAGTTGCGTACAATTTCTGGATCAGATCAAAAGCAATAAAATATGATATGCAATGATGATCTCGTGTATAACATTCCAAATTGAAAATTTGGGATGTTACAAACCTACCCCCCTTAAGATGAATCTCGCCCTCGAGATTCGGGTTGGCTAGAAAATACGTGAGGGTGGTCCTTCAGCAAATCATCCTCTCACTCTCAGGTGGCTTCATCCTCGGTGTGGTGGCTCCACTGAACTTTACAATACTTGATAACTTTGTTGCGGGTTACTCAACTGGCATAATCAAGAATCTTAACTGGTTTCTCCTCATAGGTCAAATCACCTTCCAACTGAATTGCTTCCAATGGCACTGTATCTCTCAGCGGTATATCAGCCATCTCTGCGTGGCACTTCTTCAACTGGGAAATTTGGAACATGTCGTGAACTCCTGACAATCCTTCTGACAACTCTAATTTGTAAGCAACTTCTCCCATACGCTCCAAAACATTGTATGGTCCCACAAAACGTGGCGCTAACTTTCCCTTAACTCCAAAGCGCTTAACTCCTTGAAGCGGGGATACACGAAGATAAACTCTTTCTCCGACTTCGTAAACCGTCTCCTTCCGTTTAGAATCTGCATAGCTCTTTTGCCTGGCATGGGCTACCTTGAGCCTATCGCGAATCAACTTCACCTTCTGTTCAGACTCCTTAATCAAATCCTGTCCAAACAACTGGTGGTCTCCAACTTCATCCCACGACAATGGTGTTCTGCACCTTCTTCCGTAGAAAGCTTCAAAAGGGGCCATCTTCACATTGGATTGATAACTATTATTGTAAGAGAACTCTGCATACGGCAAATTGTCGTCCCAACTAGATCCATAATCTAGCGCACAAGCTCTCAGCATATCCTCCAAAATCTGATTGACTCTCTCGGTCTGTCCATCTGTCTGTGGATGAAAAGCTGTACTGAACTCTACCCTGGTACCCAAATTTCGTGCAACTGATTCCAGAACTTTGAGGTAAACTAGTTTCCTCTATCTGATACAATGCTCCTCAAAACTCCATGCAGACATACGATCCAGGTCATGTATATCTTAGCCAATATGGCAGTGATGTAAGTAGTCTTCACTGGAATGAAATGAGCTACCTTCGTCAAACGATCGACTTCAACCCATATTGAGTCATAGCCTGAACGAGTCCTGGATAATCCCGTGATAAAGTCCATGCCTAGCTTATCCCACTTCCATCCGGGTATCGGCAATGGCTGTAGCAATCCTGCTGGCTTTTGATGCTCTTCCTTTACTCTCTAACATACATCACAAACTGCTACATACTCCGCAATATCCTTCTTCATTCCGGTCCACTAGAAAGTATCCTTCCAATCCAAATACATCTTGGTATTTCCTGGGTGAATCGAGTATGGTGAATCATGGGCCTCTTGCAGAATCAACTTCCTGATCTCCGGATCATTAGGCACATAAACACGGTCCTCGAACCATAAGGTATCGTGCTCATCCTCACGAAATCCTTTAGCTTTTCCCTTTCTCATTTTCTCTTTAATAGAAGCAATCTCCTTGTCAGTCTTCTGAGCTTCTCAGATTTTATCCATCAAAGTAGACTGAACCTCCAATGCTGCTACATAGCTCACGAAGATCCTCGGCTAACTCCTTTGGTAACTCTCCAGTCATTAGTGTGTTGACATGGCTCTTGCGGCTCAATGCATGAGCTACTACGTTAGCATTTCTGGGGTGATAATGCAATCTCATGTCATAATCCTTGATGAGCTCCAACCATCTTCTTTGCCTGAGATTCAACTCCTTCTGCGTGAAGATGTATTTCAAGCTCTTGTGATCCGTGTACACCTCACAATAGTTTCCAATGAGAAAATGTCTCCACGTCTTTAAGGCGTGCACTACGGCTGCTAACTCCAAGTCGTGTGTAGCATAATTCAACTCATGGGGCTTAAGCTGTCGTGAAGCATACAAAACAACTCTTCCCTCCTGCATAAGCACTGCTCCAAGTCCTCGACGTGAAGCGTTGCAATACACCTCATAATCCTTGCGCTGATCTGGCAGAATCAACACTGGTGAGGTAACCAAACATTTCTTCAACTCCTGCAAACTGGCCTCACATTCCTCAGTCTATTTGAACTTGGTATCCTTCTTCAGCAACTCCGTCATAGGTTTTGCAATCTTCGAGAAATTTTCAATGAATCTCCAGTAGTATCCTGCAAGTCCAAGAACACTCTGGATCTCTCCAACTGTTGTTGGGGCTTCCCAATTTCTCACAGTGACAACCTTGGTGGGATCTACTGCTATTCCTTCTCCGGATATAACATGTTCGAGGAATCCAACATCCTTCAACCAAAACTCACATTTGCTGAACTTGGCGTATAACTGATGTTCTCTGAGCTTCCCAAGTACCAAACACAAATGGTCTTTATGTTCTTCTTCATTCTTCGAGTAAACCAGAATATCATCAATGAACACTACGACGAACTTATCCAAAAACTACATAAACACCTTGTTCATCATGTTCATAAAATAGGCAGGTGTGTTAGTCAGACCAAATGACATAGCGGTATATTCATACAGCCCATACCTCATAGTAAATGTTGTTTTGGTATGTCCTGCTCTCGAATCTTCAACTGGTTGTATCCTGATCGCAAATCGATCTTGGAAAATACCTTTGCTCCTTGCAATTGGTCAAACAGATCATTGATCATCGGCAGTGGGTACTTATTCTTGATCGTCACTTCATTCAATCCTCGATAATCAACAACCATCCTTAATGATCCATCCTTCTTTTCGACTAGAAGTACTGGTGATCCCCGAGGTGACGAACTTGGGCAAATATATCCCTTATCTAGTAACTCCTTAATCTGCTTCTTAATCTCCTCCAAATCCTTTGCAGGCATTCTATACGGTCTCTTAGATATTGGTCATGGGACTGGCAAAAGCTCAATCGAAAACTCAATGTCTCTATCCGGTGGCATGCCTGGCAACTCTTCTGGGAATACATCCGGAAAATCCTTTACCACCGATACATCCTCCTGTACAACTCTTGTTAAGGAATTTACTTGTGTCCTCTTCGGCTCATGTCGTGACACATACTTGATCCTTCTCCCTTCTAGGGTGGAAAGCAAAATCGACTTACTGGCGCAATCGATGTTTCCTCCATACATCGACAGCCAATCCATACCTAGAATCACATCCAAACCTTGCGATTCCAGAATGATTAAATCCGAGGGGAAGACATGCCCACCTATACTCAATGGCACTTGAAAACATCCTCGGCTGGCCATATACTCCGCTCCTGGTGAGCTTACTAACATAGGTGTTCTAAGAACCTTGGTGGGCAGGTTATACTTATCCATGAATTCCCTTGACATGTATGAATGCGATGCACCAGTATCAAAAAGAACGATTGCAACAAAAGACTTAACCAAAAACTTACCGATTACTGCATCTGGCTGGGCTTCAACCTCCTCCACGTTAACGTGGTTCACCTGTCCCCTGTTGAAAGGGTTTGGCTTCTTCCCGGAGCTTCCATTGCCATTTCCATTCTGGGCTTCAGGACATTCATTGGCATAATGTCCGGTCTTCTGACACTTAAAGCAAGTGACTTGGCTCGGGTCTCTCTTGGCTGGGGTTGATGGGTTGGTACGGTTCTGGCCGTTGCTATCCCCATTCCCATTACTATTCTTGGGGCCATTATTATTATGCGAACTTCCTCCTCCATGGCTATGCTGAAAATGTCCTCCCGATTTCGGGGTAAAACATGGCTTTTGCTGAGCTCCTTAATTGTACTTCCCTTGTCCATATTTCCTCTTGTGGTTCTCAATCTGCTGCTGCTTCCCTTCAATCATAAGAGCACGATCTACCAACTCCTGGTAGTTGTTGAAGGTTGCTACCATCAACTGCATGCTCAACTCATCATTCAGTCCTTCCAGAAACTTCTCCTGCTTAGCTGCATCCGTAGCAACGTCATCCAGGGCATAACGTGCTAACTTACTAAAGTCATCCACGTATTGGCCAACTGTCCGTCCTCCTTGGAGCAAGTTGCGAAACTCACGCTTCTTCATGGCCATCGCTCCTGCTGAAACATGGGCAGTACGGAAAGCCTGCTGAAATTGGTCCAATGTCACCGTGGCTATAGGGTAGGTGACAGTGTAATTCTCCCACCATGATGTTGCTGGTTCATCCAACTGATGTGCGGCAAACCGCACCTTCTCAGCATCAGTACATCCTGTAGTGGTTAACTCCCTTCCAATCTTGCAGAGCCAATCATCTGCTACTATAGGCTCGGTGCTACTAGAGAACACCGGTGGATTCAGTCTAAGGACATGGGTTAAGTGATCAACAGGTGGAGGTGGTGGTGGGTTGTTGTTGTTGTTGTTGTTCCCCTGATTCTGATTCTGGACTAGCAACTGCATCAATGCATTCTGCTGCTGGATCAACTGGGTGAGCTTCGGTGGGAAAAGCAAATCCATTGTCACGTCTCGGAGGCATCTGATGGGTTTAGAGGGGAGAGATTAGAATAGAATGAGGTCTAATGAGAAAGCACTACCCATATGCACATAAGACAAAACAAACAAAATCACTTCATTCAATTCAAACAAGGGCATACAATCGGTCTAGAACTATCGTTACAGAAGTGCTTGGACTGTGCTATATACATGGTGGAATACTACTACTGATGTGGTGGTCTACTAGAAATATTCCTCGGTTGCAGACTCCATGATATCTGCTCCAGCTTCGTCTTCAAAGTCATCATCACTCAGGTCAGAGTCGGTGTCGTCGATGATGATGTAGTCTTCCGTGTGAATCTCCTTGGGTTCTTCGTCTTCTTCTACTGGTGTAGGGTCTCCCATGAATATTCCGATCTTCTTAATCAGGTCGTCATTCTTCTCCACTAGTACGAAGATTTCCTCCTCATAATCTTCACGTGTAGCCTTGAGTTCTTCCTCCAGCTCAGTGATTCTTGTCATCGCCTTGTTCAGATCTATCATGCCTGCACACATCTGGTTCTCCTGACGTCGAATGTGCTGGTTTAACTCCTGGATAAAAGCTGCGATTGATCTATCCTTCCTGGTGCTGATCATCTCCCAATGCTCATCTCAGCGCCCACAAATCTGGTAGATAGTATCCTTGAGATCATTGCGGTAAACTTATCCAATACGTCCCATGGTGATGTGGGCTGCCATGCTCTTTCCTAGACTCCAAGTTGGTGCATCAAAGGAAAACTCTATGGGTTTAGTGACTGGTGCGAATGTCCTTCCGGGAACTTGAACTTGAATCATCCAGCGCTCCTCCTCGGGTAAAGTGGTGTTGTAGGTCCCGGTGAAGCTTGGTAAACCGATGTTCATGTACTTAGTGACTTCCTTCAGGTGGCGTCCAAAGGGTGTATCTTCATCCGGTTGCGTGAACTTGTTCCTTGCATCCGCCATCCTAAAAGAGTAGAAAAGATGAGAAGTCAGAAATGAGAAGAGAGTAGTGATCTAGGTCTTTTAGCTTAGTGGTCATGTCCTACAGTCAGCGTGTGCTCTGATACCATCTTGTAACGACCAAAACTCAAACAGTCTGATCTCTGTGCTTCAGTGTCATCCCTGGATCAATAATGCTGACACGCACAGTACAATAGAGTAGCAATCACACACTTATTACAACGAGTGTCTCAAAAGAGAACTTATTACAAATAATACGGCTTAATGCCATCTAATTACGATAACAGTGGAAGGCTTGGAAGATAAGTGAGTCCATCAACTCCAACGGCATCACTGAGTATAGAACCACGACCTAAAGGCACCTTACTCATCGTCTGGAAAGTCTGCAACATGAACGTTGCTGCCCGAAAACGGGCCAGCACATGGAATATGCTGGCAATGTAACACATAGAGAGTAATGAACAGAAATAGGCTATACTACATGCATATATGGCTGGTGGAAACCTCTATGGTTACAGTTTTGCGTAAAGCCAGTTTTTCCCTACTACAAAGGAATAATTTTTATTTAACTATCATGGTGGTTGTTAAACATTAAGACTTTAGACACCCTCTCAGTCCCAATTAAGCATCATCATTAAAACCCAACAAAATTAATTAAAGTAACATGATGAGATTCACATGATAATCCAAGTACTTGATACTCAAAACGTCCATAACAGGGGTCACGGCTAACCATGATTAGTTTATACACTCTGCAGAGGTTTGCGCACTTCTCCCCATAAGACTCGATCTCCTCTATTGGGATTCTCGCACTACATGGTGTTTGAGAAACGGATGACCGATACATAGTCTTTCAGAAGCGCTAGCACCTTATGATCGGGTAGACCGTTACACCTAGCTACTTTCCCATACATCTGCTAGTCTACCAATTTAAGAGTTCGCACAACTTAATCAACTATGCTAGAGCCCATAGTAGCTTGTGGCTGCACACGGAAGTTTCTAGTATGATAATCTCATGATCCCTTTGAGCCTGGGTGTCGGTCCATAAAGAAAAACAGGCAATCGCTGGAATACCCAGGTGCCTCAATCCACCCAGATGTGTATTAAAGTTGCCACCTTAAATAAATCATTAATTAACAATCTCACATCTATCATTGATACACTCACCCAATCCACGTCTACTCGCATAGCATGGCAATATAAGAAAACATAGAAATAACTCCCAAGGGTTTGATAATAAAACAGGTAATAGGTACTACCTCATCTACTTCTCAAAACCCACAATTGAATTAGATCCTAATCATGCAATGTTTGGGGATTGATCTAATGCAACAAAACTAGGTAGTAACAGGTATGATCAAAGTGTTACTTGCCTTGCTGATGATCCGTGAAACCTAGAGATTCGAAGTACCAAGCGGCGCACTCCGGGTACTCTATCGCAAACAAACAAGCATACAATAAGAACTCATCTAATGCATAGGTAAATCTCTAATAAGAGAACTAACCAGAAAGTTCCACTTTGGAACTCCGGTTTGCAAAAAGAAACAAATCAACCGAAGCAACAAAAGTCAAACGGCGAAAGAAACAAGCTTCATTTACTAATCTGGATCTAAGTAAAGCTTTACAGAAGCAAAAATTGTTTGAGTTTGTTAAACAGAAAGAGGGTTTCAAGACGAAACTCTAGACGCTTGAATCGCCTGATTCCGATAAACGAGCGAAAAGTTATACTAAAACGAAAATCGGATCAGAAATCGTGATTGAAAATAATCGCGGATAATCCGAGAAAAAGAAAAACGGACAAACAGACTAAAGAATGAATGTTCGCGGTCTATGGCTAAACGACGAAAACCGTTCATTAAAACGAACGTACGGATGAACGTCCGCTAAATAACTAAACCGAAAAAAACCGATCTAAAAAAATTAAACCGGGTTCTTAAAAAAAACTAACGGGTTTCTCTCGAAAACCACGGCGGCGACGGGGTCTACCTCCGGTGGGTCAAAGGGCGGCGGCGGCGGTCAGCTCCGGCGGCGGCGGCACGGATCGTGGGTGGCGGCAGCGGGTGGCTAGGGCGGCGGCGGTGCTAGGGTTTGGGGTGGGCTGGGGTGGGCTCGGGCGCTATATAAAGGGGGTAGTCCAGGGGAGTTCTGGCCGAATACGGCCCGAGGTCGGTTCGCGTTTAAAAAAAACATTACACGCAGAAAAACAAATAAAAGAAATACTAAACGAACTCCAAAAATCCCGAAATAAATTTTCCCCGACTTCTAAAATCAAGCCGGACAAGGTGAACATTTATTTGGGGCCTAAATGGAATTTTGAAAAACACGCATTTTTCCTAAATTCAAATAAAACCATGGAAAAACTTCAAAATAGAATCTTATTTGATTTTTTTATTAAATCCTCAATATTTCTTTATTTTGGGAAAGTCATTTTATTCCCTCTCACTTATTTTTATAATTGAAATAATTGAAGATAAAATAAATAAAATCAAATGATCCTATTTTCAAAATTTGAGAAAACTCAAATATGAAAAAAACGAAATCCCCAACTCTCTCTGTGGGTCCTTGAGTTGCGTAGAATTTCTGGATCAGGCCAAAAGCAATAAAATATGATATGCAATGATGATCTAGTGTATAACATTCCAAATTGAAAATTTGGGATGTTATATTACATGGGACCTTTCCTGCCTCTAATGGATATACACATATTTTAGTTGCTGTTGATTACGTTACTAAGTGGGTAGAAGCTATTCGAACTAGTAGTATCGATCATAACACATCTATTAAGATTATTAAATAAGTTATTTCTTGGAGGTTTGGAGTCCCTAGATATTTAATGACTGATGGTGGTTCACATTTTATTCATGGTGCTTTCCGTAAAATGCTTGCTAAGTATGATGTTAATCATATAATTGCATCGCCTTATCACCCATAGTCTAGTGGTCAAGTAGAATTGAGTATTAGAGAAATCAAATTAATTTTGCAAAAGACTGTTAATAGATCTAGAAAGAATTGTTCCAAGAAACTTGATGATGCATTATGGGCCTATAGAACTGCATATAAAAATCCTATGGGTATGTCTCAGTATAAAATGGTTTATGGAAAAGCATGTCACTTACCTGTCGAACTAGAACATAAGGCTTATTGGGCTATTAAAGAGCTCAGTTATGATTTCAAACTTGCTGGTGAGAAAAGGTTATTTGACATTAGCTCACTTGATGAATGGAGAACCCAAGCCTATGAGAATGCCAAATTGATTAAACAAAAGGTTAAAAGATGGCATGAAAAAAGGATACAAAAGCGTGAGCTTAATGTAGGTGATTATGTATTGCTATACAACTCTCGTTTAAGATTTTTTGCAGGAAAGATTCTTTCTAAATGGGAAGGTCCTTAAGTTATCAAGGTGGTCTATCGTTCCGGTGCCATAAAAATCAACAACTTCGAAGGCACAAATCCGAAGGTGGTGAACGGTCAAAGAATCAAACATTATATATCAGGTAATCCTATAAATGTTGAAACAAATATTATTGAAACCGTAACCCCAGAGGTATACATAAGGGACACTTTCTGGAATGTTTCAGACTCCGAAAAGGAATAGGTATGTGATACGGTAAGTAAACTGACTCCAAAACAGTTCTAATGGCATTTTTTCTCCATTTTGGAATATTTAGAAAAATAGAAAAATAAGAAGCAGTCTGGGAAGGTCATGAGGGCTCCACGAGGGTGGAGGGCGCCCCCTACCCCCCTAGGCGCCCCCTACCTCGTGGGCACCTCATGCGCTCTCCGGACTCCTTTTTCTTGCACGTTACGTATTTTGGTCGGTAAAAATTCATTGTATAATCCCCCGAAGGTTTTGACTCCCGTATCATGCAATTATCCTTTATATGTGTTTCGAGTTGTTGTTGCTGCAGATTAGAGCAAGATGTCTTCGCAAGAGTCAGTTGGGGAGAGCCGGGTGTCTCGGCACCGAGATCAATGACAAACAACAATGTTGACCACTTTGGTCCAGCAACGTTGGAAGAGATGGAGGATGATTTGAAGAGGATAGATGCCATGGAGGAGGATCAAGAAGTCACTTCTCACTTCCGAGCTGGATTCACAATGGGGGAACTGCAGAGCTCGGCTATCCCAAACTTGGTTATCCCTTCCAATGTTAGATTTCTTTCTTATGAGAATATGAAAAAGACTGTCACCTGTTCTCCTGTAGCTATGCAATACCCTTGGGTGCAGGGAGCTTTGGCTGTTACAGGAAAACTTCAAAAGGAAATAATGGACCTCAAGCAGCAAGTCAATAAGCTCGAGGAGGAGAATCGTATCCTGAGGGGCATCATCGCCAAGAATATCACATCACCATCTCCGAAAAGGGAGATATAATCACATGGGTATGGGCACTCCCCTTGGCAACTGCCAAGCTTGGGGGAGTGCCCCGGTATCATATCACCATCACTTCTATCTTTACCGTTTTTCTTAGTTCGATCCTTTTGGTAATATTTTGATCTAGTAGAATAAAAGTTTTTAGTATGATCTAGTTTTTAGTTTTGCTTTATGATCCTTCTATATAATCGAGTCCGTGAGCTATATATAATAAAGATTAGTGTTGAGTGAAGGGCTTGATTATTTTGCCATAATCTTGAGTGAATAAAAGAAAAGAGAAAGAAATAAAAGAAACAAGGAGATCATATGGATCTTATGGAGAGTCATGAGCTCACATAGAAAGAGTATGATAAATAAAAGTTGTTGAGAGTTGACAAACATAGTTTGGGTCATCCTTGCAATTAATAGGAAGTAACAAACAAAGAGAGGTCTTCACATATAAACACTATCTTGGACATCTTTTATGATTGTGAGCACTCATTTAAATATGACATGCTAAAGAGTTGACGTTGGACAAGGAAGACAACATAATGGGTTATGTTTTCTTACATCTGAGATAAATTATATTGTCATGGATCATCCAACATGATTGAGCTTGCCTTTCCCCCTCATGCTAGCCAAATTCCTTGCACCAAGTAGAGATACTACTTGTGCTTCCAAACACCCTTAAACCAGTTTTGCCATGAGAGTCCACCATACCTACCTATGGATTGAGTAAGATCCCTCAAGTAAGTTGTCATCGGTGTAAGCAATAAGAAAATTGCCCTCTAAATATGTATGACTTATTAGTGTGGGAGAAAATAAGCTTTATACGATCGTGTGATACGGAAGAAATAAAAGCGACGGACTGCATAATAAAGGTCCATATCACAAGTGGCAATATAAAGTGACATTCTTTCGCATTAAGATTTTATGCATCCAACCATAAAAGCGCATGAAAACCTCCGCTTCCCTCTGCGAAGGGCCTATCTTTTACTTTTATCTCCCACCTTACATAAGAGTCATGGTGATCTTCACCCTTCCTTTTTACATTTTATCTTTTGACAAGCACAACATGTTGTAAAGATCCTGGTATATATGGCTAATTGGATGTGAGTTTTCATGAACTATTGTTGCTGACATTACCCGTGAGGTAAAACGTTGTGAGGCAAAACTATAAGCCCCTACCTTTCTCTATGTCTAATTAAAACTCCATACACATAAGTATTGCGTGAGTGTTAGCAATTATGAAAGACTATAAGATAGTTGAGTATGTGGACTTGCTGAAAAGCTCTTATATTGACCCTTTCCTATGTTATGATAAATTGCAATAGCTTCAATGACTGAGATTATAGTTTGTTAGTTTTCAATGAAGTTTATGATTCATACTTGAAATTGTGATTGAATTGTTACTCTAGCATAAGAGATCATATGACAAGAATTATATAAGTTGCTGTTCAAAGAATGATCATGGTGCCCTCATGTCCGTATTTTATTTTTATCGACACCTCTATCTCTAAACATGTCGAAATATTTTTCGATTCAGGCTTTCTCTTGAGGACAAGCGAGGTCTAAGCTTGGCAGAGTTCATACGTACATTTTGAATCATGCTTTTATATCGATATTTATTGCATTATGGGCTTTTATTACACATTATGTCACAGTACTTATGCCTATTCTCTCTTATTTTACAAGGTTTACAAAAAGAGGGAGAATGCCGGTAGCTGGGATTCTGGGCTAGAAAAGGAGCAAATATTAGAGACCTATTCTACACAGCTCCAAAAGTCCTGAAACTTCACGTTTATTCCTATATGAACATGAATATGCTTTGTGAGTAGTTACGTTTGTTCCTGCAAACATAGGAGAAGTCTTGCTATTAGTAGTCATGTGAATTTGGTATTCCTTCGATATTTTGATGAGATGTATGTTGTCTCTCCTCTAGTGGTGTTATGTGAACGTCGACTACATGGCACTTCACCATTATTTGGGCCTAGAGGAAGGCATTGGGAAGTAATAAGTAGATGATGGGTTGCTAGAGTGACAGAAGCTTAAACCCTAGTTTATGCGTTGTTTCGTAAGGGGCCGATTTGAATCCACATGTTTCATGCTATGGTTAAGTTTACCTTAATACTTTTGTTGTAGTTGAGGATGCTTGCAATTGATGTTAATCATAAGTGGGATGCTTGTCCAAGTAAGGACATCACCCAAGCACCGGTCCACCCACATATCAGATTATTAAAGTACCGAACGCGAATCATATGATCGTGATGAAACCTAGATTGACGATAATTCCCATGTGTCCTCGGGAGCGCTTTTCTCTATATAAGAATTTGTCTAGGCTTGTCCTTTGCTACAAAAAGGATTGGGCCACCTTGTTGCAATTTATTTACTTTTGTTACTTGTTGCTTGTTACAAATTATCTTATCACAAAACTATCTATTACCTACAATTTCAGTGCTTGCAGAGAATACCTTGCTGAAAACCGCTTATCATTTCCTTCTGCTCCTCGTTGGGTTCGACACTCGTACTTATCGAAAGGACTAGGACAGATCCCCTATACTTGTGGGTCATCAGGGCCTAGCGATGCCCGGAGGTTTGCGTGTTCCTCTCGTACACATACGCGCGTGTGTGTGAGGCATTGCGCTCTAACTGAACCCGAGCGAGGCATTCGCCTACTAAACACGAGCGATTGCACTGCAGGCTACACATTACTGAACCCGAGCGATTGATCGATCTGGCTGTTAACTGAACCCGATCGAGCGATTCCTTGACTACTACTACTAACTGAAGTTGATCGAACCTCCTGCCTCTTGATGAATAGTGAGTGTTGTTGCGTGCTTGGATGAACAGTTCTCGGTTTGGGTTGGATGAACAGGACCCCGTGGTAGTAGAGGCCTTTGGAGCTGGTTGAATAGGACCCAGGTCGAGCCGGTTGGGGGTGGATGAACAGGACCCCGTGGAGGGTTGTATGAACAGCAGTTGGAGGAAGGATGGTTGAACAATACTGGTGGAGGGATTGATGAACAGTAGCCCGTGGAGGGGTGGTTGAACAGGACCCCATGGAGAGGGCTGGTTGAACAATAGCCAGCGGAGGAGTGGTGGAGGCTGGATGAACAGGAGACCATGGATGAACCGTAGCTGGTGGAGGCAGGAGGGAGACGCCATGGATGAACAGTAGCCAGTGGAGAAGTGGTGGAGGCTGGACGAACACGAGCCCATGGATGAACAGTAGCTGGTGGAGGCAGGAGGGAGATGCCATGGATGAACAGTCGCAGGTGGAGGCTGGAGGAGGTCGACGATGCAGATGAATAGTAGCCCATGGAGTCCCGTTTTGCAGTACGCCACTCCCCTCTCGATGAACAGGACCCCGTTTCGACCGTAGTGCTTCAACACAAGTCCGATCCCTAAGTTTCGTAGTACACCACACCCCTCCCGATCAAGAGGACCCTGTTTCGACAATAGGAGGTCGAAGAGAGGTCCGTTTCCTCTGGTTTACGGTACACCAAACCCTTCTCGATGAATAGGACCCCATTTTGACCATACACGGTCGCACACAAGGCCGTTTTCCTCCATTTGCGATATGCCAGACACGATTCCGGCTATTCTATCCAAGCCAGTAGGCTCCCATTGAACACGACCCATTTCGACCCAGTCTGTTGCCTCCCGGTGAACAGGACGCGTTCCGACCCAGTCACTTGGCTCCCGGTGAACACGACGTTGTTTCCTCTGTTCTGACCTAGCTAGTTGGTCGCCGATGAAAAGGACGTCATCGTTGCCTCTCCATGTACACGAGCCCTAGCCATACGTACGCGCGAGTAGGCGTTCGAGACCCCGCCCGTATGTACGTATGTGGCCATATTTACTTTCTTGCACCCTGGCTGTACGTACATGTAGACGATATTGACGGGGCTGCGTGACATGCTATGTGCACGCCTCTACTATGACACGTGCCCTTCCTTACTAGGCCACGGGTCACCGCTGCAGCCTGCTGACAGACCGATCAACCAGTATGTACGTACACGTTCGCGACCAGAATGACAACGGTACGTACGCTTCGACTAGGTGGGTCTCGACTATCAGGGAGGATAAGGAGGCACTTCCTTGCATGTGAATATGTAGCTGGTGGGTCCCAGCAGTCAGGTGGAAACGTTTTTTTGCGAAATACGGTGGCTTGTCCGGTGGCTGCCAGGCGGAGGAATAATTATTTTATGCGTAATAAGGTTGCACTTCCTTGATGCGGCCGTGGACCCAACTGTCAGTCTCTCCACGTACAATACTCTTCCGATGGAAGTCGTTCCTTGACCACATTGACCATGCCGCGCTGAGAGCACCAAGGAGGTGGACGATGGCGAGGACTAGGAAGGGGACGACACGGAGCCGAGTAAGATGCGATAGTGGATGCCCACATGGAGAGGAGTACGAGGGTCGATTGGTTCGGCTGCGGTGTGAGGCTACCGTTGCCGCAGAATGACAAAGGGTGTGTGTGAGTAGAGGGATGGCCTGGCCAGAGGTTGGAGTAGGGTGGGGCGGTCAGGCCTCCGGGGTAGCACAGCTGGCCACGGGAGGAAGGAGCAGGCGGCACAACCAGTGCTGTTTTTGTGCAGCTGGAGCAAGAAGACCAGAGGTTGAAGAAGCACTACTATCGTTGGATGGACATCGTACGGTCACCGGAGCTATAAATGGTTTATATTGACTAAGTTGACAAAGTCCTCCGTCCACGTCAACTTCATAGGCCCAATAGTCAGCCTCCAACTATGGTGGCTCCTAGCTAGTAGGGCGAGTTTTCATTTTTTTGTCCGTAATAAGGAGGCACTTCCTTGTGTGTGAAGATGTAGCTGGTGTGTCCGAGTTGTCTGTGGGGGGGGGATTTTTTTTTTGCAAAATACAGAGGACCTTCTGGTGTGTCCCAGCTATTAGGTGGAGGAAACATTATTTTGCGGTTAATAAGGAGGCATTTCCTTGTGTGTGGCCATGGACCCAGCTGTCAGCCTCTGCACGTATAGTCCTCTTCCGATGGATGTCGTTCATTGACCATGACCATGCCGTGCCGAGAGCACCACGACGGTGGACGATGGCGAGGCCTAGGAAGGGAACGACATGAAGCCAGGGAAGACTCGGCAGTTGTTTCCCATGCGGATGGGAGTAGGAGGGTTTACTGGTTCATCTACCGTCGCTGGAGAATAACAACAGGTGTGGGTGAGTGGAGGGATGGCCAGGCCATTGATGGGAGTAGGGTGGGGCCGTGAGGCCTGGGCGGTAGCACAGCCGGCCACGGGAGGAGGGAGGAGGCAGTCCCGCTGGTGCTTGCTTGAGTGGCTGGAGCAGGAAGAGCAGACATTTAGGAAGCACGACGGCCATTGGATGGACATCCAACAGTCACTACTCTCGTGTGTTGACTAAGCTGACATGGCGTTGCGTGTGCGTTAACCTTTTTTAGGAAAGCATACGCGTTAACCAATAGTAGGCACACAAATCAGCCTCAAATCTGTGGAAAACAACATACAACCCATCTGCCATTATTTCTAATAATTTACAACCCATTTGCTAATTCTTAAGGTTTTTTCAGAGCCCATATTCTTTTTGTTAGCATTACAGCCCAAATTGTGGCCACGGTTAAAAAATTAAATGAAAATTTGCATATTTCGGTGTAGTCCAAATTGTGTTTAATCCCGAAATTCCGAGTCACATCCAAATTAATTTTAAAAATAAATTTATATCAATATAAAATCCAACAAATTGTCCACGCATAAAAATCAATGGAATTTAAAATCTTGAAATAATAAAAGAATTTCGAAACTAATTGCTGGTTTGATGTGTTTAGAAAATGTACAGCCCAGTTCTCATTAGTGATAGCGCATTTTCTGGGCAAGCCAAATGAAGCTCTCCTCGTCTTGAAAGTTTTGCTGCACAGCAGGGCTGACAAAGCAAGTAGGCCTTGGTTGTGTATTCTGCAAAAGAACCAAAAAACTGGGCTAGCCATTTTTAGAAACAAAATAACTACTGGGTTGGTCTTGTGGTAAACACAAAAGAAAAGGCTGGCTAGACAGGCTGGATTACCCCGCACAGCCCAGTTGACACCCTGATTGCATCTCAAAAATAAAAATAACTGGGCGAGCTACTGGGTCCTTGGTGTCAGCTGCTCCTTGTGCAATTCTCTCGTTTCTTGGCTACGTTGACAATGGCATGGGACCTAGATGTCGGAAATCCATTAGGAGGAACCATTTTTCTGGCTTGAAATAAGGAGGCACTTGCTTACATACTGCCATGACCTTGGTGGGTCCCTACTGTCATCCTCTCCACTCCACATACAATAATCTCTTGATTGTCTATGCGTCAACCTAGTAGGCCCTCAAGTCAGCATCTAAAACTGTGGCGGACAAATACAACCCATTTAAAAAATAACAGCCCATTCCATACGTTCAAATGGAAAGTTCAATATTCAGAGGAAAGTAATAGGTCTGATCCATATATAGAGTACTGAACTTCTATGTTGACAAACATCATAGCCAAGTTAACTATCTACTCCCACTAATACTCTAGTAGTGTAGAAGTACAAACTTACTCTTAGCTAACTAGATGACACCGGCCGCCATCTGTGGTAGACGCTAAATGCCGGCACCAACGTCCTCCGCCTTGCCTTGGACTTGCCGGAGGTGCGATAGGGTGCATTGCTCGCACGCGTTGGCCCTTTCCATGCCGGCGTGGTCCATCGAAGTTTCGGCTTCTAAGCGAGAAACCCACTTGACGAGCTGGTAGTAAAATTTGGTGTCGTGCATCCGGGAGCCGACATCCATGTAGTTGGCCAAGTCGCGGGCGCTCTGCTCGCGACTCAAAGCGGCGGTGCACTGCTGCTCCATGCCCCGCTAGCGGTGTAAATCAGTGATACACTGCTCCTCCGGTAGGCGGTCATGCTCCAATAAGTCCTCGTACTCCGCATTACCATCTAAAGACCGATTGAATGCCTCCTCCCTCTGTCTTCCTTCCCGTGAATAACCAAACACTAGCTCTGGCTGTGAGTGCCTCTGGCGTCACCTATTGCGGACATTCGGCGGCATGATGGGCGTGGCGAGAGCAAGGGCAAGTGGCGAGCGACGTCGGGCCGGTGGGGGTTGTGAGGGGAGCCGATAGGGAGAGTTGGGTGATGGTGCTTTGGGACAACGCCAGGAACCAGTAATTGTTGGCGGAAGGTAGGTGAAGCAGCGTGTCGCGAGAAACGCGGTGGTCATTGGAATTCAATGCATAAGAAGGCATGGCTTAGTGCGTCAGCTTACCGTGGTAAACTAGAAAAATGATGTGTCGTCCCATCCCGTTAGTGGTTTGTCCCGTCTGTGCTGGGTCGCACATCGGCTTTTTGATGGTCAAACAAGTGCATTCGAATCATGCAGATGAGGTACTCCCTCCTTGTCAAAAAATATTCCACCACTCATCATCTACCTTGGTTGGTGAGATTTTTTAATTAAGCCTTGCAAACCGGAAAGGAGGTAGTACGTGTGTGACCCGCTATTTATTTGTGTAGGATCGAGTAGGTCGGATAGTGTACATGTACGATCGCATTAGCCGATGAACGTTCGCTGGGAGATAAGGCATCTGCGAACATTTTTGCTGGCAATTTCTTCAGATTCGCATGGCATTTTCTTAAAACAGCTTGTCAGTTTCTTCAGAGGTAGGCATTTTTAATCAAAAAACTGCCACCTTTTGATCTTGCGTCGCAACTAAAACTGCTAGGAGCATATTAGTAGGCTAGCTAGTGATCGATCTGTAACTTGTAAACACTGAGTGAACAAAAATAAGGAACTTCTAGTAACTTGTAAACACTGAGAACACAAAATTAAGGATCATGCTGTGCATAGTAGTAAGAGTCGATCCGTTTGAAATGTTCCCACGAGAATCACATGCATGACGTTGTAATATGTTCACATTAGTAGCCCAAATTTAGAAACAACTAAGTAACATGTTAATGCATTTCAATGATTCACAGATCATAAACAAATATATTGGTCCAAAAGCAAAGATCTAGAAAAAATATATGTTCCTACTAACATGGATGCTTCTCTGGGCCAACATTCAGTACATAGTGAAAGAGAAATTTTTTTGTGAAGTCTACAATTCATCTTGCAAATGTAAGTGGCTTCACCAACAGCTGGAACCATCAGAATGAACCACACATGATGGAGGAACATCCACTACAATATGATTTAGTCTTCTCTTGACCACACGGCGAGACTATTTTCGGAACACAAACTTTAACTTAGGCAAAATGATGGCCATTGTATAATCAGACCAAAGCAATGAACCTCCTAGTGTTCGCCAATAAATAGTACACTACCACTTTTGTGTTGTCCATGAAATGACTATCCAACCTTTCTGTGTCTATTTTCAAATGGCACTACATGCAGTGAGTATACTATTTTCTTGTGCAGTTCCACCAAAATTGCGGTCACTTTGTTTGTTTGCCAAATAACAACGGGCATACATCCGTCTGCACAAATATCAAGTAGCTAGAAAGCATATACCCCACGTAGTATTTTCGGTTTAAACACATCTCTTACGCTTCGCATCTGTCATGTTTTGCACTGGACAATTTCGTACTGAATTGATTTGCTGGTACAGAGCAGAAATATAGCACCTATTTTTCATCAAACCAAGGATATCCATGTTCGTAGTGATGGAAGAGGTGAAATCGATACAACCGAAATTGACCACCCAATCATTGAATCATGTCACGCACCTCCAATGTAGGTCCGCCTTGCCAATAAATTCACATGCAAACCACTAATATTACTATCTAATGACAGTACAAAAAGAGTAGCAAGATGCTACCAAACCATGTACCTTCGTAATGAACAGCTGATAGTGCCACCAATTGGATATAAAGGTTTGGAAGAAAACATGCTCCTAATGTTGAACCATTTGGACTTTTTGTGCAATTCCACTAAAATCGAGCATCCCTGTTTGCATATATTGAAAGTGTGATTACTATAAAAGTGGCACTAGTTGAAGCATGGACTCACAAATATAAGCTTTCCAATTTCTGAACGGGAAAAGGTAGCAAGACTGTTTCTAACCACCTGTTTGAAGGAATAAATAAGGCAACAGTGGCTGATGTCAGGAAGGCATACATAGTATTTTCTTAAAAACTGAACCATTCCTGACCTTTCCTCTTCTTTTAAGCATATTTTGTGCAGTTTAACTAAAATAAAATGCACCTACTTGACAATTCAGTGACACTGTAGAAAAATAAGTGACTTAACATTACATCATGATGTCAGGTATGTAATCGACAGGCATTAGAGACAAACATACATACCTCCTCCGATAACATAATGAACATTAATTTTAACAAAGGTGTGACTAGCTTTACCAGGATAATTTGATTGAACTCTACAGCCTCTGTTCCTTAATATAAGATGTTTTCGCAGTTCAATTTAAAGTACCCAAATGTCTAGTATTTAGAAAACAGGTAGTAGTTTTCTTAAGAACATATCTGGGAAAGCTTGCCACACTTTATATATGTCCATACGCTAATGCAACACCATTCGAATAGTAAGAATATACACTAATCCAGTGGCTAGTGCAATAGTAGAGTAGTTTTGTTATTATGGGGTACAGTATAATGGTTTTACTAAACAAATTTCCATAAGCTAGCACTGAAAGATTTCTATAAGAATTAACAATACAAAATGTGAAGGTAACAATTTTTAGCATTGGTATACTAGCTGTGCAACATGATTAAACAAATACAAATGTCTGAAGGTAACTAGCATTATTAACTAATGACAGTATATAAAAAATTGCAAACTATTTACCTGCAAGGTAAATATCATTTCGAACTCAAGGGGACTTGAATTTTTTTATCCCAATCCTGATAATCGATCAAACATAAAAACTTGATCTAACGAATCAATACAACAGCCAAAAGAGGAGGAGGTGCCGACTATTGACCTTTCCTCTTCTCTTCATAATTTTTTGTGTAGTTTAACTGAAATAAAATGACATCAGCGCCTTGGCATTTTGGTGACACTGTACAAAAAATTGACTTATCCCATGAAAGTGTAATCTATAAGCATTAACTATGCAAAAATATGAGGGTAGTAACAAGTTTAATCATTGGTATACTGGCTGTGCAAGAACATTAGAATGCCTTAGCTGAAAAATATTTAATACATCCACAATCAACAGCTAACCCTAAAATAATCCAGATACATTAAATGGCATTGCTTAAATTTATTAGTGGTACTAGACTGAGTGCGGCATTAGTTAAATGTGGCATCACTTTAGCACTAGCATTGGTTGACTTTACCGCTGGCGTTATACTAACAGCAAAAAAGTGGCAATAAGAGCATGGGAGGCCCATTCAGACAGTGGGTGCACCAGTACGATGTACCACCATGGACACATAGAGTTGTGAGGGAGGTATGGTTGCCCAGAACAACAAATATTCAGGCAACATATGTGGATTACGTCTCGTTTTTGTTCTCTTTAGCCACCTTTTTCCTATGTGAGGACAACAAACCGATCGACCTGGCCATTCTCTATTGCGTTGTCATGCCTTTCTACCCTTTTTCACCCTTTTTCAACCAAGAGAAATGAGACTTATTCCTTAGCTACTGATATACCCATTTTCAACCTAGATACTGGTTTGGTGCCTAGTGTCTTGGACAGTACTTTCTCCCTTCCTTTCCTTATTCAACCCAGACATGGATTAGTCTGCATGAAGTAGGGTTTCCTTTAATAGTGCAAATTAAGGTTTTCGTCTGCGTGACCAGCAGAGCAGAGGATTGCAAATTGGGAAAATGGTGGAGTGGAAAAAGATCCACATGTAGCGATGTGGAAGATGGGGCAATAGAACGAGGCTATGGTTCGATCAGAGGTAGCATTCCTGAGGGTCGGCGGGAAGTGGCTTAGCTCGTGGTCGTCATCTTCTTCACACACACTACGCCAATGAGCTTGGGGACGGAGGCCATCAAGTGCGAGCACTAGGTCTGAGAGGACGGACTTGTTGTCAGTGCGTGACCTCGCTCACTGATTACGAGTGCGTCAACGTTGCACCCCTTCTCTTCCCCGGTGGATCTGTGACCACCGGTGAGGAGGGAGAGAGAGGCTGTCATTTTTAGATTTGGAGAGAGGGTGATAGTGTGAGAAGCAAGTGGGCTGCCTTTAGCAAGCAAGCGATGAAGCTCCAGCCTTTTTTGATACTAGTACTAGAGGTGGAGTATTGGTAGAGTAGTTTATATTTTCTCTACATATAGTACCAGTCAGTCGTGCTTCAAAACTGAACGACATGCCAATAAAAAATAAAGCATAGAAATAATGCGTCACCTCAGGCCAACTCGGCCAGATCTCATTTTGCAAACCATGTTTCATAGACATGTGGTCCAGCTCCAACATGTCAGTGATACAACGATGAGTACTTTTGTACAATTTCCGAAAGACGTCTATGTAGGTTGGGACACTTCTTCGTGTACCGTGGCAACCGTCCACCGCCTCTTCACTTGTCCCTCTCGATTTGGAACTGCTATCGCACGCTCTTCCTCCCTCCTCCATTTGCCTTCACCCTTGCTTCTACCATTGTTCGATCGTCTTCTCCATGGAGGGAACATGACGGAAATGACCCCATTATTCTTGCCCCGATCTGAAAGATGACGTGGTGGAGGAACTCATTGATTTATGCAACATCATCACCTCTGCTAGCATGGCAGGTTCGTTCAAGACCATTCTCGACTCAACTAATAACATCATTACAAAGAACCCAAGGGTCCAGGAGTGGTTTGAACTCCCCTATCTTTTTTGCCATGACCCTGATCACTGGCGCGCGAACGACGGATGCTCGCCTTGTGCAAGTTGATGATGCTTGATAATGATACGTGTGATGCTAAGATGCCATCGCGTGAGGGTAAGGCTTGGGCAGGCGCAAATGGAGATTGGGTCGTTTATATTGGGTAGAACTGCGAGGGGGAACTTGTGAATGTGTACACTCGTCACCAGGTTCCAAGTCCTACGATCATGGTGACTGTCGTCTATAGAAGATAGCAATTTGTGGAGTTCCCGACCACTCTTGGTGTTATAGGAATGCTTGTGTTGTCGGTATCTTCGACAAGCTTGTTGCCATCCTACATACTTCGACTCAATGGATATTGCTCAAAAATCAGTTTCTATACACGGATGTGTACTATGTAGCAATTCAATACGAGGGTCTTGTGTTTGCTGCCACCACTTGTGGCACTGTTTTTGCATGCAATCTTGATGCTCTCAGTACGTTTGTCTTCCATCGTAATTATAATTGCTTCATCCACATGCATTCGGGTTTGCTAGTTTCCCTTTACTAATTAACCTTCTTATTCTTCCAAGGTCCTGTGAACATTCCACCACCTATACTTGAAAAATTTTATAACCAAGGGGGAGATGATGATGGTGATGATCACAAGCATGAGGACGAGCAGGACATGTTGTTCTCAGTGGCGCCTGGCAACTTATTCCAATGGATCACCTCTTCTTGTCTATATACAGGGCACTGCTAATGTAACTAAGGAAGCAGGTGCTGTCTCGCATGGTCGCACACTCCGGACCTATTCCAACATCCGTTGTAGGGTAATCGGGATGGATACTAGTGTTCTAGCGCCAACACCTTCTCCCTGGTTCAGTATTGATAGTCTTGGAGGAAACTCGCTCTTCCTTGGACAAAACTATCCAATGATGGTGAAAGGCAATCCAGCTGCTGTTGGCACAATGCTACTACCATTTGTGAGAAGCAACTTTATCTATACCTCGGACATTGTTATTGTTCCCTACCATGGCTATCACAATATGCGTCCTAATATAGGCCGCTTTAGCCTAGATGATCAGTCCTACGTTGATGTCGAGATTGACAATAGCTGGCCCTTCCCAGAGGCTTACCTATGGTTCAAAGCAAGCGTTTCCAATGCCGAGGATTGGTTGAGCTGAAGTTCATTCCATTGCTTGTTATTTGTTGTGTGATGAAAACTTGTGTATTTACTAGAATGTTTTGTTGGAACTAATCTATAATCGAACATGTATCCTCGTTGTCGTTGTGTGTTGATGACTTGTTGTATGTAATGAATGCTACATTTGCATATGCATTTCATAAACTCAATTTATGAATGGTTTTCGACTCACTTCTTGGAGTGTGAGTACCGTAGTTGTATAGCCAGCATTCGGTTAAATGAAGTTGCCACATCACATAGAGCCAACCTAATATTCAAGTATGCTAGCACAATAGTTAGTTTTAGTTAGATCAACTAGAGTTAGGTGTTGCACGGAGGCCGAGAAATATGGTGATAGCGTGACTGCGTGAGGTGGGCTTGTACGTAGTATGATGTAGGCATATGGCTTGCCGTGTTTCCTACTCCTCTAGTCTATATGTGGAGAATATTTGGTCGAGTTCTCCCACCTTTTGCTGACATGCGGGTCATCCAGAAACCAGGTCATGTCATGCAAGAAAATGGAGTGCTTGTTGATGCCACGTGATGTGCATCTTGGGTTAAACTATAAATAGAATCTTACTTTTGAGTAACTCCAAAAGCGGCCATGAAAGAACTTTTTTGGATTTGTTTTTCATCACCAGCACGTCGAGGTGAAAGATGTGCAGGTTCAGTGGGTCCTCTTGCATTTTCACTGACATGTGGGACCGCACGTGAGCAAACAGACGATGGGCTCCGTGCGTCTGCTTGCTGGCTGAGAAGAGAGAGAGGAGGGCTGAGCACGGACTCCAGGAAATTTCACGACAATGTGACTAGTACTAGTGGTGTATCGTACTCCTTGGGAGATAATGTGTCCGCTCTATGTAACCAGCACCTCGATATAGTGGGGTGACATGGGACATAACTAGCATTCATGTCTAGCAGTACGTCACATGCCACCCACACGAGTCCCATCTGACACCAATTTTCTTGGAGTCCGTGCTACAACCATCTCTTCTCCCTCATGTTTTCTCAGCCATCGCGTGGTGGGCGGGCTGGGGGTTTGCAGATAGTCGGTTTGCTCAACTACGGTCCCACTTGTAAGTGAAAATGCAACACAACATGCATTCCACCTTGAGCGGCGTGCCGGACCAACCGTGTGGGGGTGCGACTGAGCATGGCAGGCTTTTCCTTTTGAACTTGTAACTTGTAAAATTTGGTTCTGCTCCATGGTGCGATCGATAGATAGAAATAACGATTTTCCCTAGAGTAATGAGAAGTTTGGTTCTGGCGTGGTTCATGCTTGAGTACGTATGAATATTGTGAAGTTGATGTGAAAGGTAAGATAATTACTAGTATTACCATATACTACTACATTGATTTGACGGAAAGATAAAGATACATACGGATCCATCAACGACATCCTCACGCCCTAGTGCTCCGGGTCACCAACCGACATGTGAGGAGCAGCAGCGTTGGCGGCGAGCTCAACGTGCTTCTGAACAATCTCGTCCAAGGTTGCCCTGCGGTCCAAGAAGGCCAGCGTCCTATCGTCCTCCTCTTGCATGTAGTAGTCCTTGTGGACGATTTGCACGTAGACGTGGGTGATTATGTCGATGGTGTCTTGCTGCTGCAGGCGCTGCGCAGCGAGCGCGACGTCGAGGTGGACATTCTCTGGTGCGACAGTGTGCATTCGCAAGGCCACCAGTGCGTCGAAGATGTTGGTACCATAGAGGCCGTTGAGGGTGGCGGGCATCGCAAAGCCAGGGAACATGGGTTGGAGGCGTACGTCGAGGTCATCCGCCATCTTCTTGACGATGGTGAACTTGTCGAGGAAGCCAACGAGGACCTCATCGGACAAGGAAATGAAGCTATCATCCAGGCGGCCTCTCGCCCTGGCGGCCTCAAGCATGACCTGGAGATGTTCCTCGGTGCCGGGCTACAGGCCGGCGTCGTGGACCATCTGACACAGTCAGCTAGTGCTCGCGCTCATCACCTCCATGAGTCTAGCTTCTAGTCAATTGATTTTGCGATTGGGGTGATTACTCTTGCCTTTGGTTAGGGTGCGTAGGTGCTAAGGATTTCGTAGATTGGACTGGCGGAGAGCCTTTATATGAGAAGTGCAGACTAAGATCTGGTGCCTTAACTGCACCTGCCTTTGGTCTTGAGTGTATGCTGGCGTGAGCTAGGTTGAAGCGCTGGATGTATTTCTGCAGAGTCTCTCCCGGCTGTTGCTTGATGCAGCGCAGGTTACCTGTGGCCGGAGGGCGGTCGCGAGTGCCTTGGAAGTTGGCGACGATGCGGTCGCACATCTCACCCCGGAAGGAGATCGAGCCTGGAGGCAGGTTCAGGAGCCACGAGCGAGCGCCATCCTTGAGAGCCATGGGAAACCAATTCGCCATGACTTTCTCGTCGCCGTTGGCCGCCTCGATGCTCAGCTCATAGAGCTCCAGGAACTCCGCCAGGACGGGGCTGCCGTTGTACCGAGGAGGCAAATCCGGCTTGAACTTGCCTGGCCAAACAATGCTACGCAGCTCGGGAGCGAAGGCGCGGCAGCCTGCCGTGGCCATCGGGGAACTTGCCTGCCCTTGACGTTCGTCTATCGCCGCCAAAGGCGGCACGTGGTCTTGTCATGGTGGTGCTGGGAGCGCTGGAGTGTTTTCTTGCGGCCGGGGAACCTCTTGACAGCTTCCTTCTTCGTGCGTGGGCACACGTCACGGTGGATCACGCCGCGGGACCGCGCGTCTTGGGGCGAGGACACCGTCTTGACGCGGAGGAGGCGGTGTTGCTCCGTGAGCTGCGCGTCTTGGAGCGAGGGTGCCGTCTTGATGCGAAAGCGGTGGAGGCACTCCATGAGCTACATCGCCCGTGGTTGGAGGTGGGCATGGTAGCGAGAGGGATGGTGCAGGAGAACCCCCAGCGGCGCTGACGAGCTCAGCGATGCGGTCCAGCCAGTCCTCATAGAGGTCGCCGATCGGGTGGTAATGCAGGAGCTCACGTGCCATGAGCATCTCAGCCTACACGCCCGTGGGTGCACGGCGAGCATGAGACGATGAGCCATCCGGAGTCAACGATGGTGTGGCAGTGCGGCCGTCCCGCCGCACGGAGTGGTGCAGCGAGGACTCTTGCTGCTCGTTTGCTGTCGGGCCGGTAGCAGTGTTGGCAACAGGAGATGGAGAACAACGGGGAGGCCCGCCGACAGGGGCTGTCTGAGTGACACGGGCGGCGAGGGCGGCCGGGCGCTCGGCCCGGGCTCAACGTGCACCCGACATGGATGTGGTGGAGCGGTGGAACGCGGATTAGCAGAAGGAAAGCTTCAACGAACCCCTACCTGCAACGCCAAATGTTGTATTTCGGGTTCCGGCAAAACCCTTGAGGTTCGAACACTGGGGTGCGCATGAAGATCTCTCCCCCTCTAGCTCACGCCCTCACCGCAATCTCAAGGCTCAGCACGTCGAACTCGCAGAACAAAGGGACACAAGATTTATACTGGTTCGGGCCACCGATGTGGTTTAATACACTACTCTAGTGTGATGTGGTGGATTGCATCTTGGGCTGAGGATGAACAATTACAAGGGAAGAACAGCCTCCAGAGGAGAGGTGCTCTTGTGCTTGGTTAGTTTGTGTGGTTGCCTTGGTGCAATGGATCCGGTCCAAGAAAAGATGATTTCGTCTCTCGATGAGCCGATCCCTGGCTACGGTGGTGGCTAGTCCTATATATAGAGGCCCGGGTCCTCTTCCCAAATATTAGGCGGGAAGGGATCCCACAACTGCCAGTTTCAAGGGGGACAGCTAGTACAAGCTATCCTGACAAAAGATGTTCTTCGCCTGCCAAAGGCTCTGGTGCTGACGCCGTCTTGGGCTCCATGGTGACCTCCATCCTGACGTCCTGCTGGTCTTGGTCTCGTTGCACCGATATGGAAACCTTTGCTTGACGCCTCGGGACACCGCGCCTGCGCTTGCCTCTTTAGCACCAAAGGGGAAGCGAGGACACTACGTGCGCTGGCGCCCGCCTGGCCTTGGTCGTCATGGCTTGCGTCACAGGAACCTCACAAGGCGCCCCTTGCCTTGATCTCTCCTCCCCTCGCGAGCTAGCCTGGTGAGGCCGCCCCCGAGGAGGTCTTGAGTGTTTGCTGGTGAAGATGGGCCGTACAGGGCTGCTGGTGGAGCCACGACATGGGCCGTAGGCAGGCATGTCTGGGGACCCCCATTCCCAGGACGCTGACAAAGATAGCAGAGGAAGAACTAGAGGTTACCAACACGTTTCAAGGAGTTAATCTCGGTAGGAGCCATCCTATGGGAAAGATCATGTTGCGGTAACGTTTGGGATAGAACTAAACTACCGGGCTGAGAAGATTGTGTTTGATTTGGTCGATCTCCCCCTGCCATACACTGGGATTCTTGGGTGCCCGTCCTTGGCTAAATTCATGGCGGCACCCCACTATGCCTACAACACCTTGAAGATGCCTGGGCCACTTGGAGTCATCACCATCACATCAGATGAGAAGGATCCAATCATATTTGTGGACAAGATGTATCGGGACACAATCGCGGCAGAGGCAACGACAGTAGTGGATCCTGCCAAGGAAAGCAAAGGAAAAAAGGGACCTTGTAGGGCCTCCGGCAAGGAGTCCGGGAAGCGTTCCCCCACCGAGTGCACGACACCCGTTGACGATGTTCCGGTGTGTTCCAACAACAAGAAATCCAAGGTCGCTGCACCCCAAGTGAAGAAGGTCCCCGTAGGGCTGGCTCGCATTGATGGTACTCTTACCATCAGCGCCACCCTCGATGACAAATAAGAAAGCGCACTCGTTGCCTTACTGTGGGCGAATATCGATGTGTTTGCTTGGCAACCATCTGATATCCCCGGCATTCCCAGGGAGGTTCACCTTGATGTCTGCCCACACACTCGACCTATCAAGCCGAAAGTTAGGAAGCAGGCCTTGGAGAGGCAGCAGTTTATTGCGGAAGAGATCAAGAAACTTGAGGCAGCTGGTTTGGTTAGAGGAGTGTTGCATCCCACATGGTTGGCAAATCTAGTGGTAGTCCGGAAGGCTAACGGAATTGGAGGCTTTGCATAGATTTCACAGATCTCAACAAACTTTGCCCGAAGGACCTGTTTCCCTTATCGCCTATTGATCGGATTGCGGATTCCACTTCAAGTTGTGATCTTCTTTTTAGATGCATATTCTGGGTATCACAAAATCTTCATGTCCAAGGAAGATTAAGAGAAGACGTTGTTCATTACTCCATGTGGTACGTACTATTTTGTCCGCATGCCGTTCGGACTAAAGAGTGACGGGTCCACTTTTGTGAGGGTAGTCTAGATTGGTTTTGAGCTACAGCTGCACAGAATCATAGAAGCTTTTATGGATGACATTGTGGTCAAGACCAAGGATAGAGCTACCCCTATCCAGGATTTGGAGGAGACATTTGCAAATATGCGCAAGATCAATTTGAAGCTCAAACCGGAGAAGTGTGTATTTGGTGTTTTCTCCGGCATGCTGCTTGGGTTCTTCGTGTCCCATTGTGGGATCGAAGCCAACCCCGACAAGATCAAAGCCATCAAGCAGATCCAAGCACCAAGAACAATTAAGGATGTGAGGCGCCTGACAGGATGAGTTGCGCACTAAGCAGATTCATCTCCATGTATGCCGAGCACGCCCTGCCGTTCTTCAGAATTTTGAAGAAGGCAGGGCCAGTGAACTAGACCCCATAAGCAAATACAGCTTTGCAAGAGTTGAAGGCCTACTCGTCCTCTGTGCCTACCTTGGTTGCTCCTAAACCCCAGGAGCCGTAGTTGTTGTACTTAGCGGCAACTAACCAAGTGGTCAGTATAGCTTTGGTAGAGCAAAGAGAAGTGGATGAGGAAGAGAGTGAGCAAGGACTGGTAGAGTCAGAGAAGGATAAGGACAGCTATGAGCATGTCAACGAGGGCAACCCCAAGGATGCGGCAAGGAAGAAAGTGGTGCAGCACCCAGTGTACTTTGTCAGCTCCCTGTTACAGGGGGCTAGATCAAGGTACTTTGGCGTCCAAAAGTTGATCTTTGGTCTCATCATGGCCTCAAGGAAATTGTGCCACTTCTTCCGAGCCCACGATATCATGGTTGTCACTCATTTTCCATTGCAGAGGATACTCCAAAACCCTGAGTCTACCAGCAGAATACTGGAGTGGGCTTTGGAGTTATCCTTTGAGGTTTGAGAGCATATCAACTATTCAGAGCAGGGCCTTGGTAGATTTTATTGTACAATGGACGCCAACCCCTGATGAGGAAGTGACAGAGACAGTTATCCCTGGCAAGGAATCAACCAAAGATTGGATTATGTATTTTGATGGTGTTTTTCCCTACAAGGTGCAGGAGCTGGCATGCTTCTCATCACCCCCTCCAGGGAGCACTTGAAGTACGTCCTCCAAATGCATTTTGCCCGGGAAGAAGCAACAAACAATATAGCTGAGTACGAAGGGCTCCTTGCCGGGATCAGGATTGCAGCTGAATTGGGAATTAAGACGCTGATCATTCAAGGAGATTCACAGCTTGTGGTGAGAAAAGTCAACAAGGATTACAAAAGTCCATTGATGGAGGAGCGCTTTGACAGATTGCAAACAGATCATGTACCCCATGCGGAAAATAGCATAGTTGATCAACCTCTCCTAGTAGGGCCGTCCGCTCCTGGTAGAGACCCTACCGAAAACAACTCCTCACAGCCTGCCGAACCACACCCTCCAATCGGGCCCATGGACCCCATGACCGAGGCATGTGCTCCCACAGCAGAGGAGGTGCTACTAGTCCTTGTAGCTGAGCCCCAGGCTCCAACTTGGGCAAGGCAGATTGTCCACTTCCTCCACACCGGAGAGCTTCCCGGTGACCAAGATGAAGCTGAAAAAGTAGCCTGGAGGGCCAGTATCTATCAGTTTGTCGATGACACTCTCTACAGAAGGAGGCCCAATGGTGTGAAATTGAAGTGCGTCTGCCGGGAAGAAGGAAAGGAACTACTGGATGATATACACAAAGGCCTGTGCTACTCCCACATTGAATCAAGGGCATTAGTTGGGAAAGCATTCCAACAAGGATTCTATTGGCCCACTACCCTCCAAGATGCGGTCGAGCTAGTCACCAACTGTGAAGCCTGCCAGTTCCATTCCAAGAAAACCCACCTGCCTGCCCAAGCTCTTCAAACAATCCATATATCATGGCTAGTTTTGGTTTGGGGGTCTATATCCTCGGCCCCTTCCACCGAGCAATCGGGGGATTTGAATTCTTCTTCGTTGCTATCGACAAGTTTACAAACTGGTCAGAAGTGACTCTCGTGCGAAAGGTGACTGGTCAGTCAGCTATCAAGTTCTTGAAAGAGATGGTGTGTCGTTTTGGAGTTCCGGCAAGGATCATTACCTACAACGGCACCTAGTTCACGAGTCGCGCCTTCATGCAATATGTTCATGCCCTCGGATGCAAGTTCTCATTTGCCTCTGTGGTACACCCCGGAGCAATGGACAAGCAGAGAGGGCGAACGCTAAAGTGCTACGCAGACTCAAGACGAGAACCTTTGATACGCTGCAAGAGCATGGAGGGCAGTGGATCGAGGAGCTGCCGGTAGTTCTCTAGTCCCTCCAAATGATAACAAACTGGGCAGACTCTCTTCTCCCTGGTTTACGGGGCAGAAGCAGTTATCCCCACGAAACTCATTTACGGGTCTCCTCGAGTGCTTGCTTACGAAAAAGTAGCCCAGGATCAGCACCGGCGTGATAGCGCTGTGCTACTTGAGGAGAACCGTCTCCGGGCTGCTACGCATGCTGCATGCTATCAGCAAGCCCTATGTCGCTATCATAGCCGCATGGTTCATGCCGGGTGTGTTGAGTAAGGTGACCTTGTCCTTAGGTGCATTCAGTCTGCAAAGGTTACAAACAAGTTGTCACCAAAGTGGGAAGGCCCTTACCGGGTAGTACGAGTAACCAGACCTGGCGCAATCCGTCTGGAGACCGGAGATGACACTCTATTGCAAAACTCAGTGAATATTGAGCATCTCTGCAAGTTCTACACGTAAGGTGCGGCTGTCGGGCCCTGCACGACAGCCACCGTTTTGTATAGGCCTTGCCTCAGCTGCATGTAACCCCTTGTACAAAGCCAGGGCGATCACCCTGTGCAAGAGAAAATAAATAAGCGCTGTGGAGGGCGCCCAACCAAGATTACATGCATTCATGAGCATTCCAATACCACTGCATAAGAATTTCATGAGCATTTTCATACGCATATATATATATATGGTCGCATCTTGCATTCATTCTCATATGCATGAAGTTGCAGGTTCTTGCTGTGAACTTGGCTTTGACAAGAAGTTGAGAAGATTGTTCGGCACTGCGATCCCCGGCAAGCCAAACAGATAATTTCTACCCCCTGTCCGTTAGTGTCATGTAACCTATAACTTGTGCATAAGAAAACTTCACCACTCTTTGAGACTTGGGTGCTCCCATCCCTGACTCAAACGTTGCTTCGGTCAGGATGGTCGCAGTGGCCCTTGGTAAAGAGAAGTTGGCGTGGAGCTGGTCCCTTTGTCTGTCACCCGGTAAACATAGCTCTCTAGCAGATAAAAAGGGTACCAGCAGGATAGCCTGCCGGGGAAAACTCGTTTATTTACATTTAAGAGGCATCCCACCTCTACATGGACATACACATGCACGGGTTCCCAGCAAGGTTCATATTTTTCATTAATATGCAGATACAAGTACAAGCATTACAGAACACAAACACGGGCTCGAGAGATTACATTATTTGGATTAAAATTTGCCTAAGCCTACAAATTTAAGATTGAAAAAAGATAAGTGCCCTGTTACGCCTATGCCCTTGTCCATCTCCCTCGGGGTATTACAAGGAGGGACTAAAGAAGCAAGAGGCGGACTCGGCTTGGATTCGGCTCCTCCACAGGATCAAGACGCCGCCGCCCTTTGGTTGGGAGGGAGGAACCAGAGGGCAGGAGGGACAGAGGCGCTAAAGGGATCCCATATGGGGGTAGCAGAGTCATCGACAAATGCGAGCCGTCAGAACGGCTACCCCCACTATTGGTGCGTCATGGGTTTCTACTACCTCCCGTACCACTACCGTTCGATGATCCCGTCGCGGCAGTCGTACCGGACACCATGCTCTCCGAAGGACTCCCCGCAAAGAGCATGGTTGTGCCCAGCGGGACTGATATCGGAAGCCACCATGCGCCTAGAAGACGTGGATAGGAGCAAAGATTCCTCTTGTGCGGCGAAAGAACGTCACCCAGGAGGAGTCGGGGTCACCTTTGCCAACGGCGACTTCCTTCTATGGCCCCTCCCCGGTGTTGCGAAAGGAAGAAAAATGGGCGGCGATCGACTACCACGCGCCACACCAGCCTCGAGCTTCGACATGGTGTCGTCCGCGTCCCCTCCCATTGAAGTCAAGGCCATGGGCGGCCCCGCGGCAAGTATGCTGGGGTTGCCACTCCCGGCGTTGTCACCGCACCACCCAAGTCTCCCTTTCAGATCTAGGGGAGGTTTCAAGATGCATCCCGGGGCACAGCCCCAAGCTCTTTTTCTCAGTATAACTAGAAGAGGACATAAGAGGAAGAATGCGAGGATGGGTGACTCCGCCCTCCTCCACCCGTCCTTTTATAGGCAGACTGGGAGGGGAGCCTCTCCATCAACGGGAAGCCACCATCCTCATTCGCCAATTCAAGATGACTGGGCCCTCGCCTTCATGCTCTCCCATGCCACACGCCTCCATTACCTACCTCGCACGATGCATGCAGCATACGTGGCTAAGGATAAGGGCGTGGTGGGAAGAGTAAATTGACATTTTCTACCCCGTGCTTTAAAGTCATTCATGGGCCATTACTGGAGCACCCCCACCACTATTGGCTTTACATGATGCACGGGGATAGGAGAAACTTGCCCGGAATCAAGGTTACTGAAGAACCAGAAAAAACCTCAAGAGACCAGTCTCTTCAAGCAACCCTGCCTATACACTTATTAGGCCTTACCACGGCGAACGGCGGCAGAAAGCGACATCGTCCAGCTTCAAAGATGAGCTCCTTGAGCTGATCTAGGGAGGGGGATAAGAACCACTCATCGAACTTGGCTTGGACCTTGCAATTGATACTAAACGGGCAGATGGCAAGGCGTCTGGCAGGCCCAGTGTGCAATGCAAGGATCTTGGAGACTGCGGCCATGCGTTTTCCTTCACCATCGCAGAGGCAGCTCACGACAATGAGGTTGAGAGGGACGCGGCGCTAGAGGGGGCACCACCGCCGGGAGAGTAGGGTGGTCTACACGGCATAGTTGGTGGGAAGGAGGCCAATGATGACGAGCAGCATGTCATCGGGTAGGCTACTGATGAATTCTAGGCTCGCCGGATGCGGTTTTTGGCTCGAGCCACCTCTGCTTGTTGGCTGCCTCGCCGTCCATCTCAGCCGACGGCGACGCACGTGTGCTGGTGTGTATTGTGTGCTGGGTGTGCGTGAGTGCGTCCTTCTGTGCATGCCGCCGTGCTGTGGCGAAGTGTGCGCGAGTGCTTCCTTCAGGCGGAAGAAGTGTTCCCTTAGTTTACTAGCATGCGGGGTGCTACTCCGAGTGGTTTCAACTTTGCTTACTTCACAGTGTGTCAGATGGGCCTCTAGTTTAATCATTTTCACCCACTGCCACATGGGCCAGCACACGTAGATAGAGAACATGAGCTGACAATGCAGCATGTGGACTAGTTGACCGGTCAACTAAACAATATATGGAGCTATATGCTGATATAGTGACCATATAATCCCTCGGTATAGAGAGTTCGAGTGAGAGGGGAGGCCCGTGAGAGATAGTAGAGAGAGAAAGAGGTACTTCCTCCGTTCGGTAATGTAGTGCCCACATTTTTTTAAGTCAAACTGTTGAAACTTTGACCAAGTTTATAAAGAAATTTCTTATATCTACAATACCAAAGATAAATGATAGTATGAAGTAAGTACATGTTGTGATGAATCTAATGATCATTGAAGATGTAAATGTTTTTCTCCACATATACGTGGTCAAACTTTTTTTGAAGTTCGACTTTTCAAAACATCCATATGCTTATGGACGTGAGAGAGTACCTAACTAGAGAGAGAGTGAAATAGAAAGACTGACTAAAAAAAGTGTGTGCGTGTGTGAAATAGAAAGAGTAACTGAAAAAAGTGTGTGTGCTTGTGTGAAAGAGACATGGACAACACACGATAAACATAGAGAAAAAACATGTGTGTCTTATGTAAACATATCACACATGCATCTTCGACAGCGGAAGCGAGGTGAGGAGATAGTGTGTGGTTGTTTGCAACTGAGAGAAAGACCCCTATCACGTGGCCAAGAGAGGTCTGACAAACAAGGGAGAGAGGTCGAGAGAGACGTATGGAGAAAATGCAGACATGGGAAGGAGAGAGTGTATGTTTGTGATAGAGAGATCCCCTGGAGATCGTGATGGGACTACATGGGTGGCAGATCGAGTGACAGGGTGTGTGCATGATAGAAGATACCCCAAGAGACACCGAGATAGACGTATGGATGGAAGGAGACAATAGGTGTGTTCCTGATGGCTAGTGAGAGATAGTCGTACTTAGGGGGGGAGTGCGTGCACCTATGATGGAGTGAGGGATTATGGTACTTAGGGGGGTGCGTGTCACATAGAGAGAGAACAAGGGCGGAGAGGGTTAGATGGGTCTTCATAGCGCGAGCGAGATATGTGTATGTGTGAACCAAGGAGATATAAAGTTTGAGAGAGATAGAGGAGCCCCGATACGGTTGAGTGGTGTGTCAGATAGCTGAGCGGGGGAAAGAGATGTTTCATCCGATCGATAATGCAGTGCTTATAAATTTTTTAGAAGTCGAACTTTGGAAACTTTGACCAGGTTTACGCAAATATTATTTATGTCTACAATACCAAAGATACATCATATGAAACTACATCTCATGATTAATCTAATGATATATGTTTGCCGTTCTACATGTAAATATTTTTCTCCACGTACATGGTTAAACTTTGTGATGTTTGACTTTTCAATAAATCTATATGCTATGGATTGAAGAGAATGCTTAAGTCGAGAGAGATCAAGTGCGTGTGAAGGAGAATGAGTGAGTGTGCAAAAGGAGTATGTGTGTGAAAGAGAAAGGGACAACAAATGATAAATTAGAGAGAGTGTGTGTGTTCGTTTCTTATACAAACATATCGCACATGCATCTCCGAGATAGAAAAGCGAGGTGAGGAGATACAAGAAGATAGATCATGCGTGATTGTTTGCAACGGAGAGAGACACCCCTATAGCACATGTCCAATAGAGGTCTAGCCAACAAGGAACAAAGGGCGAGAGGGACGCATGGAGAAGATGGACGCATGGGGAGGGAGAGAGGGTGTGTTTGTGATAGAGAGATCCCCAAGAGATCATGAGGAGACTATATGGGTGGGAGATCGAGGGACGAGGTGCGTGCGCGATAGAAAGATGCCCCAAGAGAAATCGAGATAGAATATGCACATGTTTATGATGAAGACTAAGAATTAGCTAGTCATATACATATAGGGGGAATAGCGTGTGCCTACAATTGAGTGAGAGACCATCATACATGGCTAGGCGTGAGATTGTGTGTGTGTGCGCGCGTGAGATGGAGAGAGAACGAGGGAGAGAGATAGAGTTTTAGATGGGTCTATTGAGTGCGAGTGAGATATGCATGTGTATGTGTGACCCATGGAGATGGAGAGTTTGAGAGAGAGGGAAGAGCTTCGAGAAAGTAGAGTGGTGCGTGAGAGAGTTATGGGAAACAAGCCAGGGAATTTGTGTGCGTACGATGAGTGAACCCAAGATATTTAGCTTGGACTAAAGAATCATACATAGTGTGTGAGAGAGACCTATAAATGGAGTGTGCATGCGAACTATAAAGACCCCCCCACACACAAAGAGAGAGAGAGTTGGAGAGGGACCAACAAGGTTTGTGTTTGGATGTGTGCGATAGAATTGAAGATTGTCGGCGAGAGAGAGCAGGAGCCTGAGAGAGGGGGAGGTCGCGTTTTACACATCAAAGACTGATATAACCCATGTTTTGATATAAACTTGCTTTCAAATATTTAAATAGGAGAACATGTTGTCTGCAATCCACACAAGAACAGAGATATGCGTATCAAACAAGTTCATTAATTTGACTTTCTACGTATTCATGGAGTATTATAATACTGTAGAACATGCTACTCGATTGAGGTGTTCAATTTTGGATTCAGTTCACTATTTTGACTTGGTGAAGGAGCTATTTCATTGAATCGAGATATTTCATTTTGCGTTTGATTCCCGTTTTTGAGTGGGTCAACTACTTGTCATATAGTAAATCGTTAGCAACGAGCATGTAAAAACACATTAGTCCTGAGCATCACCTCTCCATCTAAAAAAGAAGTGGCAAGCTAATGTTTCAAAATTTGGTATGAATCTACTTGGTAAGGTAGACATGGATGCTCGTTCTCCCAAAATTTGAACGAACTGCTAAACACCCTCTGCTCGGTGGAATTCGCCCTAGCAAATCAATGAGAGACGCGAAATTACCGGCCTATGTGGGACACACATCAATTGGGCCGTTGTATGTCGAGGGTAGGTCCGTAACTTCATCCAAGCACGCCTTCACCTCGGCTAAAATAACATGTGACTAATAATTCATAAACCATGGGTGGTAAAACACCCTCTCCTCGCCCAAAATTTCTTGCGCCGACTATTTCAAAACACGCCCTCCTCGCCCGAAATCACTCACGCCCACTATTCCAAAACATGCCCTCCTCGCCCAAAATCGCTCGCGCCCATTATTTGGGAGAAGCAAAGTTACTCTACTATCCCCGACCCTCAGTACACAGACCCAAGCCCAGAAGCATAAAGGCAGGGGTAGAACTATAAGTCCCCCCACATTTCAGACAAATGCGTCCGTAAGACATGGTTCCCCCTCCCAATTCCCCATTCATACCTCGTGGGAGACAAATCACCTTCTCCCCGGAAGCTCCCTTCTCCCCAGCCATGAAACCTCAGCCCATCCTTCATGGTGCCCCCACCGCACCAAATTCACCGCAGCCCTCCTCCCCAATGCTGGAGACACTGTCCGTTTGGCATCATGCACTGGGTCGTGCGCCTCTTACTCCGTTCTGCAGGAGCTGCCTTGACGACGTCCGTGTGAACCGTACCGGCGCCGATTCACCCCCGCCGTTGTGCATGGCGCCGGAGCAGCTCCAACTTAAGATGCATCCACGGCCCCGGCCCTGCTTCCTCGCAGCTGTCGACCATCGCGACATCTCTGCTTTCCTGTCACTGGTAGCCACCGCAACCGCGCTCGCCTCACCAACTCGGTAGCTGGAGCTTCCTACTTCACCAGGCCACAAGATAGGTCGTACCCTCATCTCAAATAACTTTATTTAGGTGTCAGTTTTCTGAATTTTTATTCTGGGACAATCGATACCGAACGGGAAGAACCACCCCTCGAGGCGGCGGAGCTCCTAGGCTGCTGGTTGGCTGGTGTCTAATGTAAGGGTGCGGGGGCTCGACTTCGCCTGGGAAGCAGCGCTTAGATGGCTATCATACAGTTGCGTCGGTTAAAGGTACTACCACCAACGAATCTGGATGACTGTGAGTCTTTGTGGATTGGCTGGGGGCGGCACAACCACAACAGTCCGGTGGGGCGGGGAGGAGGGTTTTGGACGGAGCTCTCGCGGCTATGGACAGTCGAGGCATGCTGCTCTACCGATGGTCGCTAGCTCTTCGGGGAAGATCCTAAACAGTGTCCGCCAGGAGGCAGAAGAAGGCCATCAAGCCATCCGGCGTAGATCGGATAGTGCCAAAATAAAATAAAATCGTGTGACCCAAATTTAGTCTTCAGTCAATAGATGTGTGACCACTCTCGTACCTTACTATTGATCTTTTAGGGTATTTCTTCAGATCAGAGATACATGTCATTGTTAACATTATGCATTTTCTGCATCTTCAGCAACACCGCCTTCTGACTCACCGCAGCTGCTCCAACAAGGGAAGCATACACCAGAAGGGAGCAATAGTCCCCACTCAACAGTTCCCGTCATCTAATGTGTGTGCCCGACATGGACAACCACAACAACTACAGGGCCATCGACAAGTCAGCACATGATGCTCACTCGTCACTGGTACAACGACGTCCAAAACAAATGGTTTAAAACCCCTTTCCGTGACAGCATTTGGAACCGTCGCCAAGTGAGTGTGGGCGATAGGCGGGTCCTTCCCACACGACCCAGAAATCGTCGGGGATTTCCCCTCATGGGACCCAGGCTGGGGCCGTGTGCAATCGGGTGAGGCATGGAAACCCAATCATTTCCGTAGGTATGTACATCCCACACGGTGAATCCTAGAAATCATTTCCGTCGGTATGTACATCCCACAAGGTGAATCCCAGAAATCATTTCCGTAGGTATGTACATCCCACGGTGAATCCTAGAAATGATTTCCGTAGGTATGTAAATCCCACACTGTGAATCCCATAAAATCATTTCCGTAGGTATGTACATCCCACACAGTTCTTTGTGTGGAAACATTTGTGCAAGCTAGCCTAACGCAAATAGTTCGCTGCCGGAAGCCATGTGTGATTATTAGTTGATCAAACACTCCTACTTTCTAGAAACTGTGTGGGTTGTTTGAGTTCATCACCGACGGTGCTGTCTGAGTAACCGTTTGCAATAGAAAACCCCAATGAGCATGGTAATTAGCATATTATTGATAATCCATGTACTAATCAAACTGATATTTCTTATAAAACACGCCAGATATTTCATATCCATATAAAAGCAACCAGGATTTCATAATTAAATTACATCAGATAGATTTGGTACTAAGTTACGCCATTACACAACAGCACCAAGTTTCACATGCAGCATCAAAAACCTCTGGAAAGTAGCATCATGCACGGTAAATAGACAGATGAATCTCATCTGGGAAACTGCAGAAGCGGAAGGAAAATATTGAGCCTTCAGTGATGTTGAATGTCCTTGCTACTTTAGGCCAGTGGCTATGGATAATTGCCCGCCCAACCTTTGTCCTCTTCAGCAAGACTTCAATATTGTACCGTGTGTCGTGGTTTTGTCACGGCAGATGTCCTAGAGAAAGGACTTAGTCGTGGAGCCATCGCGACGGGTTAGCTTGAAGGGGTTAAAGCGGACACAAGGACGCAAGAGAGTTTATACTAGTTCGGCCCCTTCGATGAAGGTAAAAGCCTACGTCTAGTTGTGATGGAATTGATGGGGTTTCGATGACTAGGGAGCAAATAAGCTTCACCTATCTCTCGAGTTGTTGTCTATTGTTCTTGAACCGCCGCCGGGTCGTCCCCTTATATACACGGGTGATGCCCGTCGATTCACAGAGTCCCAATACCGGCTCATAGATGTGTCTGGTTTGGTCTCTACTTATTCCTAACTTATAATACAAGTTAAATACCAACGCCGGTTTACGGCTACAGGCCTTGAACCGACTATGGGCCTTGAGCTCTCATCTGCCTTCTTGGACTTTAACATAATTAACTACTGATGATGTTAACCCGGCCTAGATAGGCCGGTTTACGCCCAGTAGTAATATCCCCAACATTAGGCCCCAGATTGATTTGAACAGGTTCATGTCAATCCTTAGCAAAAATCTTCATCTTCAACATCTTCTTGTAGGTTGTTGAACCGCCATGATGTCATCTTCTCTGGTCGTTGTAAACTGGCGTGATGTCACCTGTTATAAAGAACCTTATCCATGATGCTCCCTTTTTGTTTTTTTTGTTTAATAGGTCTGCGACAATTAAGGCGACAGCTTCGTTTCCAAACCCACGGTCCCTTGATTTTCGCGCCTGACTCCTGTCCCTTGCCTTATAAATAGGACCGAAGGGTCATTTATTTTTCCCCTTCGTGCCCTTCTGCTTCGTCTTCCCCGCGTCGTCCAGTTTCGGAGCTCCGCCGCCGTCGACGACCTCTGCTCCAACCTTGGCCGCTGCATCACCCTGATTGTACCAGAGCATCGCGGCGGCCTTCTATTTCTTCCTCGGCTCCGGTGAGTTCTTCACCTTTTCCTCCGTAGATCCGTTCTAGGGTTTCCAAGTTCTTCAGTGTTCATCGTCTGCTTCATACTCATATGATAGATCCTAGATGAACCTGTGAACCTTTGCTCTGTGTAGCGGTAGTTCTTAGCATCCGCCTTTACTTATATGCCTCAAGACCATAGATCTACCTGTATCTCTGCCCATTGATTCGGTACTGTTCTTTTTTGAACCTTGAATATTTTCCTTTTCTGAACTTGCTTTAGATCCGTCGCTATAGAGAAATCTTGTGAAATCTGTTTCTGTATACTTATCTATCCGCAATCTCAACTATTTCAATGCTTAGATCCAGCGGTTAAACTTTGTAGAAATATTGCCAAACCGGTATATACCATTAGTCCCCTTGTTGAACCGCCAGATGTTGTTGCTTCATAAAACTCCGGTTCAGATAGTTCTGTCTCCGGTTTAAAAGTGCCCATACCAACGTACCTTGATCAAATGCATTTTTGAACCGGGATCTTCTACCTTGTAGATTCCATCATGGCCAAGCAAGTATATGAGTGCAATTGGGTTCCTTCTCGCGTCACAGAGGATCAACTGTATGATTTAGTCCTGATTGGCGCTTTAGGCAGCAAAGATACCATCCATTGGAGGGCTCCTGGCAAAGAATGCCCTCCCACACCTCGAGAAGGAGAGGTTGTTGTTTTCGTAGATCACTTAGCCCGGGGCTTTAAGCCGCCCGGTTCTAAATTTTACCGGGATGTTTTAGCCGATTTCCAACTCCATCCGCAAGACACTGGCCCCAACTCTGTTACAAATATGTGCCACTTCCAAGTGCTCTGTGAGGTGTTCTTTCAAGAGGAGCCCATAGTGGAATTGTTCAGAGACCTTTTCCATCTAAACCGCCGTACTGAGTTTACTGATGGCTCTAATACGGAGTTGGGTGGCATGGCGATTCAGAAAAGGAAAGAGGTCACATACCCTCACGCCAAGCTGCACAGTCACCCCAAGGAGTGGAATCAGACATGGTTCTACTTCAAAGACACCTCCCCTGCTGGTGAGAATCCCTTGCCTGGCTTTCGTCCGGAGAGGCTCAGCAATAAACACCCTTTTCCTCAAAGATTGACTGCCCAGGAGAGAAGCAAATACGCTCCCCGGCTGTCAAAGCTCAGAGCCTTTATGGCCAATAGTTTAACAGGGGTTGATCTCGCTCGCTGTTGGATATCATGGAGCATACTGCCCCTTAGTCAGCGCTCCGGTTTAATGTGCGAGTATACTGACAGTGTTGATGACCCACTGCGACATTCAAAACTCCAACTCTCCAATGAAGAAATCACAGAAGCTGTGCATAAGATACTGAATGAACCGGAGCACGATTGCGCTAGAACCGGCCTGCTTCCCTTCTGTGCCACCAACAAACCGCCAGCTGTAAGACTTTGATTTTTCTATTTGCTGATTCTGTTATTGATATGTCTGGTCATTGTTTTTAATATCAGTGTCTGCATAATCAGGGCAATGATCCGTTTTGGAGCAAAAAACTGCCGCAGGAGAAACCAGAAAAACCAGACAAACCGGAAAGAGCAACCCGGCAAAAGACTAAAGCTGTGAAGAAGACTGCCCATAGGAAAAGAACCACTGCATCTTCTAATCCGGCCGCTGATGATGATGTAGATAATCCAGACTTTGAGGTAGAGCTTGACTCACTTGGTTTATTTTTCATACGTCTTATTGATGATGATATTTGTCAGGATGATGCCGAAGCCAGCCACGCGGATGTTGCAGAGGTAATTATTCTCTCTTCTGATTTAGAAACTTTGCCTTCACAAAAAATCTGCCAGGCAAACCGGAAAGTTAAATTTTCTCATCCTCTTGCTTATTTGGATCCTAAATTTCTTATGAAGACCCAACAACACGAAGCTCGTCGCACAACCCGGCACAGCGGCCAGGTAGTTACCTCCGCTGGTTTACCGAATAGTCCGGTTCGGAAACGCCATTCAGAGCTCTCTAATTTGCTTGTCAGTGCTTGTCCTAAAGCGGACTGCTTTCATCAACCTCTTAATCCGTCTGACTCCAATTACCAGGTTACTTCCCACTCATCTTCTGGCGAGTCCTCGGCTACTCAGCTCCCACCGCTTAAAACGGTGCTTGGGTAAGCTATACTTATTGTGATGTTTGCAGTACATCGCCTTAGAACATATGCTGTATTTGATTTTATTATTCTTCTCAGGGCCAAACCTAGGCCAAGCAAGAAAGCTCGCCTGGACAAAGCGGCCGAAGAAGATGTGATCTTGAAGCAGACAAGACACCCAATGCTGAAGCGGCTATTCCTGAGGATATTCCCAACCATCCACCGCAGCCAGATGATGATCTTATTGCTGAAGAGAGACCTACTGATACCTCAGGTCCTATCCATCAGCCCACAGATTCCATCCCGATTGAAAGCTCCACCGGTCCAGCAAAACCTACTAACCAGCCAACAGCTCCAGTGCAAACCGGCAGTACCAAGGATGATGAAGTTGTCATTACTGGCACTGGCCATACTGTGCCAAGAAATCCTGTCGCTTTATTCAAACATTCTGCCAAGGAAGAATTTGCTGCTTTTGGCAAAGGCAAGTGGAACGCTGATCTGACGACTTACGCTGCTCTGAACGCCCAAGATATCCATTCCAACTATCTAAACCGGCTGTATGCCAGCCGTGACTACGAAGCCGGTCTGGTTAATATGTTGAAAGATAAATATGAGGTAACTTCCATATGCTCCTTCCTGCTTGTATGCTTCCATTCTTGCTGACTCTCCTAGCCCCCAAGGGCCGGTTTGAAATATTCTTTCAAACCGGGACTTAATAATATAAATCTTGATGCTTTGAAATTTGCTGATGTAGCCCCCAAGGGCCGGTTCAACTTAGCGTAGTTAAACCAGTACTTTAAGTAATTGAAACTGCCGCATCAGAATATATATGATCAAATAGCCATTAGCCTCCAAGTGCCAAGTTGAATGCTTGTATTGATCTTGGGACTTTGTAAAAAATTGAAAGATGAAGATCAAATATGCATTAGCCCCCAAGTGCTAAGCGCATAACTTGTTATGTGGTTGGTACTTGAATCCTTCTACCGATTTGTTGAAACATATATCTGTATGCATGCAGGCGGAGCTGAAGACGAAAGAAAACCAAGTCATCGATCTTCAAGAAAACCTGAAAACCCAACAGGCTGAAACCTCCAAAGCAAAAGAGGAATTGGCCAGTGCTTTAAGAGCCATGGAACAATTTAAGGAGAACTTCAAGAAGAAATGGGCGGATTGGGCCACTGAAAAGTCCGCTTTGATCAAACGAGCAGAGGATGCCGAGGCTGCACTAAAACCAGTGACGGATGAACTGACCAGCATAAAGCGGCACGTTCATGCCATGACCACTGCTATCTTTGGTAAGCCAGCTTGCCTTCTGAATTGGCTCTGCCTTCTTACAGAGTCGCTGGTTTATTAACCCTTTATGGTATTTCAGGGACACGCATTGGTCACTTGGGGTCAGACGTGCGGAAGAAATTGAAAGCCGCCTATACATTGGTTGAACAATTGTATACTGGTGCCCAGCGGATCATCTGTACCGCGTCTCATAACAAACCGGCGCCCACTTTGATTCAAGATACTCTGATGAAACTGTCAGTGCTTCCTGCCCGGGTTGAGGAGCTGAAGAAATCTGCTGCTCGAACTGGTGCAATCAATGCCTTAATCTGCGCAAAAGCCTGGGTGCCGGATTTTGATCCTATTGAAGCGGCTCAGGGCTATCCCAGCTTGAAGGAAGACGGGTCAGAATTTGGTGAAGCGGATCTGCGAGCAATAAACCGGGAGGTACGTCCACTAGCCTGTCAATTGGCTGAGGAAGCAGACTTGTCTCATTATCAAGCACAATATGACAGTCAGAACAAGCGAATAGCTGCACCAATCCATGAATCGGAAAATCTAATCCCTCCAATCCGTAAGCATACATATGCTCCCAATATTGACCCGTCATTGATGATCCATGATGAAGCTGTTTTTCAAGCATTAATGGGAATCGACTGGACAACTGTGGATTTCCAGCCACTGGGTAGAGAAACGGAAGCTGAAGCGGCGCAGGATGACCCACAACCATCAGGCCAGGCTGGTGGCCAAGCTTGAACCAGAAGCCGGTTTTAAAACTGCCTCTCCTTTGTGAAAAACAATTATATTATTATGGGCACCATGTTGCCTTGTAATAGGCTAGCTGATACCTTTGATGTTGATATGCCTTCGTGCATAACTTGTTCTTCCTGTGGTAATGAACTTTCCAAAACACTTTCTGCCATCGTTGAGTGTGAAGTTGGCTTGGCCAACCTTGAAGCGGAGTTTTGCAAACCCACACTGTTGGAGGAGATAACAGCTCCTGTATATATATATATATATATATATATATATATATATATATATATATATATATATATATGATGCTTGAATTGTTGACAGGAGCAATTGGTAGCCCCCAAGGGCCGGCTCATTATAATATGATGAGTCGGGTCTTCAATAAGACTAGTAAAAATGACTTTGCATTAGCCCCCAAGTGTCATGGTGCATGCTTGCAGCGACATGAGACTTGCATGTAATCTCCATTTGAATAATGTAGCCCCCAAGTGCCGGGTTGTAAGCCTGCAGCGACTCGGTACTATTCCTTCCATTGTAGAATAAATCATATCCCAATGCTTATAATATAATCCGGTATGAAAACCTTATTCATTCAACATCATAATGAAATTTCAGCCAAGTTTGGCTATTTGAATAATATAACCCAATGATTTATAAGCGCATGATTCCAATGGCGCAATCCAAATATATACTGGCGACTTGTTGTCCAAAACCAGGCCGGTTTAACAAACCTGTTTCTGCATACAACAAGTTTAAAGTGTCCTGGCGGTTTACCGCCGGACGGGTCATAATACTCAACATATAACCCGGGTTTATAACCAAGGCTGCATTTAAGAATAATCAAATATGAAATATATCATACCTGTGACATTGAATCACATCGTTGGTTTTACCAACTTTTTGTAGTAAGGGTGATAACCCAAATCTTGAGTACTGATAACTCCTTCCATATTGTGCCGGTTTATAATAAAACCGTGCCGGGTTGTGATAAACACCGTGTTACTCCATAAGAGGATGTTAACAACAAGGATCAAACTGGGCAAATAGTCTCCAGATTGATATGAACTGTGTTCCGTCAATTGATTGGTTAAAAAACTTTGTCGGTTTAAAAAACGCAATAAAAGCAAAAAAACCCCTTCAAAGAAAAGTGTGAAGAAAAAGCAACGACAAAAGCAATGATCAAATGGCGTTACCATGGCCAAACACGACCAAGCTCCCGTTAGGTGTAACTATGGTTCTAGTCAGCCAGGTCCCCAAGTGATTCTGTGGCATTTATGCCGACTAAATGGCATGGTCATGGTTCGGATTCGACCAAGCCCCCAAGTGATTTTGTGGCCTTAGGCCGATCAAGAGGCATGACTGGTTCAGACATGACCAAGTCCCCAAGTGATCTGGTGGCTCTCGCCTATCAAGAGGCATGATATTGGTTCGGACATGACCAATCCTCCAAGTGATATAACACGATGCTTTTAGCAAAGCGAACTAAAGGGGTAAACCGGAGGCCGCTTTAGAGCAACTCCGTGTAACCTCACATGATGTAAAAGACCAGAGACCCCGCTTTATGAAGCAGAAGCCCCCATGTGATCAATAATATGTCAGGCCAGTAAGGCGGGATACCCATGTTTGAACCGCGCATCATGGCAGCAGGTCCTCTTTGGCAATTTTTAACTTGTTGCAAGAGATAAATTCTTCTTGAACCGGGATCTTGAACCGGATATGGATACCTTCAAAGCTTTGTGGGAGACATCTTTCCCTTGAACCGGATTTTAAACCGGAATCTTCATTTTTAGTCGGAAATTTTCTGACGGCCTTTAAACTCGAACTTGCGAGAAGTTAATTCCTTTTTGAAACGGAAATTCTTAAACCGGATTTGAGAGCTTCAGAGCTTTGTCGGAGAACAAATTTCCCTTGTACCGGATTATAAACCGGAATCCTTTTCTGATGACCCGAAACTTCCTCATTGAGCCGGGATTTTGTAACTGTCATATACTTTCTAATCCGGAAATCTTCTAACAGCACGATGTGAATCCGGGACCGGGTTATCTTTCCCTCCAACGTATTGGGGTTCTTGACTTCACTGAAAACCGGCAACGTTTGCTAAGTCATATCATTGTAGCCCCCAAGTCTCAAGGTGACTCGAGGAGTTGGCTTGAGATTCTCCATATTTGACCGTGATATAAACTGGCATAACTTGTATATCATTGGTGTTAACAGCACAATGTGAATCCATAGAAGGTTGAGGTGACTGCAGCGGGTTATAAATGACCCCGTATGAGCCGTGTCAGCAACTCGGCCAATGGTTCCTTCCAACTAGCTCCTTGAAGTTTAACCAAACTGTAGTAGCGGTGACTTGTGTGCATGTCCATTGAACCATCCAGTGGAGACGATGGTTGATGATATTTTGCCACCAATTTGTGGGAAGAAAGGCGGGTTACCCGTGTTCATACTCAAGAAACAGCTCATGCAGACAGGTGTGGCCCGGTATGTTGATGTAGACCAGACCGCGAGAGATGGACGACAAGGACGACCGCAACATCAGAGGCAACTCGGACAGATGAGTCGGCCGCGGCATTGTAAACTGGTGCGGACGGGGAAGATCGGCACCGGTGTCGTATACCGGCTCGGACGGGCGAGTTAATCGCGGGCGCGGTCTCGGCAAGCTGATGTAAACCGGGCCACGGGGACGGTGACCTTCTCACGTTCATTCACCGGGTGGTAGGACACGGACGAAACACCAGTGCAGAACGTTGCTAGCGCGTGCTCCGTGCCCGTAACATAATGCCTCATTTGTAATGAACAATTACCCTGCATAAACAATATTGTAGACCAAGGCAAAGATAAACTGCTCTTTGATAAAAATAATATGTGCTAACCAAATATATTTCATATGGGTGTCACCTGATGTGTTTAGGCCGGAAATAACCCGCCATGAAGTTGATGATAACTGTATGAAGCTGAAATTAATCACGGGTGAACCGGCTACAGTGTGGTAAACCGGTCATGACGGGTGAGTCGGCCATGATGTTTGTATACCGGCGCGGACAATGAGTCGGCCGCATGCGTGGACGGATGTAAACCGAACAGCGGGGGCAGCGATTTGCATGTGTATCCGCCGAGCAACATGGCCCGAAAGAACGCCACTGCAAAACTATGCTGGCACGCGCTCCATGTCCGCGGTATAACAATACATTTGTCATAAATAATTATCCTGCATAAAAACATTGCAGCAAAAATAGATTGTTTTATGACAAAAAACAATATGTGTTAAAAGTATACTCGGATGAATATCACCTGATTTATCCGGACGACAAATGATCCGTGCGCAGACTAGAATTTGATCGGACCAAATATTAGTGTAGATGTGCCATGCATGGCTGTTATTCTGTCTTTCTCTTCCTCTTTCTTTCCAATGATGGACAAGGCAGCTGCTCCTTTTTTTTAATCAGCCTGAGCAACGGAACAAACGACAGTCGCCCCGCGAAACTCCGATCCATCCTCATAACTTCCTCCATGGATGACTCCCACGAAGGCACGCTTCATGGCCGGTGGCGGATTGCGCACGCTGAGCCATCTCGACGAGGTCGGTGCAGATGTCCGGCTCAGGGCCCAGTTCACCGATCTTGCCAATGAAAACGTGAATGCTACCAAAGGGGACCCGGTACCCGTACTCAATTGAGCCGGCCTCGGGGCCCCAGCCTGCGTCGTCGATGTAGAGCTTGCCGCGACGACTCTTAGTCATTCGGCCTACAGCGTAGCCCTCGAGTCCTTCAAAGCGGCCCTCCAAGAACTGGAAACCATCGTGTGATAGCCCCATGGTGAGCGCCAGCTGTCGTGGTTTTGTCATGGCAGATGTCCTAGAGAAAGGACTTAGTCGTGGAGCCATCGCGATGGGTTAGCTTGAAGGGGTTAAAGCGGACACAAGGACGGAAGAGAGTTTATACTAGTTCGGCCCCTTCGATGAAGGTAAAAGCCTACATCTAGTTGTGATGGAATTGATGGGGTTTCGATGACTAGGGAGCAAATAAGCTTCACCTATGTCTCGAGTTGTTGTCTGTTGTTCTTGAACCGCCGCCGGGTCATCCCCTTATATACACGGGTGACGCCCGTCGATTCACAGAGTCCCAATACCGGCTCATAGATGTGTCCGGTTTGGTCTCTACTTATTCCTAACTTATAATACAAGTTAAATACCAACGCCGGTTTACGGCTACAGGCCTTGAACCGACTATGGGCCTTGAGCTCTCATCTGCCTTCTTGGGGTTTAACATAATTAACTACTGATGAAGTTAACCTGGCCCAGATAGGCCGGTTTACGCACAGTAGTAATATCCCCAACACCGTGGGTGTTGAATAAATACCTTCCTCGCCTCTTGACCATGCAGGTGGTTTGAGAGGTAATCATCAGTGAACTGCTTTGAAAAGTAGTGAAAGCAAAGCTATGCATAAATTGTTGTTGTAAATTTTGAAATGGCGCAAGGGGTAAAAACAAGGTAAAAGAGTTGGTACCATCCTATAGTTAATAATGTCTTATTCATTGTGCAAACAAAGATCTTGCTGTTATTCGTCGCAAGTTTCTTCATGCTAAAAATCTGTCTGAGTTTCTTGACTTGAATGCTATTCATGGACATCTCATTTCCCCATATGCAAAATGGGTCAAACACTGGATCTAAGCCTCTCACAGCAGGACCTACATGTGCAAGACCAAATTGTAAGAAACCTAAATATTAGAATGATTCCTGCAACTGCAAAATAATGTGCTATTAGCCAAAGGACCGTGCTTGAACAAACCTCGATGGTAAACCGCAGTCTCCCCATTGTTTCCCTACAACACACATAAGGAAGATCTTGATCAGGTTAACCGAGAGTTGCCATACTATCAGTAGAATATGTACTGAGTACAGCCAAATTAGATTGGTGTCACATGCATAAAAATAGAAAATTGTGCCCACAACAAATGAAAATCAAATTGCAGAATTGAACCAAACAGTTAAATGGACATCAGACCAAATGAACCAAAATAGTTAACTGAGCACGATATTGCAGAATAGAAACATGTTCTAGAAGATAACACAGTTAACAAAACAAAGAATGCTTGAGAACTGTACTACGAAATGTAGCAATTGTTGGACCAAAGTGTTAACCGAACATTACATTCTAGAGGACCAAACTGTTAAGTGAACATCAGATCACATATTAACATTACAGAGGACAAATCACTAGAAGGCACTGGTGGTGGCCTCGAGAAAACATCACAAACTGTATTTTAAAGTAGAAAACCGCATGGCGGTGTCGACGGTGGCCTCAAAGACGAGGTGCTCCTCAAAGATCTGGTAGTCGACACGAATGGCAGCCATAGCGACATCGTTCGCGCGTATGGCCGCATGCTACTCAGCTACGTGTTGTACTGCGTGTAAAATGGTTGTGGGCGGTGCTTAATTGGAGGAGGGGGCAGTGATTTTGATGGAAGGTTTCGCTCCGTCAATCGGGACATGTGGGACGTGAAAGGAGGAGGACGGTGTGGGTGGGGTGTGGATTACCTGACCATATGGACAAGGCGGCGCAGCAAGAAGAAGGGTCATCGGCGAGGAGGCTGTGCAGCAAGAAGAAGGGTCGCCAGCGCTGCAAGAAGAAGGGTCGCCGGCGAGGAGGCGGCGCTGCAAGAAGAAGGGTAGCCGGCGAGGAGGCTGCACTGCAAGAAGAAGGGTCGTCGGCGAGGAGGCAGAGCTGCCAGTAAGCAACAGTGAAGGTTTGAACTTGGAAAGCAAGGAGGAACAATGGAAAGGTTGCTTTTGGTAGGAGGGAGGGGCAGGGAGATAGATATTTCCGCGGTGGCAAAAAAAATTCCCTCGGTGATGCGAGAAACTGGTGCGCAAGTGTGGTTCAAGCGGGGTCGGTGGACTGTAGATCACGAAGCTTCCTGCATAAGCCAGACAAGACGGTGCGCCAAGATATTTTATATCGCATCCCACACAATTCTTTCTAGTAACTATTTGTGGTATACCTGATTTTTTCATTATGTTTTGAAAGACAAAATGGTGTTACAGAGGGAAAGGATGGTGTTTCAATTGCTAGAACATTTACGTACAGTGAACATGCAACTAGTACATGAGTTTTGTGTTTAAATTTGGAATTATTCTGGGTTCGTTTGGAATTTTAATGCATTAATTGAGTTTTGGGGCATTTAATGTGCATAATTCATATTTGAACTACAAGCACATGCTCCATGAACCAACGTTTGATGAAAAATCACATGTGTGTCTTTGCGTGAATTTATAGGTCCCATGGAAGAAATGGAAATAAAATTCAATCATCTGGGTGTCGTGGCTCGGCCAGAATGATTGAGAACTTGGTTTTTTAATTCCTGTAAATCCAAAACACGGCTGAAAATCAGGAAACTTGGCATGGTGTCATGACATGGCACCAACATGTTGCAGTAAATTTTTTGGCCGAATTGGGACAAGCTTTGGTGTATGCTTCTTGCAAACCGGAGCTTCCCTCAAGAAGGCTCTTGGTTCCGAGAGGGAACGTGTCACCTCCGTGTGCGAAACGACATATGTACACTTCCTTCTTCCGCCTTAATTTTTGTACACAGGCAGATTAGACCAAATAGAAGTATCGTGCTAAATTTTGAAATTATTCCGTGTTCATTTGGCCTTTAATACATTAATTGTGTTTCTGGGCATTTAATGTGCATAATTCAAATTTGAACTACAAACACATGCTCCAGTGCACCAAAGTTGTTTGAAAAATCACATGTGTCTGCTTGGGTGAATTTCTAGGTCCCATGCAAGATATGGGACTGAAATTCAAACATCTGGGCGTCGTGGCTCGGCCCGAATGATTGAGAAACTTTGTTTTTTAATTCGTGTAAATCCAAAACATGCCTGAAAATCTTGAAACTTGGCATGGCGTCATGACATGGCACCAACATGCTGCGGTAATTTCTTTGGTCGAATTGGGACAACCTTTCGTGTAGGCTTATTGCAAATCGGAACTTCCCTCAAGAAGGCTCCTGGTTCTGAGAGGGAACGTGTCACCTTCGTGTGCGAAATGACATACGGGCACTGCCTTCTCCCGCCTTAGTTTTTTTACACAGGTAGATTAGACCAAATAGAAGTATAGTGCTAAATTTTGGAATTATTCCATGTTCGTTTGGCCTTTTGTATACATTAATTGAGTTTTTGCGCATTTAATGTGTATAATTCAAATTTGAACTACAGGCACATGCTCACGTGCACAAAAGTTGTTTGAAAAATAACATGTGGGTCCTTGGGTGAATTTCTAGGTCCCATGCAAGAGATCGGAGTGAAATTGAAACGTCTGGGTGTCGTGGCTCGGCCGGAAAGATTGAGAAACTTGGTTCTTTAACTCCTGTAATTCCAAAACATGCCTGAAAATCGTGAAACTTGGCATGGTCTCATGACATGGCACCAACATGCTGCGGTAATCTTTTTGGCCTAATTGGAACAAGCTTTGGTGTAAGCTTCTTGCAAATCGGAGCTTCAAGAAGGCTCGAGGTTTCGAGATGGAACGTGTCACCCCTATGTGTGAAACGACATACGTACACTACCTTCTCCCGCCTTAATTTTTTACACAGCCAGATTAGCCAAATAGAAGTACCGTGCTAAATTTTGGAATTATTCTGGGTTCGTTTGGCCTTTTTTATACATATTAATTAAGTTTCTGGGAATTTAACATGCATAATACAAATTTGAACTACAAGCACAGGCTCCAGTGCACCAAAGTTGTTTGAAAAATCACATGTGTATCCTTGGGTGAATTTCTAGGTCCCATGCAAGAGATGGGAGTGAAATTCAAACATCTATGCATCGTGGCTCGGCCAAAAAGATTGAGAAACTTGATTTTTTAATTCCTGTAATTCCAAAACATGCCTAAAAATCATGAAACTTGGCATGGTCTCATGACATGGCACCAACATGCTGCGGTACTTTTTTTGGCTGAATTGGGACACGCTTTCGTGTAAGCTTCTTGCAAACTGGAGCTTCCCTCAAGAAGGCTTGTGGTTTCGAGAGGGAACATGTCACCTCCGTGTGCGAAACGACATACGTACACTACCTTCTCCGGCCTTAATTTTTTACACAGCCAGATTAGACCAAACAGAAGTACGGTGCTAAATTTTGGAATAATTCCGGGTTCGTTTGTCCTTTTTTATACATTAATTGAGTTTCTGGGAATTTAATGTGTATAATTCAAATTTGTACTACAAGCACAGGCTCCAGTGCACCAAAGTTGTTTGAAAAATCACATGTGTGTCCTTGGGTGAATTTCTAGGTCCCATGAAAGAGATGGGAGTGAAATTCAAACATCTCGGCATCGTGGCTCGGCCAAAAAGATTGAGAAACTTGATTTTTTAATTCCTGTAATTCCAAAACATGCCTGAAAATCATGAAACTTGGCATGGTCTCATGACATGGCACCAACATACTACGGTAATTTTTTTGGCTGAATTGGGACAAGCTTTCGTGTAAGCTTCTTGCAAACCGGAGCTTTCCTCAAGAAGGCTCCTGGTTTCGAGAGGGATCGTGTCACCTCTGTGTGCGAAATGACATACGTACACTACCTTCTACCACCTTAATTTTTTTACACAACCAGATTAGACCAAATAGAAGTACCGTGCTAAATTTAGGAATAATTCCGGGTTCGTTTGTCCTTTTTAATACATTAATTGAGTTTATGAGCATTTAATCTGCATAATTCAAATTTGAACTACAAGCACATGCTCCAGTGCACCAAAGTTGTTTGAAAAATCACATGTGTGTCCGTGGGTGAATTTCAAGGTCCCACGCAAAAGATGGCAGCCTCAAACATCTGGGCGTCGTGGCTCGGACGGAAAGATTGAGAAACTTGGTTTTTTAATTCCTGTAATTCCAAAATACGCCTGAAAATCATGAAATTTGGCATCATCTCGTGACATGGCACCAACATGTGTGGTAATTTTTCTGTCCGTATTGCGAAGGCGCACACATTAACAATCAACAAAGTCATTTTGGAACAAGTGTTGTCACGTTACAAATCGGAAACACAAGTATTATTGAAACCATGGGTGTTCGACTTACCAATTACGTGCAGGCATGCATCCCCTTTTTTTGTTGGCTAGGAGGTGTCGTGCGGTGTAGCTATTTGAGTACGGGAGGCTGTGATGAGACCCCTACGCGTGCTTATCGGGAGGAGAGCCCTTTTGACCACTACCCGCCGTGCACCTCCCTCCCAACATCCCCATTAATGGTGCCCGAGCACCTGTTCTACACCGTGGCTATGTGTCTCACTGGACTAAGATTTAAGAGAGAAAAATGAAAATCTGAAAAGAAAGTTTTGCACGGATCTTGATGTAAGATCCGACAGACCTATATAGCATCGACTGCAACTTATAGCAAGCATTATGAACATAAGGATGATGACATTGGATAATAATTGTCTTACATATTTATAAACATAATTAAAAAAAGCCACATGCGGCAATGCCTGATATACACAAGGGAAAAAGAAGAAGGAAGACAACGATCTGGCTCGCTGATCTCTAGGGAACTAGTCTCCGCGGTGGGCGGCGATGAGCTTTTTCTTGTCCTCAAGATGCTGGTTGAGAGCATCCACGAATTCCTCCACCAGCCTTCTACGCTTGATGCGCAACATGGCATTCTCGTCCATAAGTTTCTCGACGATGACGCCGGTCCTCTTCAACAAGTCACTAGTCTACTCCTGCTGCTCCGCACTTCCAACAATCTTTGCCCTCAGCAGGTCGCGCTTGGCCCGGAGCTTCGCATTGCTCTCATTTAGTTGCCGGATGACGTCGGTACACTGTTCAAACGAGGCTTTCAGGTCATCCTGCAACCTCGCCCACCTAGAGATCTGATCCATCGGCCTAAGGACGAGGGCACACATGCGCCTGTAAGAGTCCTCGCCTGCCCGCAAGGCATTTTCCTAGGCCGCCGCGGCGCGGGAAGACATCTCTACTGCATTCGCGGCGCGGCGGGACATCTCATCTCCTTCCGCGGCGCGGCCAGACCAGTCTGCTGCATCGACGGCGTGGCGGGTCCTCCGTGCTGCTTCGGCGGCGCGGCGGGACCTCTTTGCTGCCACGGCTATGCGGTGGGACATGTTGGCTGCTTTCACGGCGAGGCGGTACATCTCTCGTGCTCCCGCTTCCAGGCTCGCCTCTCCCTGGTGGCAATCTCTCGACCCATAACTCACGCTGGCCATGGCGGACGCAAGGGAACGATGATGAATGACTTGTTTGTTTTTGACTTTTTGTGGATGAGGAGTTGAGGTGGAATGTGCAGTCATCTTGGAGTAGTAGCATTTATAACCGCGTAGTAATACTCTCCTAATTGGGAAACCGTTTAGGTTTTGATCGGTGTGAACAGGTTTGCAATTTGGAATGTGACGGGATGCATGCTCAAAATTTACTGACGGTTATAAGTGCGGCACTATTCCCGGAAGGGGTAACGTGGGCACGTACGCCTTCTCGGCCCCGTACGTGGCATTTGCACCATAGGGTGCACCGCAGTAGGCAATGTCAGCACACGTCTTGTTCCAACACCATGCGCGCTCGTTATTACCATAGCGCATGCTTCTTTTCATTAGGATGGGTGTGCCCATCTAGCGCACACACATTGATCTCTAACTATTTCAGTTTGTTGTGGCTAATCACAAACAATTGATCCATGTGAAGTGTATGCCATCAATCGCAGACACTTTGGTCTGGCTTACCCGTTTCTGTTCTGTTGCCTAATCGCAAACAGTTAATCCTTCTGAAGCGTATGCCCTCAATCACACACACCTTGATTTGGCTGACTGTTTCTTTTGTGTTACCTAATCACAAACAGTTCATCCAAGTGAACCGTATGTTGTATATGGCACACACCTTCATCTGGCTTCCCATTTATTTTGTGTTGCCTAATCAGAAACAGTTCATCTGAGTGAACCGTATGCTCTATATCGCACACACCTTCATCAGGCTGCCTGTTTCTTTTGTTCCTCCTCATCACAAACAGTTCATTAGACTAGACTGAACCGTATGCCCTGGATCGCACACGCAACTAAAATATGAACCGTGTTTGATGCATCCTCCATTGCAAATGTTTTGCACCTTTTTGACGTTTTTTTACATCCCTGACGGTGTCCTAGACTAGGGGATACTCACCACGTCATCTCCCGATCTGTTAGATTGGGCCGAGGATCCCCATGGCCGTATACTCATGGTCCAATTCGGACAGCTGCCGCATACAAGGAAGATTCCACCAGACTTGGCGATCAAGACAAGGACTCCTCCCCACCGGCGTATTCGGCTAGGACTCTTATTATCCTAGGCCTCTGGTGCATTATATAAACCGAGGCCAGGCTAGTCGATAGATCATATACAACATACAGTCATACCATAGGCTAGCTTCTAGGGTTTAGCGTCTCCGATCTCGTGGTAGATCTACTCTTGTATTACCCATATCATCAATATTAATGAAGCAGGACGTAGGGTTTTACCTCCATCAAGAGGGCCCGAACCTGGGTAAAACATCGTGTCCCCTGCCTCCTGTTACCTTCCGTCTTAGACGCACAGTTCCGGACGCCCTACCCGAGATCCGTCGGTTTTGACACCGACATTGGTGCTTTCATTGAGAGTTCCGCTGTGTGTTCGACAAAAGGTTGATGGCTCGCCTGCAGATCAACTGCGACTTTGGCATCTTCGTCACCAGCTCGACTGGTCACCTTGGTTTGACGAAGGACTGCGCCCTACCTCCGATCGTCATGTTCGGATGAGGACCTTTATAGACATCAACTCCAATCTTTATCAAGATCATGGAGGAATCATCCAGGGAGCTCGAGGGCTCAACGTCAACATTGCCCTCGGGCGACCGTGCTGTTTTTCTGGATAGCAAAATTGTGTCCGCCGCCACCGCCTCCTCAAGTGTCTTTTTAACGATCGCTTTGGTGTAATTGTGCGGAATTAAGTCTACAACAACCCTGGAAAATTTCGTCGAGTTCCGATGGAGGAATCTCTGGCAATCCACGATATACCGGAGCCCTGTCAAATCGGGACGACAATCTGGATGAGTTTAGGGCGTGGTGTCCATCTTCTAGCTCGGACGTCCTTTGGAAGATCCAACCGTTGATCGGCTGCGGAATTCCTATATCTACAACCTTCCGAAATTCCAGCTCGATCCGACCGTCCAAACTCCGGGAACCTTCCGATTAGTGCATCACTTTTCGGATCAGTTTTCTGCGTGAAAACGAATTCGACCCGAGTTCGTCTTTTTTATGAACGGGATTTCGGACATCCCTTTTGAAGGAAATTTTGTATGGGGTATTGTGTTTTGGTCCCGAACACATCCCACTAACTTTAATATCTTTTGAACATGATCTTCAACATCACGCTGGTGTCAAACCAGTCCGGCAATATTGCTCCACGGTTGCCGACCTGCGCTAGACACGTCGCCACTTTGTTGAGCCGAGCTCAACTTCTTCAGATCATCATCTCGGCAAGCCGAACAAGAGTCCGACATCGCGAAGGATAAATCATCACCAACATCGCCGATCCACGGATTACATGGAGCGGGCATACCAGCATCGCCGCACGGTCGCTTCATCAAGCCGGCATCGACCACGTCACGACCTGCATCGGCAGGGCCGCACTATTGCTTCTTCAAGCTGGTGTCCATCACGCCGACCTACTTCGACTCATTGGCTGACATCGAGGCTTCGACATCTTGGCTGGACCGGGGGCTTCGCCATCTCTTCATCAACCTACTCCGGACACTTCGGCGTCACTAACCGACCAGCTCCGTCATGTTAGCTGGACCGAGGGCTTTGCCTCGGCGAGCCAACCTTTACAAGCATTGCGATGCCGTCGTTTTATCGCCCATCAGGCAATGGGTGTGCGGATCGAGTCCCAATTTCGGGAATCACCTTCCTTTGGATTGCTACAACAAAATAACCTGGTGCTATTAATCCCAGTATTTTTTGCTTTATTATGTTCATTTTTTCCAAGGAATTATTACTCTGGTTTGTTCATCATATGTACACAGGTCTATCAAATGGTGGCCGCATTAACAACAATTGCATGGTGGTTCGGTCAATTTCCGTACATAGTCCGGCGAACGCCGCATCCGGAGCTCGGACCGACCTGTGAATTCAGGCTTTGCCACGCCTTTACCGCATCACGCCGATGCCCTACATCGACATTGACTTCGGTGCCAGGCCATATTTCTTTTATTACTCACTTTGCATAAATTATTTATTATGCAACGATTTTTTTAATTATCATTATTACTATTATCTCTGGTTTGCACTATTTTTTGTGCACAGGAAAATGATCCGGGGACTTCGGCATCACTCTGTCGGTCTGCATTGACCGTGCTATGTCACCACTTCGGCATGTCGAGCTCTCCGCTCCGCCACCTCGGGACCGGCTTGGGGGATGGAACGTTGTCCCGCATCAAGCTCGGACCGCGTCATCAATACCAAACACATTAACCAGCTAAGTCGCTTTCATGCTCAAAGCTTTAATTTCTAACTTGTGTTCGGTTCGACCAAGCATTATACTTTTTTGGAGAAAAGTTGTTTGTACAAAATTTTCCTTGTCCAAACTTTGTTTGTGACGCATAAATTCAAATACCCAATTCATTTGGGGGCTTCCTTCATGAAGCTTTTCCTCTTGCATATGATTATACTTGTACGACTTCGTTCCTTGTTCGTGTATTACGCCACAATATGCACCATATTGACTTAAGCGATTTGCAAACTGGGTTGCCTCGCTCCTGTGTTTACCCCTACGTTCCCGATTGTTCGGCTAGGGAGTAAAGGGAGCACCTCTGCAATTGTCACGATCGGGTCATCCGAGCCGGACCTCAGACTGGGTGAAGCCGAAAGCTAGCGCTCTTATAGTTTTCAATGATGGTCGGCACACTACGGAACTCATGAGTACAAAAAATCTATTGCACAAGTATCATAATAATAATGAGCACCAAAGAAAGGTATCGGTGGGGGTACTATTTTCTTCGAAGATGCTTCTTACACTTCGCAGTAATATAGCATAAGTTCCCTGAGCGCGCTTTGTCTGTTACAGCCTTATGGCCTGATTGCCTGGTTATTGGAAACACCGTCGATATTCTTGACAGATGGAGTACATAACACTTTTCGGTCCTTGACCGAAGAGGGAGAAGCCGACGGTCGGTTAAGACGCGTCTAATGTTTGGTTGAACATAGATATGATATAAGTACTTAGGTACAGGCAATCATTCTTTTACCCAAGTCACTTGGGGGCTCTTAAATTTATATGAGCCGTTATTCTTTTAGTCGTTGCAAAGTTTTATTATTATTATTATTATTATTATTATTATCTATCACTCCTTTTTTCGACACGAGTGTGTGGTCACTAGCCGGGGAGCCTAATTTCTCTCTCGAAGCCGATAGAGTTTAGTTTGCTAAACTGGCCTAATGAGAAGTACTCCGCCCTCGGGTTAGGAGATTGAAGCGGTAGGCTGACCCGCTTGAAGTCTTGAGATAGGATGCATCATGTTAAAGCACGACAGAAGCACTTCTTTTGCTAAGGCCAATTTTCGGATTGGCACCGAACACTTGATCTTGTTCGGACGTCAAGTTTTTACTGGCGTTTTTTGGTTTTCCAAGCTTATGGCACTTTTAAACTATTTTTGTATTTTCAGCATAACTCTCGCAGTGCAACGCTGGACACCTTTAGAGATTCGGCAAAAACATTCTCGGATATTGCTATATATGCATCGGTTTCGAATTGTGTCTTCGGTCAATAGTTGGGTTGCCCGGCTCCTGCGCTTGCCTCCTACGTTCCGCTTTGTTCGGCTAGGTGTGCAAAGGGAGAACCACTGCGATTGTGCTTCCAGCTCACATGGTTAAGCACCTCAGTGGAGAAAGCCGAAAACTGACTGTCACAATAAGCGTAAACTACTCAGCGATCCGATGACGGTGTTAAATGACGGGCCATTCATAACAATGACTGAAGTGTTCACGGCTTGACCTCGACTATCGCCGAACACTACCGGGGGCTATTAACTGGCCCCCAAACTAAATCATCGATATTTTGCTCTTACATTGGAGCTGAGGTTTCATGATCATGCTTAGCATGAAAACCCAAGGAAAGGAACCGATAGCGGGACAATTTTCTTTGGAAGACATTTCATCTGTTAAACAGTAATATAACATATCTCTCTGCGTACCTTTGTTTATAAAACCGTATGGCCAGATTGCCTTGTTTGTCGTAAATCTTTGCCCTCATAAAGGCTTTATAAAGTAAGACAAACACTCCTCGGCTACTGGCCGAGGAGGTGGAAGCCGATGGTCGGTCAACAAAGTTTTGTACAATGCGGATCCGAGCATTAAATGACGTAAAGTACTTGGATACATAGAGTCATTACACATAATTTGTGATTTTACTATGGATATCAATCCTTAATTCGGCCACCCATGCCCGCATTAAGGCTCGGGGGATACTGGGATTCGGGCTTATTATTTAAAAATATTAAAGGGGCACATCGGTCCCCTGATCTGGTTTTGCCACCCCACCAGTGTCTCAGGGGCTACTGCATTGCCTGTCCAATACAGAAAAATTTATGTGCAATATAGTTTCCGAGGAGATTTTGATCCTCAGGTTGGTCGGCCGCACCCAACCTGAGTCCCGTGGACTGAGCATGCCGCTTTTAGTGTCCCGAAGTATTCTGCCGAGCTAGGACTTGATCCTTAGGCCGATTTTGCAAATCAACCTGAGTCTCAGCGGGTACTGGGATCAGCGGGTGCATCTCGGGTTTTAGATTGATACCCACCTTGAGGGCTACTGGCTATATATCTCGGCAGAGAATAAATTGCACCAATCAAATATATTGACAATAATCGGCCCACATTCAGGGTGGTGCACCACCTCGGAAGCAGTCCGGCATAAAGCTTGGGTGCTAGTGGCTGGCTCCATAGAGGGCATTTCCGGCATTAAGCTCGGCTAAACTCCTTCAAACTTCTTTGAACCAAGGTGATTTACAACAACTCGGATATAGTCCGTCGTTGGAGCTCGGATACAGTCCGGCGTTGGAGCTCGGATACATTCCGGCGTTAGAGCTCTGAAAGGGTCCGGCCTTGGTGCTTGGCTGCAAAAGATACCTCGAATGCAGTCCAGCATTGGTACTTGGACGCAAGAGGGCGCTGCCGTCCGGGAACAATTTCAAACCTGAGGTGTGGCATAAAAATAACAAGGCATTGATAAAGGCCGGAAACTTATAGGGGCTCCTCGGATACCCGACGTGTAAACTCGTCGAATGCATTTCGGCAATCCTCAAGAACGAAGATGAGAAGATTTGTTGAGCCAGTTTTCAAGACCGACGATCGAAGATGAAGAATAGTTCGGAAGAATCGAGGAGCGTCCCTAACTTGAAGACCGGTTCAGGGGGCTACTGACGGTGTCCTGGACTAGGGGGTACTCACCACATCATCTCCCTATCTGTTAGATTGGGCCGAGGATCCCCATGGCCGTATACTCATGGGCCAGTTCGGACAGCTGCCGCACACAAGGAAGATTCCACAAGACATGGCGATCAAGACAAGGACTCCTCCCCACCGGCATATTCGGCTAGGACTCTTGTTATCCTAGGCCTCTGGTGCATTATATAAACTGAGGCCAGGCTAGTCGATAGATCATATACAACATACAGTCATACCATAGGCTAGCTTCTAGGGTTTAGCCTCTCCGATCTCGTGGTAGATCTACTCTTGTATTACCCATATCATCAATATTAATCAAGCAGGATGTAGGGTTTTACCATCAAGAGGGCCCGAACCTGGTTAAAACATCGTGTCCCCTGCCTCCTGTTACCATCCGGCCTAGACGCACAGTTCGGGACCCCCTACCCGAGATCAGCCGGTTTTGACACCGATAATCCCCGTTTGTGATTAATGCATCAAACACAATTTTGTGAAAGAGTCTCTGATCATAGTGTCACATTAGCAGCATCCTACAACAGTGTTTATGGATGGCGGCCAAATAGGTTGTACCCTCATCTTACTTGTGTGCAACATTTATGGCTTTTTTATTAATCTAAGCATGGAAAATAGATTATCACATTTCACTGTATATTCATGCTGATGTGTTACGTGTCTTGTTTCGGAGTTAACGTTGTTCCATAGTTTAGGTAAGAGACTTGTTCTTTAGGTTACATTGTTCCATAGTTATCATCCATCAGCCAATGCCATCCCACAGGCCGGTGATTATAGTATAACATCACTTCTAGTATTACCTATGTTGTTCTTTAATACTTTTGTGTGCCACCTAGTTAATCTCGAGTACAAACAATACATATTCTGTAGCTTTCATCTGTGTTCTCCCTTTAGATTTTGAGACCTGTTGCTGAGAGTTAACCCCGGTCCTACTATTTATGTCGTCTCCTATAGGCACTCATTAACTAAATCTAACTACTAATTGTCTTCCATGCATGTCAGATATAATTGCACACACTGATTTATCCACAAGAACCTCACGGAGCAATGTAACGTCCAATAAACTTGACGCCAATGATACCCAATATGACGGAACATGTAAAGGCAGTTCTTCAAAAAACTTGTAGAAAGATGATGAATCCTATTCACCCCACAAGGTCATTGTCAGTGTCAAAACCGGCGGATCTCGGGTAGGGGGTCCCGAAATGTGCGTCTAAGGTCGATGGTAACAGGAGACAAGGGACACGCTATTTACCCAGGTTCAGGCCCTCTCTATGGAGGTAATATCCTACGTCATTCTTGATTGATATTGATGAATATGAGTATTACAAGAGTTGATCTACCTCGAGATCGTAATGGCTATAACCATAGAGGTCTAGCTTGTATGGCTATGATAATGAGGTCTCTCCCATCCGAACTAAGTCCTCCGGTTTATATAGACACCGGAAGGATCTAGGGTTACATAAGGTTGGTTACAAAGAAAGGAATCTACATATTCAATGGCAAGCTTGGCTTCCACGCTAAGGAGAGTCCCATCCGGACACGGGTGCTGTCTTCGGTCTTCGCATCTTCACAGCCCATCAGTCCGGCCCATGGCTACCAGGCCGGACGCCCGAGGACCCCTTAGTCCAGGACTCCCTCAGTAGCCCTTGAACCTGGCTTCAATTACAAGGTATCTGGTGTGTAGTGCTGCCTTCGGCATTGCAAGGAGGGTTCCTCCTTCCGAACTCCAAAATAGTCTTCAGACGAATTTATCGTGTCCGGACCTGTAACATACAGCCGTAGAGGGTATAGTATTCTACGAATCCAATCTGGTGACAACCTTTAGTAATGTGACGTCATGCTTCTTGGTCATTATTTTGAACCGTTTCCCATCCCGCCGTTCCACGTTTCGGGGCGTGGTATTCGTTGACACGTCTTGTCGAAGCAGAGATCGTGTCCCCTAATTGCGGGATTTCCATCAATACAAGTGTGGGTAACCCAACCGTCCTGCGGGAAAGATTCCTTAGGAATAGGCAGGTTCTTAGGCTTAGGAGAAGGCGTTCAATACCCGCGGCCTTTATAAAGGAACCAAGGGCCGTCCTTTTACGCCCAACCTCTCCTCAGCCTTCCCAACCTCGACCTCTATCACCCAAGGTTCGACTTCATCGTTTCAAGCCTCCCCATAATGTCTGGACCCAGCTTTCAAGGCCGATGGGTGGCTTCCTCCGTTACACAGGAGGATACCGCTAAGCTTTGGGCAGCCAGATATTTGACTGCGGAGGTCCACCATAGGCTTCCTACTCCAGGACAAGTTATTCGGACCCCCAGATCTGGTGAGAGGGTCGTGTTCATCACCCACTTCCTCCGGGGGCTAGGTTTCGCTCTTCACCCCTTCGTCCGGGGGATAATGTTTTATTACGGACTGGATTTTCATGACCTAGCCCCAGACTCTATCCTCCACGTCTCGGCGTTTATCATTACATGTGAAGCCTTCCTCCGAATCCCCCCACACTTCGGCTTATGGCTCAAGACCTTCAGTGTGAAGCCGAAGGTAGTCGACGGGGAACGGGGTGGAGTGCGGCGATGCTATGATCAGCCAACTCACCAGCACTGCTTGGCCAAATGGTACCGAAACTTCCAATCACTGGCAGCGGGAGTGGTTTTATGTTACAGAGCCCCGCATCACCAAGTGGGTAGCTGCACCAACATTCCGTCCTGGCCCACCGTTATAGCTTGCATCAAGGGTCAACAAGGAGCTGGACTGGGGATCAGTTGATGAAGTGTGTAAGTGCATCTAGTGCCACCCCTAGTTGGTTTTGGAGTATTGACGACAAACCTAGTTGAGGGACTAATGTGTTTGTGAGAATTGCAGGATAACACAGGTAGAAGTCCCTCATTGATTCGGTTTTACTACCAGAGATGACCCCTAAAAATGTATGAAGACATTGAAGTCAAAGGTGGTATATGAAGATATTCATATTGAAGACTATGACAAAAGAAGACACGTTATGAAGCCTATGGAGCTCGAAGACGTAGATCTTTAGTAGTTCTTTTTCTTTTGTGTTGAGTCATAGGAACCACCGTACTGTTAAGTGGGGTCTAGGAGAACCAGTCAGAATGACTGAAGTGATGCCTAAACCAAAAACCTATGTCTTCGACTGAAGACAATGAGAGTGAATCTTGTCCAGAGCCGGACAAGTCAGCTTTGCTTGTAGCACAAGTAAAGTTGCCATGAGAGTTTGAAATCTGACCGTTGAGACACGTGTCAGTTCCTTAGTGACCCAGGGTCATTTCGGAAAAATCAGGTAGGGTTGCCAAGTGGCTATAAATAGCCCACCCCCTACAACCATAAACGGTTGGCTGCTCAGATTTCAGTGCACGGCTTTTGTCGTTTGAGAGCAACCCACCTCGAAGCCTTTGAGAGAAAATTCCTAGCAAGGAAAAAGCCCTAACCACCCAGAGCCAGAGAACATTGGGCATCACTTAAGTCTTCTTGTCTGTGTGATCTGAAGACTTATTATAGTTGAGGACTGTGAATCCTCCAGACGGTTAGGCGTCGCGTTCAGAGCATCCAAGAGACATTGTGGATTGCCAGTGAATGAAGTCTGTGAAGGTTTGGGAGTCTACCTTGAAGACTTACCAGAGTGATTGGGCGAGGACTATGTGACCTTAGCTCAAGGAGAATACGGTGAGGACTTGGTGTCCTGAGCTGCGTGTTCAGGACTGGGTGTCCGGGACTGTGTGTCCTAAGGTTTAAATACCTAGCCACGCCAACCAGACGTACAATTGTCATAGCAACTGGAACTGGTCCAACACATCATTGTCTTCAACGAGTCACTGGTTTCATCTTCACTTCCTTTTTCTTACTGTTACTCATTGTGAAGCCATTGCATGCTTGCTCTATCTTTTGACTTCACAACGTGAATGTATGATCTGTTTGGCTTCATAACTTCTTCCTACGTGATCCTTATTACACTACAACTATTTGTCATTGTGCTTTCACTCTATTGAATACTTGACCATGGCTTGCCTAGTGTAATCTAACTTCCGCTGCATAGTAATAGGCATATCTTCGCTGTTTGTCTTCATAACTCCCACGTTTTGAAGACTTTCATAAAAATCGCCTTTTCACCCCCCCCCTCTAGTCGATATAACGCACTTTCAGTTGGTATCAGAGCAAGGTGCTCCCTTGTTCTATGTGATTCGGTTTAACCGCCTGGAGTTTTAGCTATGTCGACTGCAGGGATAATCAAAGTCTCCACTGCGTGCCCCATCTTCGATGGAACTGAATATCCCAACTGGAAGAATAAGATGCGCATGCATCTTGAAGCCATTGACGTCGACCTATGGTATGTCGTCAAGAACGGCGTTCCCAAGGCTGGAGAAGGTGTCACTGCTGCTGATGTCAAGAAGTTCACTCAACTGGACTCTACTGCCAAAAATATCATCTGTGGTCATCTGACAAAAGGACAGTATGGCCGCTTGAGTGCCTTGAAGACATCCAAGCTGGTCTAGGACTGGCTCTCCAAGGTCAATGAACGCATCTCAACCCAGAGAGATCAGAGAATCAGTGTTCTTCAAAACCTCTTCAACCGCTTCAAGCGAAATGACAATGAGAATGTCTAGCACACATTTGACCGGCTCACTGACATCACAAATGAGCTTCAAGCCCTCGGCGCCACTGAGATCACCAAACATGAAATCGTCAAGACACTGCTGAGATCACTTGATAGTTCGTTTGACATCCTACCCCTGATGATTCAAGAACGTCCTGATTTCAAGACACTCGATCCGTCTGACATACTTGAGAGGCTCAACACACATGAGTTTCAGCTTTCTAAGAAAAGAGATATCTACGGTCCAAACTATGGGCGAACTCGTGCCTTGAAGGCAAAAGCTGTTTCCTCATCTGAAGAAGAATCTGACAGCAGTTCTGATGATCCTGAAGACATTGGAAGGGAACTTGCAATGCTAGTGAAGAAGTTCCAAAAATTCACCAAGAAGAAAGGCTTCAGAAAATCTTCACGATCAAGCTCAAGGAATGATGAAGCTTCTGCTCATGACTACAAGAAGAAAACATGTCACAAGTGCAAGAAAACTGAACACTTCATCTCTGAGTGTCCACAGTGGGACAATGAGAACAGAAGGAAGAAGAAGAGCAAGGAATATGATTCTGATGACAAAAAGAAGAAGAAATACTCAAAGTCTTCTTCCAAGTCTTCCTCAAAGTCTTCATCACACAAGAAGAGCTCATCTGGCAAGGCACGTGCGTTTGTTGGCAAGGAAATGGATTCAGAGGAGGAGTCCGCTTCTGAGGAGGCAGAGGTGGAGTCTAAGGAGGAGTCTGATTCTGGCATTGCGAGTCTAGCTACAGCACGTCGCCAAGTCCATCTTCAACACTGAAGACAATGACTTCATCACCGACACCGATGAAAATAACAAGAACGACTCCACTCCTACCTACTGCTTCATGGCACGCAGTGCCAAGGTAAACACACGCACTACTCGCTATCAAACATCTAGTGACGATGACTCTGACTGTGATTCGAAACCCAGCTACAAAACACCTGCTAAAATTGCAACTGAACAACTGAAAGCTATGGAACATATTCAAAAACTGTTAGACAGAAGCGATGATCTGTTGGGTGCTGAAATGACTCGATCTGAATCCTTAATTGAAGACATAAAAAATCTTCACGTTAAGTATCAGGAACTTGAAGATCGTCTTGATACTCTCTCAACAACTCATGAAAAGGTTTCCTATGATTATCTTCAAAGGAAGCAAGAACTTGAGAAATTGAGAGTGGCTCATGAAGATCTTCAAAAGGAAAACGAGTCACTTCGCGCCGAACAGATCAGTTCCGCTCAGGAAGGATTTGAACCACCATGTCTTAAATGCATTGAGCGTGATAATGCTACTTCTGTTGCTAAATGTTCCACTGCTACTGCTGTCGCAGTATCTTCAACTGTTGATGTGGTAACTAACCCCTGTGCTGAGGATACCACTGCTATTGCTGATGAGAATGCTAGGTTGAAGACATTGCTTGAAACAGGGATGTACAAAAGTCTTAAAGGACATCAGACATTATGTGATGTCCTCAAGAAGCAGATTCTGAACCGAAACCCTAGGAAAGAGGGTGTTGGGTTCGTAAGGAAAATAAATGCAGATGGCTCTTACTGGAAACCTGAGCAGTACCCCAAAACCACATGGGTTGCTGCAAAGGAACTTTCAGCAGATCCATCCAATTTATCTGGCTTCACTTATGCTAAGCCAATTATCATTGTTGAATCCTTTGATGCAAACTATAAACTGTTTAAGAATTAGAATGGTGAAGTGTTTGCCAGATACATTGGTACTAACTGCAGGAATGGACCGCCTATGAAGAAGATCTGGGTTCCGAAAAAGTGTCTGGAAAATCTTCCTATGAATGTCTTCATGACACCTCACTTGAATAAGACAAACCTCAGACCAAAGGCTTCATACGGTCCAAAGGCTTCATACAAACAGAGGACTCACCTGAGTCACACTAACGCAAATGTTTTGCAGGGAAACCATACTCAGGCATATGAATATGAGAGCGGTTCATCAAACCGTCATGTTCATATGACCAAAAATTATTCTGCTTATTCTTATGAGTACTATTGTCCACCTACAAGACTGTTTGCTAAGGCTTCAAAGCCAAAATTTTCAGATGCTGCACTTAGACTTATTGCTTCTAAGCCACCCTTGAAGATGTGGGTGGTTAAGAAGGCTTAACTCTCTTTTGCAGGGAAAGGTCTCCAGCAGAAAACCAACATCTTCTGACGCTATTGCTGGGAACCTTAAAAATCTTGTAGGGCACAAGATAAAATGCCCGAATGGCATCATTATGTACTTCATTCCTGATCGCATGCTACTCTCCTATTAGTCCTAATTTGGATCTAAGTTTTCATAACCCACTGGTTCATCAAATGTTTTTGCTTCACAATTCTCTTCGTGAAGCCTATCCCCCTAACTGCACTGTAGGGTACGACACCAGCGTCTTCAAAGTCTTCAGAATGGATTATTGACAGTGGGTGTACAAATCACATGACTGGCAAAAAAGCCTTCTTACGAACTCAACCTTACGTCCATCCGACAAGAGCCACATCACATTTGCTGACACTGGTAAAAGTAAGGTATTGGGTCTAGGTAGAGTTGCAATCTCAAAGGATCAACACATGGATAAAGTCATGCTTGTTGAATCCCTTGGCTTCAACTTAATGTCTGTCTCAATGCTTTGCGATTTGCACATGATCGTAATGTTTGGAAAATATCGTTGCCTAGTACTAATGGAATCTGACAAGTCTCTAGTGTTTGAAGGGTATCGAAAAGATGATCTGTACGTGGTAGATTTCTCAGCAAGGCCACAACTTGCAGTATGTCTTCTTGCAAAAGCTTCAGAATGCTAGCTTTGGCATCGGAGGCTTGGGCATGCTATCATGAGGAACCTCCACACCCTTGCGAAGAAGAAGCATGTCATAGGCATCGAGGGCGTCAAGTTCAAGAAAGATCACTTATGCGGTGCCTGTGAAGCAGGGAAGATGACGAGGGCAAAACATCCTTCGAAGACAATCATGACTACTACTCAACCCTTCGAACTGCTCCACATGGATCTTTTCGGTCCCACTCACTACTCAACTTTTACTACTACTGCTTGCCTCTATGGCTTCGTCATTGTTGATGATTACTCTAGATATACTTGGGTGCACATAATCCTTAACAAGACTGAAGTGCAGGATGTCTTCAGACGCTTCGCCAATCGAGCTATGAAAAATTATGGCGCCAAGATAAAGCACATCAGAAGTGACAATGGCACTAAATTCAAGAACACTGGCCTTGATACATATCTTGATACCTTGGGCATCACACATGAATTCTCAGCTCCGTACACGCCACAGCAGAATGGCGTCGTCGAACGCAAGAACAGAACACTCATTGAGATGGCCAGAACGATGCTAGATGAATACAAGACTCCAAGAAAATTCTGGACTGAAGCTATTGACACTCCATGCCACACAATCAATCGTGTTTATCTTCACAAGCTTCTGAACAAGACATCTTATGAGCTCCTTACTGGCAAAAAGCCAAATGTCAGTTACTTCAGAGTATTTGGCGCAAGGTGCTGGATCAAGGACCCACATTACACTTCAAAATTTGCACCAAAAGCACATGAGGGTTTTATGCTTGGATATGGAAAGGATTCGCACTCCTACAGAGTCTTCAATCTCTTTCATTACAAAGTGGTTGAAACAGTGGATGTGCGGTTTGATGAGACAAATGGTTCACAAAGAGAGCAACTGCCAAATGTGCTAGATGAAGTTCCAGCTAGTGAATCAATCAAGCTTATGGGAACTGGAGAGATTATACCTTCTGAAGCTCATCCTGAAGAAGAACTTATCATCTCAGCACCTGATCAACATGAAGACAATGCTCAGCCTGAAGACATTCCTCCAAACAACAACACAGATCAGCAAGAGCAAAGTCTTCACCCTGTACATCCTCGCGTTGCCAATGAAGTGCAGATTGAAAGAATAATTGATAGCATCAATGCACCTGGTCCACTCACTCGTTCAAGGGCAACTCACCTAGGAAATTTCTGTGGGCACTTCGCATTCGTATCAATATCAGAACCCAAGAAAGTTGAAGAAGCCTTCATGGAACCTGAATGGATTCAAGCTATGCAAGAAGAGCTTCAACAGTTTGAGCTGAATAATGTATGGGAACTGGTCAAGCGTCCTGATCCACGGAAGCACAACATAATAGGCACCAAATGGATATACCGCAACAAGCAAGATGAGCATGGTCAAGTTGTCAGAAACAAAGCTCGTCTCGTTGCTCAAGGATATACTCAAGTGGAAGGCATTGACTTCGATGAAACATTTGCTCCTGTGGCTAGGCTTGAAGCCATACGCATACTGCTGGCCTATGCAAATCATCATAACATTCTTCTATATCAAATGGATGTGAAGAGTGCCTTTCTCAATGGCAAGATTGAAGAAGAAGTGTATGTTGCACAACCGCCTGGCTTTGAAAATCCAAAACATCCTGACATGGTATACAAGCTCAACAAGGCACTGTATGGCCTCAAACAAGCCCCTAGGGCCTGGTATGACACACTCAAATACTTCCTGAAAAGCAAAGGCTTCATACCTGGTTCCCTAGATCCCACTCTTTTCACGAAGACATATGATGGTGAACTGTTTGTGTGTCAAATATATGTGGATGACATTATCTTCGGCTGCACCAATCAGAAGTACAGTGAAGAGTTTGGATATATGATGCAAGAGCAATATCAGATGTCCATGATGGGGGAGCTGAAGTTCTTCCTTGGTCTTCAAATACGACAACAACGCAATGGCATCTTCATATCTCAAGAGAAGTATCTCAAAGATTGCCTGAAGAAGTTCGGTATGCAAGACTGCAAAGGCTTCACAACACCACTGCCAGCCAAACATCATCTGGGTCCTGACGACAATGGTAAAGAGTTCGATCAAAAGGTATACTGCTCCATGATTGGTTCTTTGCTTTATTTATGTGCATCTAGGCCAGATATTATGCTTAGTGTTTGCATGTGTGCTCAATTTCAAGCGGCACCAAAGGAGTCGCGTCACTTAGCTGTGAAGCGAATTCTTCGATATTTGGCTCACACCCCAACTCTAGGATTATGGTATCCAAAGGGCTCAGAGTTTGATTTGGTTGGATTCTCGATGCTGATTATGCTGGTGACAAAGTTGATCGCAAGTCTACATCAGGCACATGTCACTTTCTGGGACGATCACTTGTATGTTGGTCTTCAAAGAAGCAGAACTGTGTATCTCTCTCCACTGCTGAATCTGAATACATTGCTGCTGGATCTTGCTGTGCTCAGCTTCTGTGGATGAAGCAAACACTCAAGGACTATGGCATTCATCTGAAGCAAGTGCCACTTTACTGCGACAACGAAAGCGCCATCAAGATTGCCAACAACCCAGTTCAACACTCGAAGACAAAGCACATTGAAATTCGTCATCACTTTCTTAGAGATCATGTTGTGAAGGAAGAGATTGATATCATACACGTCAACACTGAAGAGCAATTGGCAGATATCTTCACCAAGCCCTTGGATGAGAAGAGGTTTTGCAAGTTACGGTGTGAGCTAAATATCCTGGAATCCTCAAGTGTCCTGTGATCAGGCACACATCCTAACACTTATGCATATGATGACTTAGATGTGCAACGCACAAAGTAAAGTATATCTTCAATCAATGAAGACATACATTCTAAGTGTGAATACATTAATGTGGAATTTGACTTCGGAGCGCCACGATAAATGTGCGCTGTGTCTGGGTCTAATACTTCCTATACGGTGGGTAACGCCACCACCAAACGTTCCATTTTGAAGTGTTTCACTCATGGCGTTACCTTGCAGTGTCTTCACATTTGATTTGGCTTCGAACTCAACATATTTTCATGATTATCTTCACTATGTTGACTACAGATATATATATATATATATGTATATATATGCTAGTGTTCTATCCTCTACAACATTCACTTATAGCTATGTCTTCGTGTTGAATCTTTTTGAACTAAGTGAATGTGATCGGACCCCAAACTTCTTTATGCTTTCTATCTCAAACTCTGTCTCTCCAAGTCATATGCATTCTATTGAAACTGTCGAATGTCTTCACTGCGTCCTTGTTAGCAGAAGATATAGAGACAACCATAAAGTCCGTTTTCAATGCTCATTCCTCCACATAAAATCCGGAGAAGCAGGAACGACCGCCTGACAATCTAGGCGTGCATGAGACGTGGAACAAACACCAAACTTCCGCAAACTGGCCACGCGTTCCTCAGATGCGAATCGCCAGGGGCACATGTGTAATAGCACAGTGCCGCCCCTAAGCCTATAAATTCACACTTACCGCGGTCATTATCTCCTTCTTCCACCCTCGCATGAACCCTAGCGCCACCGCTAGCTCTCAACGACGCCGGCGACGAAGCGCTTCGCTGCCGCAACCTCTCCGACGCCGTCTTCACGCCGATCACGGACATCTTCCTCTCCGCCGTCGCCGTAGGTGTCTTCCGTCGCCAAGTTAGGGCACGGAGGATTGAACTGCTCGGCATCATCTCCCACTCCGTCTAGCAGTTCCAAGTGTGGTAAATAAAACTTCTTTTTACAGCCCCTTTTGATCTCATGGTTCTGTCACTTTCTACCATAAGAAGTTTCTCTTCACACAAGTCAGGTCTCTCTATCTGCATCTCATAACATGCCTAGTATATTCACTTGTGCTTCATGAAGTAGTTAGATTCCTCACTTGTACTGATCTGTGGGTTCGTACAAATCTGGAACCAACTTCTTATCTATGAGTGAATGTCTTCGCACGATGAGGTCAATGTCTTCTAAACTGATTAATCTTCAAAACCTTCTGAGAATGCATATGACCTCTTACCCTTCCCTCGCACCTTAATGCTGTCACAGGTACATGTATGTGGGAGAATCCTTCGGTTCTCATAGTCTGCATTCATTTGTAGAATTCCTACAGCATCACATAAATTCTCCTGAAGCCAGTTCCTGTTGGTCCAGCAAAAGAAAGCCTTTGAAAGTTTTGAAGCCTTTCAAGTTAAAGTTTATGGCTTCAGAAGTAGCAGCAAGGAAGGGGGGCAGACAGCGACGTGGAGGAACTTCCAAAGATCTACCTGAAGACCTGGCAGAAATGTATAAAACAGATCCTGAAGAGAATTATGGGCAGCGCATGACTCGAATCCAATGGATTCGACGCTATTGGGCAGAACAATGGTTCAAGTACCGCTTCACAACCCAAGAGTATGCTGAGAAAAGTGCCATCAAAAGACCGTGGGGAGACATCCTATACAAGAACCTTGTACCCTGGTCCAGAGATGAAGCTATTGCCCAAAGCTTCTATCCATGCATGGTTCGTGGGCCACAGCCTGATGATGCACATCCGTCGTCACTACTATGGTGTCGTGACGACAATCTATTCAAGCGCAACTTCCAGTTTGCCCAACAATCAGCGAAGCAGAACAAGAAGAAGTTGGGGTTAGACTTCAACCCTGGTCCCTCAGCACCAAGGGCAGATGGCACACGCGACGCAGAACCCAATATCATCGGTCCGTATGCCAACCTTGAGGGCCTCATCACCCGCATCTTAGTCCAAGGGACTGCCGTGAATGACCCTCCAGCTGACACTGAGTCTGATGAAGCTCCTGCTGTACCGAAGCCAAAACAGTCGAAGAAGCCAAAAGCTTCAAAGCCGGCCCCTTCATCAAAAATCTCAAGGGCGAAGCCATTGGCAACTGCACCTCCTGAAGACAGTGTGCAGTCTGAAGACGTATCCCGCGTCTCCAAGCCCCAGAAGGCCAAGGTGCCTCAGCCACACACCGGGAAAGAGCTCACAGCTGCTGCCATTCTGCGCAGCGAAGCCATTGATCTGTCAAGTGATGAAGATCTTGGAGATGACACTCTAGAGCAGCTCATCAAGAGCAAAGAAGAAGCTGAAATCTTCAACAATTTGCCTCTCTTTGATGTCGCCATCATCCACAACTTCATCAACGAATGGTTTGCCACACCAAACATCAGCTTCGAAGATCTGCAGCTGCCCGTTGGCCTCAGCGTCGCCTTCCAAGGCGCTATTGCTTCAGACCTTGCAATTGCCCAGCGCATTGTTGAACTGAAGCAGAAAATTGATCATGAAAAGGCTCAGTTCAAGAAGAATATGGCCAGGCTCAGCGTGCAAGAAGTGAAGAGCTTCAAGACCATGTTGCATGAGCTAAAAGAAAATTTTCAGAAGAAGCGTGCAGAAGCTCAGGGTTCACGTGAGCGGATGAAGTCTCTGGCTAAAAGATGTGTACAAGCCTACAATGAGGCTGAGAAGCGCAAGGCACTTGGGCGTCCTGACATCGACCCCAAGATGGCCGCGAAGAAGAAGAAACCTGCTATGGCTGAACCAGAGGCACCTAGGCAAGAAGCAGTTCCAATTGTCTTCCCAACTACAACGACTGGCTCGAAGCCAAAGAGCCGGTCAACAGCTTCAGAGCTCAAGAAGACAAGAACTGCTGAGGCTGAAGCCAGGAAGAGGAAAAGCTCTGAAGCCTCTCCTACTGCCCCCAGAAAGAAGAAGCGAAAGATCAAGAAATCTCGGGCTGCTCCCACAGAGCCTTGATAGTTGAACCTATTTCTATGCTTCACCCCAACGCAGAACGACAACTGACAGTTCATGAGCCTGCTTCCACAGAGGCTCCTGAAGCTGAAGACATACCAGCAGCCGAACCCATTGCTGCTGAAGACATTGGTCATCAGGACAATGTACAAGATGATGCAGCCCTTCCTCAGTATGAACAAAGCAAACTCATCAGCATTGGTCGTCCTCTGACGCCAATTGCACAAGATGCGTCATGGGCGGATCACCCTCAAGAGGAAGAAGACAATGAGGCCCAGCCCACTCCAACCCCACAGGCGTCGTCTGCATTCCGAAGGCTTCGCAAAGGTCCAAGGCCTCAAGTCTATGCTGAAGACATTCCGGCTGCATCAGCTGCAGAAGAAGCACCACAAGAGCCCACTCCTATGCTCCACCAAGAAGCAGTTCTCCAGGAGAACGTGCTTGTAACCGACCCTCCAGCTAGTCAAGCGGAGGCTGAAAATGTTGAGGCTGCCACAACCAACAATGAAGCCAATGTGGAGCCCTCCCCACCAAAAGCTTCAGAAGACAGCGAAGCTACTGATCCAGACACTTCTGTTCCTGAGTCTGTTGCAAGCCCTCAATTTGATTACCATGTTGAGCACAGGCCTCATGTCCAGAAGCCAGTCCCAAGGCTGCCAAGGTTCCCAGGTCCTGCATCAGCACCTGGCTCCTTCGACATCAATAGCTTCAAGGCAGATAATACGTTCTTCAACAGCTCCAAGAATCCCTATTCTAGGGAAAGGATTTCATCAGATAGGTTCTGGAGCTATCCTCAGCGCAGCTACTATTCATGCATCCTATACAACCAAGGTCCCATCTTCCCACACAAGCGCTTGATGTTGAAGCCATTGCTGGTCTGCCCTGTTTAGAGGAAGCGCTGGATTGCTTCAAGCAAGTGGGTCTGCTGCAGTTTGTAACTGATGAAGAGCACTGGAATGAAGAGCTTCTATTGCAATTCTATGCCACCCTACACATCAAAGGATACAACAGAGATCCGAAGACTTGGGCCCTGGAGTGGATGACCGGAAATGTCCATCACGAAGCCAATGCATTCGATATCATTGAGCTCACAGGCCTGCCCACTCCTGGCGAACTCTTCGAGGAAGGCTGTCCACTACACACTGACGCTCTTGAGAGCATATTCCAGAGGCCTGAACCAAATATGAGTCAGATGCTCTCCATGATGAAGCCATTGCCCCACGATGCTCCTTATCCAACAGAGTTCTTCATTCAAGAATTTGAGTACCTGCCCAGAACCATCTATCACATTCTCCGGCGGACTCTCTGGCCTATCAAAGGGCACTATCCCAATGCCAAGATCGAGGGTGCAATGAAGACTCTGATATTATGTATCCTTCATGGCAAATGCTTCAACGCACAGGATTTCTTCATACGCCAACTAGCTGCATCAGGCTCAGATCTGTTTGGTTTAAAGTACTATGCTCCTTGGGTAATGAGACTGATCAAGCTTCACTCTGCGATCTCATATCAGCCCTCAGCCCGCAACCATCGGATCTTCTTGCCAGATGTGGATACCTCTGCTGAAGCTATATATCCTAAGCCTGCCAAGCAACCTTTCAGTCTTCAGAATGCAGAACACCAGAGCTTCACTCAGAACGATGAAGGTGTTGAAGCCATCTCCAGGGTGTATCCTTTGGCTGGCACTACACGTGCGCCACACGCTGCTTCAACTGAAGCCACTGATAGTGCAACTGCTTCAAGACCCAAGAAGCGCGCTCGTGTTCTCAATGACCGAGAGCTTCTTGTGGCCCTTCATCAAAAACAAGATAGGCATCATGACTGGCTAAAGCGTCAGATGAAAAGCCTCTTGGTGGATGTTAACTGTCTTCGAAATCTTGCCACCAAGAATGCTTTCGTTACCCATGAAACCTGTCGTTGTACATGGAAAGGGCTATCAATGATGTGTACTGAAGCTGAACTTGAAGAGGATGGCTTCACTGAGCGATTCAAGTTTGACACCACACCTCCTAGAAGGGTTGTGATGCGAAGCACACCATCACTTGAAGACTCTGAGTTTTCTTCATCTGCTGCAACAATCATTGCCAGAATCATTGATGAAGAAGACGATGCTACCTCACCGCCACATGCTTCAGCACCTCCAAGCTCTTCTGCACCGCCAAACACCTCCAACGACCCTGCTGCTCCTGGGAACGAGTAGACACTCTATGTCTTCAAACCTTTTTGGTCCTTACTGACAAAAGGGGGAGAAGCATATGGGTTGATAGTCTTCAAGCGGGTCCATATGGGCGGGTGCTTTATGTTTAGCTATATTTTGTTTTGTGCTTACAACTCTCGTTTTACATTTGGTTCTTATGAGTTGTAACACTTAAACCAGATGGTCGTCTGCTACTTGTTTGCAACCCTGTTTTGCGAAGATAAATTCCGTTTGTGCGACGATAAATTCCGCACTTATCTCATTCTGCAGACGTCCATTTTCCATTCTGCATGTCATTATCTTCATATACTTTCACATGCATAGTGGATTGTCATCATAAGCTGAAGTGGATCTCCACAAGTACAACCTGCCATGTGCATTTGCATTCCAAAAGCAAATTAACTTATATGCACATCTTCAGGGGGAGCCCTTACAACTTATGAAGACAATTCCTCATCCTTTACAATTTCACAGACTATATTCCACGTTGAAAACTTCAACTAGTTTGTCATCAATCACCAAAAAGGGGGAGATTGTAAGTGCATCTAGTGCCACCCCTAGTTGGTTTTGGAGTATTGACGACAAACCTAGTTGAGGGACTAATGTGTTTGTGAGAATTGCAGGATAACACAGGTAGAAGTCCCTCATTGATTCGGTTTTACTACCAGAGATGACCCCAAAAAATGTATGAAGACATTGAAGTCAAAGGTGGTATATGAAGATATTCATATTGAAGACTATGACAAAAGAAGACACGTTATGAAGCCTATGGAGCTCGAAGACGTAGATCTTTCGTAGTTCTTTTTCTTTTGTGTTGAGTCATAGGAACCACCGTACTGTTAAGTGGGGTCCAGGAGAACCAGTCAGAATGACTGAAGTGATGCCTAAACCAAAAACCTATGTCTTCGAGTGAAGACAATGAGAGCGAATCTTGTCCAGAGCCGGACAAGTCAGCTTTGCTTGTAGCCCAAGTAAAGTTGCCATGAGAGTTTGAAATCTGACCGTTGAGACACGTGTCAGTTCCTTAGTGACCCAGGGTCATTTCGGACAAATCAGGTCGGGTTGCCAAGTGGCTATAAATAGCCCACCCCCTACAACCATAAACGGTTGGCTGCTCAGATTTCAGTGCACGGCTTTTGTCGTTTGAGAGCAACCCACCTCGAAGCCTTTGAGAGAAAATTCCTAGCGAGGAAAAAGGCCTAACCACCCAGAGCCAGAGAACATTGGGCATCACTTAAGTCTTCTTGTCTGTGTGATCTGAAGACTTACTACACTTGAGGACTGTGAATCCTCCGGATGGTTAGGCGTCGCGTTCAGAGCATCCAAGAGACATTGTGGATTGCTAGTGAACGAAGTCTGTGAAGGTTTGGGAGTCTGCCTTGAAGACTTACCAGAGTGATTGGGCGAGGACTATGTGACCTTAGCTCAAGGAGAATACGGTGAGGACTTGGTGTCCTGAGCTGCGTGTTCAGGACTGGGTGTCCGGGACTGTGTGTCCTAAGGTTTAAATACCTAGCCGCTCCAACCTGACGTAGAGTTGTCACCGCAACTGGAACTGGTCCAACACATCATTGTCTTCAATCAGTCACTGGTTTCATATTCACTTCCTTTTTCTTACTGTTACTCATCGTGAAGCCATTGCATGCTTGCTCTATCTTTTGACTTCACAACGTGAATGTATGATCTGTTTGGCTTCATAACTTCTTCCTACCTGATCCTTATTACATTGCAACTATTTGTCATTGTGCTTTCACTCTATTGAATACTTGACCATGGCTTGCCTAGTGTAATCTAACTTCCGCTGCATAGTAATAGGCATATCTTCGCTGTTTGTCTTCATAACTCCCACGTTTTGAATACTTTCATAAAAATCACCTATTCACCCCCTCTCTAGTCAATATAACGCACTTTCAAAGTGTAGACTTTACAGAGTCGCATCCGAACCCTCCTCGAGACAGACATCGATCTTGTCAAATCCTGCCATGCCAGGGCAGGTCTCGCCACATGTGGGAGATTAATCAAGAAGTACCACAAACCCTCCAACACTTCTTCGGCACCACACACAAAGGGATGTGGAAGTTATTTTTCGGGAAGCGGAAACATTGACACTACCGAAGACGCTGGCCTTAACTGCAACCGTCCGGATACCCCGGTAAGTACTCGACTCCCGAACACTTTGTAATTATGCATACCGTAATATGGTACTGAGCAAGCTATCTTCTTCCATGGATGGACAAAGAAGGCGGAACTAATTATGTGTTCGCCCCTCTGCCCGAGGGCCCAGCGAATCATGTTCTAACAAGGATGGTGGCCCTGGCACCATACCAGATGCCTGTGAAGGAGGGCAAGGCGGAGAGTGAGAGGACCAAAGATGGCACCTAATCCAAGGGTGCATCGGCCATTGTGTATGGAGGAATCAAAATCCCCGCATCCGAAGACAAAAGTGAATGGGGGGCCACTATCTCCTTTCCTCCTAGGAAGAGAAGGGCAGCCTCCGAAGATTGGGAGAAACATGCCCCTAAGCGAGGCAAGATGCCTCAGGTGGGTGGCTCGGGCTTGGAGGACGTCAAAGCGCAGTCTCATGACGAGGAAAAGCCTTAGGCCAAATTGTAAGTGAACAAGGCTGTTTTAAACATGTCTCGTTCCTGCCTGGAATATATATTTTTTGTTTTTGCAGCTCAGCACGCAGTCTTCCTCAATAATCCTCTTCCACAGGGACCTTCTCCCAGAGATGATGGAAAGCAAGACGGCCCCACCGGCCTCTCCGTCCAATAGGGCAGACAACTTAGAGGTCTCGTTGCGGAGGGTCTCCCTCGACCAACAAGTGGTGCAAGGGATGATGAAGACATTACCCGAAGGTGATACTTTGGTGGCCCAGGGTCCGTGGAATAACAATGAGGGCCCCGGACAATCCGATATATATCTGGATACATATGAACGGATCCCTTCAAAGGGTGTTCGTACTCCTACGGCAGCCTCCGGAGACCGAGAGGCGTCGGATATCTTGACGAACATGTTGCGGTAGGCGTCCGTCTCAGAGGAACATCGTACCTTAATGGGCACGGTGGTTGAAAAGGTCTAGTCCGCGAAGAGCGGATTGGATGAGGCCTTTGCGAGCCTACTAAGAGGCTTCGAGGTTTGTACTGTAATATGTGCAATTGTGTTTTATTCGCAAAATACACCTGTGTATCGATAGTAGCCCCTGAGACTCGGGTTGGCTTCCCACGGGAGGCGAACGGAGGATCAATAAGAAATATTCAAGGACTAATCTGATTAACTTGAACACAGGCTGCTTCCCCCTGGCTACTTCCCAGACTACGGATATTGCCGAGCTACAACGGATGCTTGATATGGCTGGGGATGACATTACGTTAATCATTATGCGTCTTGACGAATCGCAAGGTATGTATTCGGGCAGTCCCTTCACATACATTTTTCTGATATAACCATAATGCTAAAATTTATATACTGTAATAGGAACTTCACAACACAAAACTCAACAGAAAATCTCATAATCTCCATTAGTATAAGAAAGTAAATCACCACTTTTCGTACTATTGTGAACTCATTATTTATTTATATTGGTGTAATATCTACTGTATTCGAACTTTTCCGTGGTTCATACCCCTCGATACTACCCATAGATTCATCAAAATAAGCAAACAACACAAAGAAAATAGAATCTGTCAAAAACAGAATAGTCTGTAGTAATTAGTAACTCTCGAATACTTCTGTAACTCCAAAATTTCTGAAAAATTAGGACAATCTAGGAAATTTGTATATTAATCTTCTTCAAAAACAAACTATATTTTATTGGTATTTTGTTAAAAATGAGAATTCTTTTCCTGGGCGCAAAAGTTTCTGTTTTTCAGCAAGATCAAATCAACTATCACCGTAAGCCATCCCAAAGGTCTTACTTGGCATAAACACTAATTAAAACACAAAAACGACATCTAACCAGAGGCTAGATGAATTATTTAAAGCAAAACAGGAACAAAAAGCAAGGAAAAATTAAAATTGGGTTGCCTCCCAACAAGCGATATTGTTTAACGCCCTTAGCTAGGCATAAAAACACATATAGATCTAGGTATTGTCATCTTTGGTATGCAATCAATAAGTAGCTCTCATAATAGATTCATATGGCAAATTAATTTTCTTTCTAGGAAAGTGTTCCATGCCCTTCCTTAACGGAAGTTGAAATCTAATGTTTCCTAATTTAATATCAATAATTGCACCAATCGTTCTAGGGAAAGGTGTACCAAGAATAATAGGACATGTAGGTTTGCAATCTATATCAGGAACAATGAAATCTACGGGCACATAATTCATATCTACAACAATAGGAACATCATTAATCCTTCTCATAGGTTTCTTAATAGTGGAATCCTTAAGATGCAAATTTAAAGAACAATCATCAAATTCACGGCAATCTAACACATCACATAAAGTTTTTGGAATCGTGGAAAAGCTAGCACCCAAATCACACAAAGCATGGCACTCATAATCCTGAATCTTAATCTTAATAGTCGGTTCACACTCATCATAAAGTTTTCTAGGTATAGAAACTTCCAGTTCAAGAATTTCTTCGCAAGATTGCATCATAGCATCAACAATATGTTTAGTAAAAGCCTTATTTTGATTATAAGCACGAGGAGAATTCAACATGCATTGCAACAAGGAAATACAATCTACTAAAGAACAATTGTCATCATAAAATTCCTTGAAATCCAAAAGAGTGGGTTCATTGCTCCTTAAAATTTTGACCTCTTCAATCCCACTTTTATCAATTTTTGCATCTAGATCTAAAAATTCCGAATCATTGGGATGCCTTTTAACTAAAGTTGACTCATCTCCATTCCCATATTTATCAAGATTTATATTGGAAAAAAAAGATTGGATAGGATTGACATCAATCACTTTAAGATCTTCATCATTATTTTCACCAAAACTAGAAAAACAAGTTTTTACGAACCAATCTCTCTTAGCATGCATCTTAGAGGTTCTTTCTTTGCACTCATCAATGGAGATTCTCATAGCCTTTAGATATTCTTTGATATCATGCTTGGGTGGAATATATCTATGTTTCAAAGTATCAACATCAAGAGAAATTATATCCACGTTCCTAGCCAAAGCATCAATCTTATGCAATTTTTCTTGAACCAAAGCATTGAAATTCTTTTGCGAACTCATAAATTCTTTAACACTATTATAAGAATCAGAGGGAATCTTATTATAATTTCCATAAGAATTGTTGTAGGAATTACCATAATTATTAGAGTAATTACTAGGAAACGGCCTAGGATTAAAATTACCTCTATACGAGTTATTAACAAAATGTTCCTACCAACAAAATTCACATCCATAGATTCATTATTATTTTCAACAAAGTAGACAAAGGCATATCATTAGGATCAATAGAAGCACTATTGCTAGCAAATAATTTCATAAGTTGATCCATCTTTGCACTGAAAACATTAATCTCTTCAATCACATGCACTTTTTACTAGTGGAAGATCTTTCGGTATGCCATCGAGAATAATTAACCATAATATTATCTAGGACTTTAGTAGCTTATCCTAAAGTAATTTCCATAAAAGTGCCTCCAACGGTCGAATCTAAAAGAATTTTAGAAGAAAAATTCAATCCGGCGTAAAAAAATTGTATAATCATCCACAAATTCAAATCATGAGTAGGGAAATTTTGTATCATCAATTTCATCCTCTCCCAAGTTTGTGCAACATATTCATGATCAAGTTGCTTAAAATTCATAATATCGTTCGTAAGGGAGATGATCATAGCGGGAGAAAAATACTTGGAAAGAAAAGCAAAACTATTTTTAGGAAAAGATGAAAACCAAGTTTTAGCACGATCTCGAAGTGAGAACGGAAATAGCTTCAATTTAACAATATCACTAGGAGGGCCTGAAAATTGATCTTTCAGAAAAAGATTTAGCAAAGCGGCATTAATTTCATAAGATTCTGCACTAGTGGCGGGAGCAATTAAAGTACTAATAAAATCATTGTTATTAGTATTGGAAAAGTCACACAATTTGGTATTCTTTGAGCCATCATGACAAAGCAAGCAATCCAACACATGAGCACACATAAAGAAAACGAAGAAGACGAATGGAAAAGGGGAAAAGAAAAAGGCAAATCTTTTCAAAAATTGTTTTAGAAGTGGGGGAGAGGAAAACGAGAGGTAAATGGCGAATAGTGTAATGCAAGAGATGAGAGCTTTATGATGGATACTTGGTATGTCTTAACTTGGCGTAGATCTCCCCGGCAACGGCGCCAGAAATTCTTCCTGCTACTTCTTGAGCTTGCATTGGTTTTTCCCTTGAAGTGGAAAGGGTGATGTAGCAAAGTAGAGATAAGTATTTCCGTCAGTTAGAGAACCAAGGTATCAATCCAGTGGGAGACAATGCACAAATCACCAATACCTGCACAAACAATCAAACAACTTGCACCCAACGCGATAAAGGGGTTGTCAATCCGTTCATGGTCACTTGAAAAAGTGAGATCTGATAGAGATAGATAAAACTAAACAAAATATAAAGTAAATATTTTGGGGTTTTTTTGGTTTATAAATCGGAAAGTAAAAGATTGCAAAATAGTAGATCGGAAACTTATATGAATGAAAATAGTAGATCAAAAACTTATATGATGGAAAATAGACCCGGGGGCCATAGGTTTCGCTAGAGGCTTCTCTCAAGATAGCAAATAATAACAAATTACTGTCGAGATATTGATAGAAAAGCACAAAGTTATGACGATATCTAAGGCAATGATTGTGAAATATAGGCATCACGTCCGTGTCAAGTAGACTGAAATGATTCTGCATCTACTACTATTACTCCACACATCCACCGAATCCTGCCTCCATCTAGAGTATTAAGTTCATGAAGAACAGAGTGACGGATTAAGTAAGATGACATGATGTAGATGAATAAACTCAAGGGGCGGCTCCCCGAGCCTGCGTTCCAAGGAGTGGAGATCTCTATCTAAGCCTCCAACCTCGGGAGGCGTGCGATGACGTGAGCCATGATAACCATGGCTTGGTAGGTGCCAGTGGGCACACTCTAGGACAGTTTCCTCTTTCGTGCTAAGGAGGCACGGACGTACGCAGGTTCCCAAGGAATCCCCCAAAGGTTTCCATTCCAGTGCAACAAGACCAAGATCACCAGCTCGGTGGGATGGATGTCATCATCGAGCCCACTACTGCATCACGACCAGAAGCTTCGTAGATGAAGACCACCTTTTGTCAGGATAAGATGTATTATTGGCCACCTTCAAAATTGGCAACTGTGGTATTCCTTCCCGCCTAAGCTATGAGGGAAGAGAGTTGGGCCTAGTATAAGTCACCATTCAAGATATCTTTCGATATGTCGATAAATCGGCTGATTCATCACTTACTGGTGTCTGGCCGATATGATAAATTGGCTGATAAATCAAGCGATATGGCGATAAATCGGGCGATATGCCGATAAAATGACTGGTTTACAGCTTATCTTGGGGCGACCGATAAGTTCCCGATAAGCGATATCCCCAATATTGGTATAAGTAGAGGCTAGTCTCCACAATAGAGGGGAGACTCCTTCGCCCATTGGTATAAGCAGCTCTCCCACTATACTAGTTCGTTCTCAACCTCTTCACAAGGCCCATCCACCACAAAGGAGGAGTAGGATTTTACAGTGCAAGGTGGCCCGAACCTGGGTAAATCGTTGTGCTTATATCCTTCCCTGCTCGCACAAACTCAGCGAGGCCAAGTCTTATGGTGATGAGCTTGAGGCAGCAGCTAGGATAGATCTTCGCTCATGCCCCAGAGTTTGAACCTTGTTTGGGTTCGCGAAGCCTCAATTCTGATAGATTATGCGGCTGATTACGCTTTGCTCTGCCGTCAACTATCAAGCTTCAATGCGCCATCATGTTGTCTTCATCCCTGACGTAGATATGTCTCATGAAGCCATCTGTCCAGAGCCTGCCAAGGAACCCATACGTGAAGACAATGTTGCCTTTCAAAGCGTCTCTACACCTCTTTAAGCCACCCATGTGCCAAATCCTATTGCTGCAGGTCCCCTTTTCGGTTTGCTTCGCCTACCTCATCATGCTAACACTGATGCGACCGCCATCACATTTCCTCAAAGGCCTCAGAAGCATGCTCGCGTCTTGTATGACAGGAAACTCCTAGTTTCTCTACGTTAGAATCATGATTGGCATCATTACTGGACGAAGCGTCATATGGAAAGTCTTCTTGTGGATGTCAATCGGATTCGTAACCTCTCCACCAAGGACTTGTTTGGTTCTCATGAAGCCCGCCAACATGCTTGGAAGAGTCTCACAATGCTATGTTCTGAAGATGAACTCACTACAGATGGCTTTAGAGAATGATTCAAGTTCGACTTCAGTCCTCCGGAATCAGCTAAGTGGTGTTCTGTATCTTCCATTCAAGATTCTGATTACTCATCATCCGCTCCAACTGTCGTTGCATGCATCATTGATTAGGAGGACAGCACTACTTCCCTAGCTATGGCCTCAATGCACCAAGACACTGCATTAGGCCCTGCTGCACCGCCCAACTCCAACGTCGACCCGGTTGCCCCAACATCCTCATGAACACCTCCAGGGAAAGCTTAGACACCCTATGTCATCACTCCTTTTTGGTCATTCGATGACAAAATGGGGAGAAGCATATGGGTTGATAGTCTTCAAGTGGGTCTATATGGTTCGGGTGCTATATTTTTGTTAAGTCGTGCAAGTCTCGTTCATGAACTGCTGGTTTTTGAGTTGAAACACTTAAGTCCAGATGGGAAGTCTGCTACATTTTCTACTACTTTGTTATGCGTGGTTGAATTCCTATCTTATGCACTTGAAATCATTATGTAGACGCCCATTTATCATTGTGCATGTCATTATCTGCAATACATTTTTGTATGTACCTTGATTTGACTTCATGAACAGAAGGAGATCTCCACAAAGCAAAACCTGCCATGTGCATTTGCATTCAAAGGCAAATTAGTAATATGCACATCTTCAGGGCGAGTCGTTCCAACTTCATGAAGCCAATGACCACATTCTTAAATTTCACATATTTCTATCCCCGTTGAAAACTTCAACCAGTTTGTCATCAATAACCAAAAAGGGCAACAATGTAAGTGCATCTAGTGCCATCCCTAGTTGGATTTGTAGTATTGGCGACAAACATGGTTGAGGGACTAATGTGTTTGTAAGATTCACAAGAGAACACAGGTTGAAGTCCCTATTGATTTGGTTTACCCATCGAAGATGACCTACAAAAATGTTTGAAGACATTGAAGACAATGGTGGTTCGTGAAGCGTCCACGTCGAAGGTAATGACGTGTGAAGACATTCTCTTGAAGACAATGGAGTGCGAAGAAATAGTTTGTTTTGTAGCTTCATTTTCTTCTTTCTTGATTTATAGGAATGACCGAACAGTCAAGTGGGGTCCCAGTGAACAAAGTCAGAAAACTGATGTGATGCTCAACCCAAATCCTATGTCTTTGAGTAAAGACAATGAGTGAAAATCTAATCCAAAGTTGGATAAGTCAGCTTTGCTTGTAGCCCAAGTCAAGCTATTGCATGTGTTTGAAATCTGACCCTTGGACACATGTTAGTTCCCCAATTACTGTCAGTGTACAAAAGTAGGGGCTCTCCTTTTGACCCCTTTACTTGTGCACGGGCAGTCAGAGCCACGCACTGCGGCCACACTTAGCAAGGCAGAGGAGGGAAGCCGGAGAGAAGCCGAAGCACAAGACAACCAAGGTGACGCCAAGACCATAAGCGCAGGAGGGAAAGAGGGCGAGGTGGAGTCCCTCGGCAAGATCCTTGCCGAGGCGGACCCCCACAGCCCCGGCAGGAGCCTTGCCGCGGCAACCTGCCCAACACCAACAAAGCGAGCCGCCCTTGAGCCCACAGGCTCTGACCCAATCAACTACATTGGAGCCATGGCTCGGTAGGCGCCTCTGTGGTGGCATGAAAATCTTCGTCAAGATCATAAACATATGAGTTCAGATGAGGACCAGAAGAAGGCGACCCTCGGCAGGATCCTAGCCGAGGAAATCCACAGGACCCCCGGCAAGACTCTTGCCGGGGATGACACCAATGCCACGGCAAGAGCCTTGCCGAGGGCATCAGGAGGGCCACTGCCAGGCCTGCGCCAGCCAAGACTCCACCGTCGTCCCCATGCAGCTGCCAGCTCAACCAATTGAGTAGGCACCTGCGTGGTGCCATGCGGATTCTACACCAACCCAGCAAGCTCCTGCGTGGTGGAATGCATGTCTTCCTGAAGGGTGCACCACCACGCCAGCCCAGCAACGAGCCAACGTGGCGCCACGATGCCCCATCAGCTCAGGCGCGTGTCAAGTCCAGGCGAGGTGGCGACACCTGGGACGTGCTTCCCTGGCGTCCCCAATAAAGCAAGGAGGGCGCGTCGGCAACGCATTAAATGCGTTTGCCTGACGGTCCCAGAGGATAGGCTCGTTGACTGTAGACCTTTCCACCTCATGTGTGCCATTGTGGTGACCCTTTTTTGCCTATAAAAGGAGGCCCGAGGCGACCAGGAGAGGGATTCGGCTCTTTTGGGGAAGTTGCACCCCGTAGCTAGCTCAAGAACACAAGAACACTCAAATACATCCACCAAGGCAGGACTAGGGTATTACTCATCTTCGCGGCCCAAACCTGGGTAAATGATCTGTGTGCTTCCTGTCAGACCTGCGCTTCTCACAACCCCACGCCCGCCTATCATAGAAGGCATCCCAGTGACCCCATAGGTGTCGTTTCGACCGACATCTTTGGCACGCTAGGTAGGGGTGCGGTTGTGAAAATCTGGTTTGGCAGTCAGCCTAGCAGATTTTGATCGTCATGGCTCCCAAGAAGAAGGCGGCCACGGCGGTCGGTTCGTCAGGAGCCGGATAGCCCATACCAGTGCGGGCGAGCAGCGGGCCGGTCGCGGACAGAACCCGAGGGATGACCCGCGAGCACCAACATCGCTCTGGCAGTCAGAGCCTGGCAAGCGGCATCGTTCGTGCGAAAGGCGACGGGCCGCATGCCATGAAATCCAGAGACGGAGCTGGGCCCCCCGAAGGCGGTGTGGGACCATCCGGGAGCGTCGCCGTACCACCCGCGGGCGGCGCATCGATCTCCAAGACTCCCACTCTGGCGCCCACAGCGTGCTCTTCCCAGGTTGTGCGCGACGAACAGCGTCTCCACACCGGTGACCCTAGACACCGCCATGGGAAGAGTCTTGTGCGTCATCCGCGGGACGAAGGAGGCCAGCATGCCCTCCGAAGTGCTGGCGAGGATGGCGCACAGCCGCTGGGCCATGACAGAGCTCCTTCTAACGTGCTTAGAAGTCGAAGCGCGCCATGGTCCATGGAGCTTTCGCCGCCACCCACGCCAGCAAAAGCCTTGGCGCACCCGCAGCTGCTCCTCGACCTCCCTCCCGTTGCAAAGAAGCTTAATGAGTGGAGAGCCAATATCCGGAGCCTCGTCGGTGTCGCCAACAAAGAGGAGCCACGGCCGGCAAGGCCCTTAGGCCGGCGCTCCATTGAGCCATTGCATGCCGACGGTGGAGGGGCCGGAGGCGCCACGGCCATGGTGCACTCTCCTCCATGCCAGCCACCGCGGATGTTAGTCTGTCGTGATGACGCTTGTGATGACATTTCCATAGCGCCGTCTGACCCACGGACCCACCACGACCAACGCCAGGTTCTTCGGGAATGAGCCCATGAAGACGCTCGAACCACCATCGAGCGCCAGCCCGATACGCGCCACTAGTCAGACAGGCAGGCGGGGCCTGCTATGGACCACCCAGCACCGGGAGGCTCCGGCGGCCTACCTTACAATGTGGGTTGCCCAGCCTTTACCCATGAGTTGCGGCAGTTCCAGTGGCCGTCCCACCGCATGTTCAAGCCCGACGTCGGCGAGAAGTACAATGGCAAGACCCACCCGTCAGAGTTCCTCACCATCTACACCATCACGATGCATGCCGCTGGAGCTCATGACAACAAGGTGCTTGCCAATTATTTCCTGTTCGCCCTGAAACCCAATGTCATGTCTTGGTGGATGCACTTGCCGGCGGATTCCATTTTTTCTTGGTCAGATCTGTGCCACGAGTTCGTTGGTTCCTTCACTTGAGTCCACCAAGCTCATGGCCAGGCAAGTGATTTGCATATCATTCCCTAGAAGGAAGGTGAAAACCTGCGCAATTACAGCCGAGTGCAACACAACATCCTAGATGTTCATCCTGCCGCCGTGATCACCGCATTCCATCAGAATGTGTGTAACCGCAAGATGCGTGAAGAGATGGAAATGAACAAGGTCAAGGGCGTGGACGAACTTTACATTCTGGCCGATAGATACGCCCAGGCTAAAGAGGGAAGGAAGTGCCCCGGTGAAGATGCATGTGCAGAAACCGATTCTACCGATGAAGCCACCGCCCCCCGACAAAGAAGGGCTGGCGTCGCAACAGGAAACGCAAGGACAAGACCGTGCTTGCCGTGAGGGCAAGACGACCCCGGCATGGAGATTGCCGGGTGCGCTGCTTGCCGGGCCTTGGCAGCTGCCGACAAGCTAGGGTGCTCCGACAAGCAGTCTGCAAGATCCACCGCACCAAGGGCCACGACCTCCAGAACTGCCGACAAGTTGAGCTACTTGCTGAAGAGCAAAAAGCTGAATATGAGAGGCAGGACAAGGAGAAGGGTCGGGATGGTGCCGAAGGATCCGGCAAGAAGCATGGAGGGCAAGGAGGTCGCTGCGGCAAGTATAACCATCAAGAGAGGCCCGCTCGGGGTCGTGACAAGAAACAGGAAGATGATGATCATGACGAGGACGACGAGTCCGGTGAGCATGAGTTCCAGAAGGCTATGGAGTCCATGTGCGTCGATGGTGTTGTCTCGCTGCATACTTCTCACCACCAGCTCAAATAGTGGGCGTGTGAGGTCACAGCAGCGGAACCCTTGTTCGACGCTCAGAGGCCACTAAAGTGGTCCAACACACCCCTCATCTTTGACACCGAGGACCACCCTGACCACACAAATGCAGTCGGGTGTTTGCCGTTGTTGGTCTCACCAACGATACGCAACCTCAAGGTGAACAAGATGCTCATTGATGGCGGGGCCGGTATGAACTTGATCTCACCCGTTGTGACCAAAAGGCTGCAAATTCCTGATGGGGACCTCGAGAAAACGGGCACGTTTCAAGGGGTCAACCCGAGAAGGAGCCAGCCGAAGGGGAAGATCACGCTGCATGTGACGATTGGAGGCGAGATGAACTACAGGACGGAGAAGATTGTCTTCGATGTAGCTGAGATTCCCTTGCCCTACAATGGGATCCTTGGCCGCCCGGCACTAGCCAAGTTCATGGCGGCGTCGCACTATGCCTACAACATGCTGAAGATGCCTGGGCCGATGACCATCATCACCGTCCCCTCCGACAAGAAGGACGCGCTGATCTGACCAACTCTACCGAGAAGTAGTTGCAGTAGCTGCTGCTAAGGCACTTGCTCCTGCCACTAAAGCCCCGGGAGGGAAGAAGAAGACCGACAAGACCTCTCGCACCCACTCCGGCAAGCGCACCTCTTCGGAGTGTTGTGCTACCATCGAAGACGTGCCAGAGAGCTCCTTCGGCAAGGGCAAGAAATCCAGAGCTGCGCCACCAGAGACCAAGAGGGTGTCCATCAAGGAGGATGGCACGGGAGGAGCTTTCACCATAAGCTCCACCCTCGACAGCAAATAGGAAAGCACACTCGTCACTTTCCTGCAGGCGAATGTCGATGTGTTTGCATGGAAAGCATCCAACATCCCCAGCATTCCCAGGGAAGTGATTGAGCACCACCTTGCTGTCTGTCCCCATGCGCGGCCCGTCAAGTAGAAGGTCATGAAGAAAGCTTTGGAACGGCAGGAGTTCATCACATAGGAGATAAGGAAATTGGAAGCGGCGGGCTTGGTGAGAGGAGTGCTCCATATGACGTGGTTGGCCAATCCGGTGGTGGTGCGCAAGGCGAACGGGAAGTGGAGGTTGTGTATTGATTACAGAGATATCAATAAGGCTCGTCCCAAGGACACCTTCCATTGCCGCGCATTAACCATATTGTTGACTCCATGGCCGGGTGCAATCTGTTATCATTCCTCGACGCTTACTCGGGCTACCACCAGATCTTCATGGCAAAGGAAGAGGAAGAGAAGACATCATTCATCACCCCATGTGGTACGTATTGCTTTTTACGGATGCCTTTCGGGTTGAAGAGTGCTGGCTCGACATTCGCAAGGGCGGTCCAAATTGGTTTTGAGCCCCAACTACATAGAAATATGGAAGCTTATATGGATGACATAGTGGTCAAAACCAAGGACAAGGCAACCCTTGTACAAGACTTAGAAGAGACATTTGCCAACCTACGCCAAGATCAACCTCAAGCTGAACCATGAGAAGTGTGTGTTCGGCGTTCCGTCCGGCAAACTTCTCGGGTTATTTGTGTCGCAGCGTGGGATCGAGGCAAACCCGGACAAGATCAAGGCTATAGAGCAGATTGAGGCACCCAAGCGGATCAAGGATGTGCGTCGGCTCATTGGTTGCGTTGCCGCCATGAGCAAATTCATCTCCAAGTCCGCTGAGTGTGCCCTTCCATTTTTCAAGATCTTGAAGAAGGCGGGCCCAATGGAGTGGACCCCAGAGGCCTAGGAAGCATTGTAGGATCTGAAGAAATACTTTTCCTCCACACCAATACTGGTTGCGCCTAAACCACAAGAGCCGTTGCTGCTGTATCTGGCGGCGGCGAATCAAGTGGTCAGTGCCGCGCTAGTCTGACACCATCAGGACAGACCCCATGCAATCAAGTGAGGCGGTGCAAAAGAAGAAGAGGATGCAGCACCCGGTTTACTTTGTCAGCTCCCTCCTACAAGGGGGCCGATGTTACAACGGATATTGCACAACCCAAACACAACCGGAAGGATTGTGGAGTGGGCATTGGAGCTTTCGAGCATTGGTTTGAAGTTTGAAAGTACTTCGACAATCCAGAGCATAGTCTTGGTGGAATTCATTGCAGAATGGACATCAACGCCTGATGAAGAGATCCAGGAGACCACCCTCCTCGGCAAGGAAGAAAGTCGCAACTGGATCATGTACATTGATGGGACTTCCTCACTGTAAGCCGCCGGTGCTGGTGTGCTGCTCGTCGCGCCCACCGGAGAGAAACCCAAGTTTGTAATCCAGATGCACTTTCCCAGGGAGATGTCCACCAACAACACTGCTGAGTATGAGGGGTTGCTTGCCAGCCTCAGGATCGCGGCAGACCTCGGGGTCAAGAAGCTCATCGTCAGGGGCGTTTCACAGCTTTTCGTCAGGCAAGCTAACAAAGATTATCAGAGCCCGTTGATGGAGGCCTACGTAGATGAGGTGAGGAAGCTGGAGGAGCGCTTTGACGGTATACAACCGGAGCATGTTCCCCGAGCGGAGAACGACATCATCGATTGCCTGTCAAAGCGCGCTGCATTCAAGTTACCTGTGGAACCAGGTACTTTTTTGCTTCTATTAACTCAACCATCCATTGAACCATCAACGGGGTAGAACAAACAGAGGAAATCAGGCCCCGACAAGTACTTTCCCGCTGAGCCCCCGGGGGGCGCCGGCGAGGGCGTTGCCAGGGATTCTGAGCTTGCCGAAGAGCGACTGATTCCGACGGGCCGTCAAGCCCTGGCCGTAGAGACGGCCACTCCCATGGCAGAATAAATGCCTTTGGCCCTTGCCGTCGAGCCCCATGATCTGGCATGGGCACGGCATACCGTCCGATTCCTCCAAACAGGGAGCTTCCCGAGGAGCAGGAAGAAGCGGAGAAAGTAGCCCGTCGGTCTGCCATGTATCAGTTCGTCGATGACGTCCTGTATAGGAAGTGACTGAACGACGTGAAATTGAAGTGCATTCCTCGGGAGGAAGGACTGGGGCTGTTGACAGAGATACATGGAGGCATATGTGGCTCCCACATAGGGTCGAGGGCCCTTGCCGGCAAAGCGTTTCGGCAAGGTTTCTTTTGGCCCACTACCCTCCAGGATGCAACGACACTAGTAACCAAGTGTGAAGCGTGTCAGTTCCGTTCAAAGAAGCTTCATCAACTAGCTCAAGCCCTTCAAACAACCCCCCTCTCCTTTCCATTTTCGGTCTGGGGGCTCGACATACTGGGACTAGTCTGCCGTTTTGGTGTGCCAAACAGAGTCATCACCGACAACGGCACACAGTTCACAAGCCACACCTTCATGCAGTACATCCAAGACCTTGGCAGCAAGGTCTGTTTCTCTTCCGTGGCACACCCACGGAGTAACGGAGAGGCGGAGAGGGCAAATGCTGAAGTACTGGGAGGCCTGAGAACAAAGACTTTTGTCAAGCTGCACAAAAGCGCAAGGCACTGGATTGATGAGTTGTCGGCGGTTCTTTGGTCGATCAGAACGATGCCAAATCGAGCCACTAGCCCGACACCCTTTGCCTTGGTATACGGGGCAGACGCAGTTCTCCCCGCGGAACTCATATACGGGTCACCTCAAGTGCTCGATTATGAAGAGTTTGAGCAAGAGCGATAGCGGCAAGATGACGTAACGCTCCTTGAGGAAGATCGTCTTCGGGCGGCTGTGAGAGCAGCACGCTACCAGCAAGCCTTGCGCCCCAACCATAGCCGGAAGGTTCATGCTCGAGGCATTGAGGAAGGTGACCTTGTTCTTCAGCGCATTCTGTCGGCCAAGAATTCCAGCAAGTTGATGCCAAAGTGGGAAGGCCCTTATCGGGTAATACGAGTCACCAGGCCTGGCGCAGCCCGCCTGGTGACCGAAGATGCTATTCTAGTAGAAACTCCTGGAATATTGAACATCTTCGCAAGTTTTACCCATAAGGCGCAGTTGCCGCCCCCCCCGGCCACCCACCTTTTGTACAAGCCTTGCCGGCAAGACATGTAACCCTCTATACAAATCCAGGCGCAGACCCTGATCATAAATAAATGAAGCGCTGGCGCCCTAAGTTTTAGCATGCATGCTAGGTTAAGTCTCTCCCTCGATTAGGGTTGATAGTACGTAGCGGCGACTAACCCCTAGCCTAGAGGTCGAGTATGCGTTTTTTTGTCTCCTTTGCTTCGCCAGGGCACATGGACACTTCAGCTGGGCCGCGTGGGAGATAGAAAACGAATCGGCGCTCTGGCCCCGGCAAGCCTAGACTGCCGGGGGGGAAGACAAAAGGATCTAACCATGGCAAGCCAAAGTTGCTGGGGGCTGCAGATTCAAATAAGTCCTTCATGCCCTGTTGTGCATTTCTGTATAGAACTAGGACAAATGAAACCTCGTTTTGCTCCAAGACCACCATGCTCCCCCTTCTTCGTGTACCCAAGTCCCTGGGACAGAACCGGGTCGTAGACATAGTGGCAAGGAAATAAGTGAAGGGCCTAACTCTACTCCGCCCCTGCCTCCACCGAAAGGGTGAGAATGGTCGACCAAAGTCAGGGAACGGCAAGGCCTGTTGCCGGGAAACAATGTTTATTTTAAAAATAACAAGGATTCGTTCCTTGGCATGGGCATCGCTCATGCACAAAGAACCCGGCAAGCACCCTTTTTCATTAAAAACATCCCATACTTGTACCGTTCATACGGAATTAAAGACATGAGCAAGGGGATAACAAGTCTTAAAATTAACAAGTGCCCGCAGGCTTACAAACTAAAAAAAGATAAGATGCCCATAATCCCTTTCTTGTCCCTCTCCTCAGAAGGTGGAACAAGAGGCAGAAGGCATGCGAAAAGAGCGCCTATGCGAGGTGCGAGGAGCAGAAGGCACCAAGAGAACATCTTGGTGCCGGGAAAGGAGCTGGAAAAAGACGAGGCAGCGGGCCGGAAATATGCGGCGAAGGCGTCGGTGCCCGCGTACTCTGACTTGACGGCCGCCACCCGCCTTCTTGGCCTCCTCCGGCCTTCCTATGCCAGCCGCCCAAGGAGACGACGGGGAGCGCCCCGATGGAGAGCTTGACGAGGAAGGCCCTGTGCAGGCCATACGACGTAGGGCGGGGCGATGCGGTTAGTCGGAGACGAGGTCGACGTGACCCCGCTCGATGCTCTCGTTGTCGCTGTCGCTGCCCTCCTCAGCGCTCCTGCTTGAAGAGGAATCTTCATCGTCGGAGGAGCTCTGCACACAGCACTTCAAGCGAGTTCCGAGATCTCCAAAGACCTTGATGGAAAGCAGGCTACCCTCCATTAACTTGAAGTAGAGGACAAGCCCCACCATCAAGCTGTGGGTGCGTGTCAATGTCTTCCATCCGCGGCATAGGTACATGACGTGAGCGGGGAAGTCAACGCGACCCGCGTGCCGCCGTTCCTGCAACCCCTCATGTGCAGCCAGAGGGTCTGGGGTGGATCGAGCTCCATCTTGTCACATCCCTAGTTCTGGTATGATCTAGGCTTCCTTTGTGCATCATGTTTAAGTTTTAAATGAAATTGAAATGGGGAATGTTTCAAACCCTAGCACCAAAGCAAATTCAAATAAATTCATATTTAAAAATGGAATTTCAATGAACCCAAAATGTTCTTCAAAAATGTTCATGGTCTTTGGAAAATGTTGGAAATAACAACTAGAGGTGATGCACATTTTTGCTAAACATTTTGGATTTTTGAATGAACCCATATGTATTTGAATTGGAGCTATTTAAATAATATAAATATTTTAAAGGCTCCAAAAATGTTGGAAATTGGTGAGGACCTCTGGTATATTATAACTAGTGGTCACAAAGAATCTCAACATTTTTAGAATTGTCCTAGTATTTATTTTAAGTCAAAAACAAATGTCAGAAATAGAAAAGAAAACAAAAATATGGGAAAACTTACCTGGGCAACTTACCTGTGCAGCCGGGCACTGTGCAGCCCAGCGGTCCAACAGGCCGGCCCAGCCGACTGGCACTGCCAGTCGTCGTCTCCACTGCACCAGGAGGACGCCGAGCACGCGCTCGCCACACGCGGCCACGCACCCGGCCACCTCCTGCCTCCCTGCTTGCTCCACGACCCCCCGCAGCGTCCCCATGCACCCCCCAGGCCTTTCTCACTCTCTCTCGTTCTCCCTCATCCCCCGGATCCCTCTCTCTCGACCTGCCCGAGCGGAGCTCGTCACCGCCGCTCGCTGCCCGCACAGCCACCACCTTCCCCTCGCCCTCTCTTTGTGTCCGGGTGCTCCGCCTCGTCGCCTACATCGTCCTCGACGAGCCAAGTGACCAGGGATGCGCTGCATCGCCGCCACCATCGTCGTCTTCACCTCCGGTCGCACCAGTGCATCCCTGAGCTCGCGCACGACACCGTCGAGACCACTGTGAGCTCTGCTCCATTTCCCATCCTTCCTCGCGCTCGATTTCGTGCCGTACCCCTGCTAAACATCGAACCAGCGAGCGCCATGCAGCCGGCCATGTCGCCGCCGTGGCCGTGGCCACCGCAGCTTGCAACCGAGCTCTCCATTGAACTCAGAGCACTCCGGCGAGTCGAGCGGACCCGCTCACAACCTCCCCCGTGCCCCGCAACATCAAAAACCCCGATGGCCGAACTCTGGCCGCCGCACCCATCGTCGCCGGCGCCACTCCGGCCACTCCCCGGCCATGCCACCACCATGCTTGGATGCGGACGAGCGTCCGCATCCCATAGCTGTGCTCCGCGTGCCAAATGGTGCTCTATAGGCGAATCCCACAGCGCACTGCCGCGTCTAGACTCGCCGGCGGCTAAACGCCGGCGACCGCTGACCCGTTGACCGGTGTGGGTTGACCCCACTGCCCGGTTTGATCTCCCCCTCTCTCTCACTTACTTGACGGCCCCGCCCGACTAATTACTCTAGTTAGCACTAATTAACTAGTTAGGTAAGTTACTACAGTCACTGACTAGTGGGCCCTGCCCAGTTAGTTAGGGCTAACTAACTTAGTTAGTTGACTGGGTCACTGACCAGTGGGACCCACTGGTCAGGTTTGACCTGGTCAGCCCCGTTTGACTTGCTGACGTCATGCCACTGTCATGCTGACGCAGTTATTCGTTTTCTGGTATTAAAATAAATCAGGAAATCCAGAAAATGATATAAACTTCAAAAAATCATAGAATTTCAACCGTAGCTCAGAATGAAATAATTTATATATGAAAAATTATCAGCAAAATGCAAGGAATCCATTTATGCTAGTTCCATGCATGAAAAAACAACTTATACATGCTGTATAAGTGAAAACATAATATGGGCATTTTAAATGCTTCAATTGAATTTGCATTTGAATCTTTGATTCAAATGGGCTTCAACCAACTTGGTAGCATCTTGCATCAGCCCAAACACTAGCATTTGCACATGTCATGTTCATGCATCACATTGTTGCATTTGTTTGTGTATTGATTGCCGGTACTGTTTATTCTCGATAGGTTCCACTCCAGAAGGTGTTCCCGAGTACCTGTCAGAGGAGCAGTGCCCCTTCGTTGATCTATCAGGCAAGAAATCCCCCTTGAGCATTTCGATAAAATCCCACTCTCTCGCTCCTGCTCCTTATACTGCATTAGGACAACAATGAATCAAATGCTACTTTCTGCTGCGGTAGTTGAACCCATTCCTCTGTATGACCTGTCATTGCCACAGTAAATAGTTGAAACCCACTAGCATGAGTAGGAGTGGCTTGAGCCTTGATGTGCCTTCTCATCCATGCTTGTTTTCTTTATGCCAGCTATGCTTAGAGTTGTGTCAGGTCTGATTCATCGGGAATGAATCAGAGTGGTGAACATGTCCTACTGATAAAGGCTAAATGTGTGAAGACGTTTTGGTGAAGGTAGCAATGAGAGGCTATGTAGGAGTACATGGTGGGTTGTCTCATTGGAACCATCCCTAAGCACTGAGTTCTGTGTATGTTATCCAAGTCCAGTTACTACCACACATTGGGTTCCGGTTATCCGGCCCCTCTCAGCTTATTAATCTACTTGATCTCTGTCCAGGAGTTGCAACTAGTTTATGGCGTTTGTAGGTAGTGCTAGTTGTCTACCAGGTGGTGTCCGACGGGATGGGCTTGGGATAGACTAGGCACCGTGGCACGGTGTACCAGGTTGCTCCCGGATGGTGGGCTTGGGAACCCTGCACACATCGTTTGGGGCCATACTGGAGACTTCGGCCGGAACTCCTTGCGGATGGAACTCGAATAGGCAATAAACCTTGGCGAGAGACTTGTGTGGTTAGTCAGGTCGTGGCCGACACCCTCGCCCGGCTTCCGCTTGAAGGTTGCCGAGGTACATGACATGTACAGGGCGATAAGTGGCGAGAGCGTGTGTAAATAAGTACACCCCTGCAGGGTTACCATTATCTATTCGAATAGTCGTTTTCCTCGGATATGGAAACTTCGAGGACTTATGTAGTACATAGACAACTTGAAGTGGATACTCTAAAATACGCAAGATAAGCGTGAGTGCTATGGATGGCCTTCTCGTAGGGAGACGGGAACGGATCCATACTAGAGGTTTGATATGGTGAATATGTGGACTCGTGTGCGTCTTCTCACCTCAAAGAAGTTTCTGATACTCGTAGTATAGGTTAGCCACTGAGTCAAAGCTGGCTTGCTGCTGTTAAAAATCCACAACCCCCTTTGTTGATAATGTTGCATATGTAGATAGTTCTGATGTAAGACTTGTTGAGAACGTTCGTACTCACGTTTGCTTATTTATGTTTTGCAGTTGGTTATAGTCATGACTTCGACGAGTAGCTTGTATCCCAGCTACGATCTTGTACCCTTGGGAGGGTCTTGTAGATAGTTAGGCTCCTCAGCCTTTTTCTTTTGTAGTTGTCTGTACTCAGACATGTAATGCTTTCGTTGCTTGTATGCTCTGAATGATGGGTCTTGAGACCGTTGTTTGAATTGAATGCTACGTGGCTCTTCTGGGCCTTTATCCATATGAGTTTGAGTTACGTTGTGATGCCATGTTGTACAGCACATACTTGCATGTTATGCGTACGTGTGACATGTATTGCTACGTGTGGGATCCGACTATCTAGTTGTTTATCCTTGGTAGCCTCTCTTATGTGGAAATGTAGTCTAGTGCTTCCACTTAGCTACGGAACACTTACACTGGCCTGCATGTGATTCACTTCGTTCCTGTGTCTGTCCCTTCGGGGAAATGTCACGCAGAGACATCCAGAGTCCTATTAGCCTGCTACAGCCTGGGTTCCCAGTGTCCTGTTAGCCCAGTTGCTACAACCCAGATTCATACGCTATTGACCGACATGCTCGAGGTTGATTCATGTATGCATGTCCCTATAAATTAGTGCCACTTTGGGTTCACGACTAGTCATGTCGGCCCGGGTTCTCTATCATATGGATGCTAGCGACACTATCATATACATGAGCCAAAAGGCGCAAACGGTCCCGGGCCAGGTAAGGTGGCACCCGTGGGGATACCATGCGTGAGGCCGCAAAGTGATATGATGTGTTACATGCTAGATCGTTGTGACTTAGGATCGGGGTCCCGACATATCTCCTGAGCAAATGCAGTAGGAAGACGGAGGTGGTGACGTAGTGGCCGGCGTAGCCTGATGAAGAACTTGCAGGGCTGGTCCCCGACATGGCGCTCCGTCGGGGTAGGAATCGCTGGCGGAGGCGAGGCCGATGCGCCGCCTCGTCCTCCTCTGCCCCTAGCGCCACGACGACCTCAGCCTCGCCCCTTCCTCTCATGCCCGGTTCCGCCACCACGAGCTCTTGGGGAGGAGGAACGCGCTGACGAGCAGCAACCTCGCCGCCATCGTCGAAGGGCCAGTGCTTCCTCTTGCCATGTAAGATGGAAGAAAGAAGCGGAGGTGGAAGGAGACGGATGCTGGAAGAATGTGGAATGCCGCCCCTCCCCTTCTTATAAAGGGGCAGAGTCAGGGCTCGGACTCCCCACTCGACCAATCCGGTGATTGGGGGCACATGGAATCAGGACAGGCCCGCTGCCCCAATCAGCGATGGCCCAGTTTCCCACCTCCACCTCCTGCTACCTGCATGAGGGACACGTGGTGAGCGAGCAGCATTAAAGCGACGGGCGAAGCAGCCGCTCCCAACCCCGTGATCGTGGGCCACAGGCACCTTGTAGACCACGACCCGAGTCCACCCAAGTAAATGAGTCATGCCTCTATGCCTCCCTCCTATTGTGGGGAAGGTGCGAGCCGCCTCTTTACCACGATGTGACGCATGCGTGTGGGAACCGCCCCACGCATGACCCCCACATCACACACGACCCTCCACGTCGCGCGTTCAATGCGGATCATGGGGAAGCGCAGCGGACGAGAAGTTACTATGATAAAATCCGCCCCACCTGCCCGCGCACCGTTCTAGGCCTAGCCCAACAACTCGTCACACTTATGTGTGGCCTAGGCCCGGGGGCTCTTGTCGGTGTACAAAAGTAGGGTCTCTCCTTTTGACCCCTTTACTTGTGCATGGGTAGTCAGAGCCACGCGCCGCGGCCACACTTAGCAGGGCAGATGACAGAAGCCGAAGCACAAGATAACCAAGGTGACGCCAAGAATAGAAGCGCGAGAGGGCAAGAGGGCGAGGTGAACTCCCTCGGCAAGATCCTTGCCGAGGCGGCCCCCCGCAGCCCCGGCAAGATCCTTGCCAGGGCAACTTGCCCAACACCAGCAGAGCGAGCCACCCTTGAGCCCACAGGCTCTGACCAAATCAACTACATTGGAGCCAAGGCTCAGGAGGCGCCTCTATGGTGGCATGCAAATCTTCGTCAAGATCATAAACATATGAGTTCAGATGAGGATCAAAAGACGGCGACCCTTAGCAGGATCCTAGCCAAGGAAATCCACAGGACCCCAGGCAAGACTCTTGCCGGGGATGACAGCAACGCCACGGCAAGACCCTTGTCGGGCCCCCGGCAAGACCCTTGCCGAGGGCATCAGTAGGGCCACTGCCAGGGCTACGCCAGCCAAGACTCCACCGTCGTCCCCATGCAGCTGCCAGCTCAACCAGTTGAGCAGGAGCCTGTGTGACGACGTTCGGCCTCTACACCAACCTAGCAAGCTCCTGCGTGGTGGCATGCAAGTCTTCCTGAAGGCTCCACCACCGCGCCAGCCCAGTAGCCGGCCAACGTGGCGCCACGATGCCCCGTCTGCTCGGACGCTTGTCAAGGCCAGGCAAGATGGCGACAGCTTGGACGTGGTTCCCTAGCATCCCCGATAAAGCAAGGAGGCTACGTCGGCAGCGCATTAAATGCATTTGTTTGATGGTCCCAGAGGATAGGCTCATCGACTGTAGACTGTTCCACCTCATGTGTGCCATTGTGGCGACCCCTTTTTTGCCTATAAAGGAAGGCCCGAGGCGACCAGGAGAGGGATTCGGCTCTTATGGGAAAGTTGCACCTCGTAGCTAGCTCAAGAACACAAGAACACTCAAATGCATCCACCAAAGCAGGACTAGTGTATTACGCATCTTCGCGGCCCGAACTTGGGTAAACGATCCGTGTGCTTCCTGTCAGACCCGCTCTTCTCACAAACCCACGCCCGACTACCGTAGAAGGGATCCCAGTGACCCCATAGGTGTCGTTTCCACCGACAATTACCTAGGGTCATTTCATACATATCATGTCGAGTTGCATCCTAGCTAGCCCACCCCCTAAACCATAAGATTGGTGGCTGCTCGCAGTTAGTGCATGACTTTTGTCGCTTGAGAGCAACCCACCACCAAAGCCTTCGAGAGAGAGAACCCTTGCAAGGACAAAACCCAAAACACCAAAGCACAAAGAGTGTTTGGCATCAGTGAAGTCTTTTTGTCTGTGTGATTTGAAGACTATTATTACACTTGAAGACTGTGATCTTCCAGTTAGTTAGGCGTCGCATTCTGAGGATCCAAGAGTCATTATGGATTGCCGGTGAATGAAGTCTGTGAAGATTTGGAAGTCTACCTTGAAGACTTACTTGAGTGATTGGTCGAGAAATAAGTGACCGTAGCTCAATGGGAATAAGGTCAAGACGTGATCTTATGAGCTCAGTCTCAGCCTCGCTAACCAGACGTACAGTTATCACACCAACTGGAACTGGTCTACCAAATCCTTGTCTTCATCAAGCAACTGGTTCTCTCACTTCACCCCTTTACATAGAGTTTAGCTTTGTGAAGTCATTTGGCTGCGCTGTTTGATTTCATTTTGTGTAGACATACTCTCTAATTACTTATTTGGTTTCATACTATGTTCCTATTCCTATCTGTTCTACCAAGCTGCTATTTGCCTTCGTGCGTAATTTGTTATGTTCCTTTGACAATGGCATGCCTAGTGTAGTTTGTCTTCCACTCCATACTATCTAGGTGCTAGCTATTTGGTTTTCTGTCATCGAAGACATTGCCTGTCTTGAAGACTTCCATAAAAATCGCCTATTCACCCCCTATAGTCGATAGCTAGCACTTTTAAGCAACACTGTGATAGTGCCGCCAGCTTGGTAGAGCGCCTCAGTGGAGAAAGCCGAAAACTAATTATCTTGGTAAGCACAAACTGGTAGGCCATCCGACGATTGCATCAAGCAATGTGTCATTAGAGATCACTCGTGTTAAACGAAGGGCTACATTCTCGAATTAGCTGAAGTGGTCGGTTGCATAGACCCTGGCTATATAGCCGACCACTCCACACACCAGGGGTTCGTCATCAGTCACCACAGTCAAGCTCCTATGACTAAGTGCAAGTTATAAAGCCATTATAGTCTGATTCCCTAGTTCCTATGTGCACACACCGCCTTCGGGAACTAAGACATTAGCTAAAGGTCACGATTGCCTAAGGGAACACCGTTTGTATACTGTACATAGGGGTCGAAGCCAACGACTGGCCATTTTCAGTTTAACACGGTCAAACAGGAGCCAAAATAACAAAAAATTTAATGACACGACGGAATATCAAGCCGCATTAATTAAAGCAAAAGAAAGTTCTATATAACAAGCCACACTTCGGCATTATGAAATACTACTTAAAAATATAAAGTTTCCTTTAGACACTTGGCCTCAGTAATTCGGGGCCCTTCCACCACCTTTGCAAGGAACTGCTCCCAGTCTGATCCTTCCCTTGGGGGGGGGGGGTCCCAGAGCAAACAACTACTGCTTCAGCGGACTGAAGAAAATTACTCATATGAGTTCTATATTGATGGAAAGAAAAACCAGACATAGTGATGATGACATACTTCCGGGGTGCATGCTTCTCCCTCCCCATCTCGAGGAGGCCGTCATATGACTCGTCGAAGAAGGTGATCTTCTCGAGCGGGCGGGCCTACTGGTGGGCTCAACAGAGGCCTTGCACACTCTCTTTTGGCCCTTCGGCCACCCTGCAGCCTCGGCATCCTTGGATGTCGCCCTCTTCCCCTTGAGGGAAGGATTCTCTTCCCCCATGTCCTCCTCCACGTCATCCTCATGAGTGGATGAGGCATGGATCTCCTCGGATCGGGTGACCGAGGTCTACCGGGTTTGAAGATTAGTTTGCTCTTATAAAGTTTTGTCCCAATGGGGATCACTATGTGTGGCTCATGAACTAGGAGGGCTATGAGCAGGGGGTCGTCTCCCCCTCGAGATGCAGTGCTGGGCATAACATTTGTTGCACCTTGGAGATCCGCTTCTGCAAGTATGAGACCAGTTGAGTAGTCGAGGTCTAAAAAAAGAACATAGAACTATGCACTAAAAAATTACCTCGGAGGCATTGTAGCCAACTTCGAAGACGAGCTCTCGCTCATCCAAAGGGAATTCATCCTCGGATGGCATGAATAGCCGCGCCCACATTCTGGCCGAGGTGGAGCGGAAGAATTGGTGGAAGGGCCATGTGTCCTTAGGTTTGTGCTCCCATATTGGGATGGCCCGAAGTTGGAGTGGGAGGATGCGGTGGTGGAGCATGACGTCTACCACATCTACCAGCAGGAGGTTTTTTTTACGGACCACCGCTGGATCTTTTTAGTCAGCACCTCCACCTCATCTGGGTCCCCCTAGGCAAGGCCCTTCTTATTCTGGGACAAGAGCTTGCTAGGAGGCCTGGCCGAAAATGTTGGGACCTTAGCCTAGCTGTGTCAAGTGGCTCAGTGATGTAAAGCCACTCGCGCTGCCACTCCTTGATGGTCTCTATGAAGGTTCCTTTGAACCATATGACCTTTTGGTTCTTACTGATCATGGCATCACCACACTCCGCGAGCTCGGAGCCACTTGACCTCAGCTTGACACCAAAGATCTTCAGCCATAAGCCGAAGTGCAGCTAGATGCAGAGGAAGGCCTCATAGATCATGATGAAGGAGGCAAGGTGCACTACAAAAAAGACACATCCCTGACATTTTGGGGCGAATGAAATTTTTTCTGTCATTCTTATGACTCTTCTATGATGATAATTGTGACAAAACCCGGTATCATCATAGATGTGGTGGGCTCCTACTTCTATGACAAAAAATCATGACATAAAATGGGCATTTCGTCCTGGGTGGGCCGGAGATGTAGTTGCATGACATTCTTTGGGCCGTGAATGACGGAAAAAACCATGGTAGAAGCGAGGGCGGGGAAAATATATGGGAGTTCCTGGTTACGGTGGGTGGTCGGCGCCGAGCGATGCGCGTTTCTCTCATACACATAGGCGCGTGTGGGTGCAACGCGTTGGGCTCTAACTGAACCTAAGCGAGGCGTTCGCCTACTGAATCCGAGCGATTGCATTGCAGGCTACGCGTTACTGAACCTGAGCAATCGATTGATGACTGTTAACTGAACCCGATCGAGTGATTCCTTCGCTACTGCTGCTAATAGAAGCCGGTCGATGCTGCCTCTAGATGAACAGTGAGGGTTGTTGGGGGGGTGGATGAACTGTTCCCGGTGGGGGGTTGGTTGAACAGGACCCCGTGGTAGTAGAGGTCGTTGCCGCTGGATGAATAGGACCCCGATCGAGCTGATTGGGGGTGGATGAACAGGACCCCGTGGAGGGCTGGATGAACAGGACCTCATGGAGGGCTGGTTGAACAGTAGCCAGTGGTGGGTGGATGAACAGTATCCCGTGGAGGGGTGGTTGAATCGGACCCCGTGGAGAGGGCTGGTTGAAAAGTAGCCGGTGGAGGAGCAGTGGAGGCTGGATGAACAGGAGCCCGTGGATGAACAGTCGCAGGTCGAGGCTGGAGGAGGTCAATAGTGGATGAATAGTAGCCTGTGGCGGCTAGAGGAGGTCGATGATGGAGATGAACAGTATCTCGTGGAGTCCCGTTTTGCGGTACGCCAGACCCCTTCCGATGAACAGGACCCCCATTTCGACTATAGTGCTCCAAGACAAGTCCGTGTCCTCCATTTTGTGCTTCGCCACACCCATCCCGATCAATAGGACCCCGTTTCGACCGTAGTAGGTCCAAGAGAAGTCCGTTTCCTCCGTTTTGCGGTATGCCAGACCCCTCCCGATGAACAAGATCCCGTTTCGACTATGGCCGGTTGAACACAAGGCTGTTTCCTTCGTTCTGCGATACGCCAGGCCGCGTTTCAATTGGGTGTTCCGTCCAAGCCAGTTGGCTCCCGATGAACATGACGTATTCCGTTGTCTCCCAATGAACATGATGCATTCCTTTGCCTCCCGATAAACAAGACGACGCAGTTTCTCCATTCTGACCCAGCCGTGTACACGAGACCTGGCTGTATGTATGTGCGAGTAGGCGTTCGACACCCCGCCCGTATGTACGTGCATTGCCGTATTTACTTTCTTGCACCCTGGCCGTTGTACATACTTGTACACGATATTAACGGGACCGCGTGACATGCTACGTGCGCGCCTCTACTATGACATGTGCCCTTCCTTACACGGCCATGGTTCATCGCTGCAGCCTGCAGACAGACCGATCAACCAGTATGTACGTACACGTTCGCGACCAGAATGACAACGCTATGTACGCTTCGACGAGGTGGATCTTGACTGTCAGGCACTTCCTTCTGTGTGAAGATGTATCTTGTGGGTCCCAGCAGTCAGGAGGGAAATGTTTTTTTCATGAAATACGGTGGCCCGTCCGGTGGGTCCCTGCTGTCAGGTGGAGGAATAATTATTTTGCATGTAATAAGAAGGAACTTCCTTGCTACTGCGGTGGACCCAGCTGTCAGCCTCTCCACGTACAGTACTCTTCCGATGGAAGTCGTTCCTTGACAGACCACGCCGCGCCGAGAGCAGCAGGGTGGTGGACAACAGCGAGGCCTAGGAAGGGGACGACGCGGAGCCGGGGAAGACGCGGCAGTGGATGCCCACATGGAAGGGAGTACGTGGGTTGAATACTTCGGCTGCGGTGTGAGGATACCATCGTCGGAGAATAACAGTAGGTGTGGGTGAGTATAGAGGGATGGCATGGCCAGCGGTGGCAACACAGCCGGACACGGGAGGCAGGAGTAGGCAGCACTGCCGATGCTGGTTCGAGTGACTGGAGCAAGAAGACCAGAGGTCGAAGAAGCACGATGGCCATTGAATTGATATCGTACGGTCACTTCAGCTAGAATCGTTTATATTGACTAAGTTGATAAAGCCCTTGGTACGCGTCAACTTAGTAGGCCCACAGGTCAGCCTCCAAAACTGTGCGCCCAGATGTCAAGGGGAGGAATCATTTTTTTGGCGGCTGAAGCTAGAATATCCGAGATTGAAGCACGACATCTGTTGGCTGGATATCCAATGACCACTGCTGCTAGAACCGTGTGTTGACTATAAGTTGATAAAGCCTTGCATACGCGTCAACTTACTTTTTTAGGGGACGCGTCAACTTAGTAGGCCCATAAGTGGGTGGTAGAGAACTTATAGCCCATTTGCAATTTGTAACAATGTACAACCCATTTTTGAATTCTAATGGAATTTACTACAACCCATTTAAATTTTGTTAAAAGTACGGCCCATTTCGAGTTAGGACAATGATTAATAATTTCAACCTACCACTCAAAATAGAATTCAATAAAATTTCCGACATTTTGATGGGACCCAAAATATTTTTATCTTGAAATTTCTAGTCACATTAAATAAAATTTCAATATAAATTTGTATTACATAAAAATTCAACGAAATATTGTGCGCGGAACAATTAATGAAATTAAAAATTTCAAAATCCAAAAATAATATTGTATAAACTAATTGCGTGTTTGGTGCATTTTTTATAGTTACTGCCCACTTTTTATAAGTACATCCCTTTTATTATTTCTTAGAGCCCATTTTCTTGTTAAGCCTAATGCTCGACTCGTACCGCTCCGCCCACGAGGGCCGCCTCGAGTGCTGGCAGTACCGCATGTGGGTGGCGGAGGCTACGGCCGCCTACAAAGAGGGGGATGAAGCGGGCAAGGCGCTGTTTGGCGAGACCGAGGACGAGGCAAATGACAATGCTGGCACCTACGAGTCCCTGCTCCGCTGGCGTCGATGAGGCCCTGCTCCGCCGAGGCCCTGCGGTGCCTACAATGAGGTAAGGACACCGCCGGCTCCCCCGATGCCCTGCCCAGCCGGCACCGAGGTGAAGTATTTCGCCGGCTTCGGCGAGGTCCTTCTACGTCGAGGACCCACCATGCCAACAACGAGGCAGAGGACATCGGCGGCTCCACCGAGGCGCCGCCCCACTAGCACCTAGGCGGAGGACCTCACCGGCTTCAGCGAGGCCCTACTCCACCGAGGCCCCGCCCCGCCAACAACGGGGTAGAGGACATCGCCGGCTCAGCCAAGGCCCCACCCTGCCGGCCAAGAGGGGGAGGATTTCCTCGCTCCGTGGAGGCGCCGCCTTGCCGGCAACGAGACAGAGGACATCACCGGCTCCATCAAGGCCCCGCCCCGCTGCCAACGAGGCCGTGCCACACAAAAAACAAGGAAGAGTAGAACACGGTTGGTCACTGCCGCTCGGGTCCAAGTAAGGCCACCGCTGCTACCCTCCGGTTGAAGCCAAGTTAGGCGGGTATACCATTGACGGCCGATTAGCTTTATGGCGCCGATGTGGAGTCGGAGAGCTATGTTGGAGAATGACGCTACTTCAGTTACTTAACTGCTGGTGCAGTTGGGTAACTGACACATGGGCCCAACTGGCATCTGGGCGACATGTCAGTTATGCAACTGCACCTGCAGTTAAGTCACTGAAGCTCAGTCCGCTGGAGAAGAAGCTTTTGTTCGTCTCAGCCGGACATAGGTGGGTAGCTTCAGTTAATTAATTATACCTCCGGCGCACCCCTTTTTAGTTGAAAAATGTATGAAATGTAATGGAATCCGACATGTTTATATGAAATCCGACCATGTATGAATGAATTTAGTTCGGTTAGCTCGAATTATTGTATCACTGGCATCGGATGAACATGCAAAACAATACGTACTAGCATTATTCCGAGCGTGATCACCTCGTTTGCAGCAGTTTCACATGTACTCCCTCCGGTCCGTTTTAGTCTGCATACAAGTTTTCTCTGTAGTCAAAGTATCTCTACTTTGACCAATCTTATAGAAAAAAGTATGAACATTCATAATGTAAAATCAACTGACTTGAAAGAAATCTAATATCCGAAGTAAAAACGAACAAAGGGAGTACAGAGAGTTTGATCAGCTTTTTAGTGTTCATGTACATTGCAATCAAACACACAGGCCCGGCAATTCATAGAGAACATTCAAAACAGTCGATGATTATGCATCTCAATGATTCACATGTCAGAGCCAATATTTACTTCACAACTAAAGAATAAAGAAAAATTGATCGATGCTGGGCGTCCCATTCAAAAATATCAAACGCATATCTTCTTGCTTAGATCAATGAGCAAAATTTGACAAGGTTGTCCCATTCCAAAATGTCAAATATGTGTTGTTTTGCGCACATCAGTGAGCAAACTTTGACATGGTTTTCCCATTCCAAAATATCAAATGCCAATGATTGTGGAATGGGCAGGATTTGCCATCAGTTCAGACATTCACATGGAAACTCGTGGTAAATAAACCAACTATTCTTTTTGTGCAGTTCCACCAAAATGAACCAAATTCGCGCGTAGCTTGTATGATTTCGCCTTTATATGTTGCAACACCTTGAACATATTGACACCTCCTTTCTTGTGGTGGAAATGTATGATTCGATGCAATCATGAACATTTTCTGCAGTTCCCATTGAAATCAACCTGAGCACCCCAATTTGCACAAATACAAAAAAGGTGATTACTATAAAGCAAATTGTACTATGAATTGACAGTTTAAACAGGCACCTACATGGTCCATGTAGAGCACACTTTAAAAAATGGAACTCACCAGAAAGAATCCTAGAACAACATTGTACTTGCGCATCACAGCAAAAAAGATCGAGATCTGTCAGTCCATCCGAGCTGAAGTTAGTTTGGTCTTGTGGGGAGTAATGTAACCATCCTTCAACTGCTCCTTCTTATGAGAAGATAGACAGGGCTTCTTCATACTGGCATAATCAAAACTAGTCACTTCACGTACTCCATAATATTCTTCAGAGGAGGATGATCCTGTTGTGCAAAGACAAGAGGACAACTAAATGCTAGCATCCCTGTTTTCTCGAAAAAAGGAATGGAAATATTTAAAACAACACAAATGAAGCACTTCTCAAGGACAATACCACTTTCTCATGACAGTGTCTAAAAGTAGCACAACACCAATAGAGATGACAAAGCTCAATCATATGGATGAAATCCGTGGGAGAGTACCAACCTTTGTCAGGAGGCTTATTGTGTAGAGCATACAGATCAAGCACTTCTTTAGAATCATCTGTTGTTATCTACTGTGGTTGCCATCCTAACTTTATACTCCTCGATTAGTTTAATGTTTCCAACATCTTCTTGTGCAGTTCCACTAGAATATATGGTATCTTCATAGAAGATCCCTGTTTGCAAAAGTAGAGATAATTACAACATATGAAAGAACACCGTGCAATCATGTGAAAGAAGGCTAGTACTAACCTCTCATGACGCGGAATTCCAACAACTCACAACTAGAAGATCTGAACCAAGTTTGCCAACACAAATAGGAAGTAAGATCTCCTCTTATGAAGTTTCACTAAGATCATGCAATCAACCAACGTTGTTGGTGTGACATTTTGGTTGAACTGCACAAAAGACTCTTAAAACAAAAGTGTTTTGTGAAGTGTAACAAAAGGTCACAATAGCAACGAGGTGAAGTAGATAACCCTGTTTACACAAAGGTGCAAAGGAAACAACTAGTGGTCAATAGCGGTGGATGACACAGAAGCCAACAAAAAGAAGCATCTAACTTATCTAAATGGGAAAGAAAGCAAGGCAGTAGCATTCCTCAAATGGTGGCATTGATTCATATTAAAAAAGAGATCGTATCACTAGTGCGTGTTGGTCCTAAACATACAGTTTTTAACCATGCGACAACATTTGGAACCATCGCCAAGTGAGTGTGGGCGATAGGGGGTCCTTCCCACATGACCCAGAAACCATTGGTGATATGCCCTCCTGGAACACACGCTCAGCAAAATGAGGTCGCGTGTGACCGGCGAGCTCTCAAATCCAGAAATACGTACAGTAGAGCTAAAAAATACAATTATATGGTGAAATTGTTTCTGGTTGCAAGTACATCCCACACAGTCAGTCCCCGCTAAACGTTTTCGTTAATATGTACATCCCACACAGTCGCACCAAGGAAAACGTTTCTGTCCACAGGTACATCACACACAATTTTTCCCGTTAAATCGTCTGCATTATTGAATGTATCACACACGGTCCGTAGAAGAAACTGTGTGGCAAAGGTTGTCCATCACACATAGGTTTTATGTGGTAAACGTTTGCGCAAGGTGGCCTAATGCAAACAGTTTTCAAGAGAAAGTCATGTGTGATTGTTCATTGATCCAACACGGTTTATTCCTAGAAACTATGTGCGTTGCCTGAGGTCATCGCCCACGGTATTTTTTCAACAACCATTTGGAATAGCAAAACCCAATTAGCAGGCTAATTATCTGATTATTCATAATCCATTTATTAATCTAATTGACATTTCATATTAAGAACACAATATATTTCATTTCCATATTAAGGAAGTATAATTTCATAATTGAAATACATCAGAGTACAACATGATATAGCTTCAGCACTCAGCTACCCCATTACACAACTACACCAGCAGCAAGTTCCACATGTAACATGTAGAACCTTTTGAAATTAGCATCATAGACGGCATATAGACAGATCCATCTCATTTGTAAAACTACTCAAGCTGAAGGCGAATATTGAGCCTTGATTCATGTTGAAGGTCTTTGCATCTTTAGGCTAGTGCCTGTGGTTGATTGACCGTCCGTAGTTCGTCCTCTTCACGAACACTTCAATATTGAACCAGGGGTGTTGTATGAAAACCTTCCTCGCCTCCTGACCATACTGGTGGTTTGAGAGGTAATCATCAGTGAACTGCTTTGGAAAGGCCTGAAAACAAGGATGTGCATAAATATCTTCTCTATATTGGAAATGGGGCAAAGGAATAAAAAATGGCATGGTATAATAGTTAGTACCATCTTGTAGTGAAATAAGTCTTCTTCATTTGTAGACAAAGATCTTGTTGTTTTTTGTCGCTAATTTCTTTATCCTAATAATCTTTCTGAGTTTCTTGATTTGATTGATATTCATGGACAACTCATTGACCCATATGCAAAAAGGGTCGAATAGTGGGTCAAAACCTCTGACAGCAGGACCTACATGTGCAAGACCAAATTGTTAAAAACCAAAATATTAGAATGGTTCCTGCAATTGCACAATAATGTGCTATTAGAGAGCGGACCATGCACGTGCTAACCTCGATTGTAAACCGTAGTGCTTCCCATTGTTTCCCTACAACACATATAAGGTAGTTAGTCATCTGGTTAAGTAAGGGTTCTCATGCTATCAGTAAAATATGTTGATGAAAAATAAGCACATTGCAGATTCAACAGATTAATTCAAGCCACACGGAAAACCCATTTACCCAAACCAAGCATGATTAAGAACTAGGAAATATAGCACTTGTATATGTTTCTCATATATTAAGTGCATCCAAATTTGATTTATTCCTCACATGCACAACAATACAAAATTCTACTCAAGACAATTATACATCACATTGCAGAATTGAACCAAGCAGTTAACTGAACACCACAACAAATGAACCAACAATAAATGAGCACCACATTGCACAATATAACATACTTCTAATAGAAGATCAGACAGTTAACTACAGCCAATTGTAGCAATTGTATTTGTTTCTCATGTATTTACTATAGCCGAATTCAATTTATTCCTCCCATGGTATACAATAACAGAATGCACCCACAACTACTAAACATCGCATTGCAGAATTGTACCAAACAGTTAACTACACACCACAACACAAATTAACCAAATGTTAACTGAGCACAACATTGCACAATGTATAACCTTACCAAGCATGCTTGACAACTTGGAAATATAGCAATTGTATTCGTTTCTCATGTATTTTGTAAAGATAAATTCGATTTATTTCTCACATGGAAGACAATACAAAATTGTAGCATGAAGAATTGAACATCACATTTGCAGAATTGAACCAAAGAGATAACTGAAGGCGACAACTAATTAACAAAATAGTTAATAAGTGAGCACCACACTGCACGACATATGGAACATATACACTAGAGCAACAGATTCCATGGTAAAATTAGATAGCACAGTTCACTAGAATTTGTGAAGGAAAGGTAGGAGCAGCACACACAACGGGTAAACCGAGCATGCTTAACCGGCGTAGCTAGCAAATGGCAAGGTGCTCCTCCAAGATCTGGCGGTCGGCACAAATGGCAGCCATCGTGACCTCATCCGCATGTGCGGCCATGATTTGCTTCTCTGCTGCCAAATGCTCCTTGAGATCCTAGCTATACTGCGTGCACCATGGCTTAGGGTGGCGCTTATTTGGTGGAGGGATCGGTGATTTGGGTGGAAGGTGTCGCGCTCGCGCCGACAGTTGGCGCATGTGGGATGTGGAAAGAGGAGGAGGATGGGGGTCGGGTGTGGATTACTTGCCTGGATAGATGATGTCGAGCACCATGAAGGAGGGTCGCCGACGAGGAGGTGGCGCTACAAGCAAGGAGTGAAGGTTTCAACTTGGAAAGAAAGGCGAAAAGAGGGGAAATGTGGCTATTGGTAAGGGGGACGGGGCGGGGAGGTAGATATTTCCGTGGAAGTCGGAAATTTGGAATCGCTTCAGCCAAAAAACTGGCGCGCAAAGTGTCATCAGACACGACCCCTTATTCAGAACTGTGCATGATATGTGGACATCACAAATGATTTAGATAGCTTCACCCGTGTGTGATGAGTTTAAACGTCAAAAGTTTTGGTTTGAATTTCCATGGTTACAGTGGTCATCCACGTCATTGCATAATTTGGGTACACAAAAGAGACTACATCACACCCACACTTCTTAATCGAGCAAGTTCAACAATTAAACAGAGCTAGCTGACCTAAAAATTACCCTAACAAATTAAAGAATGGCACCCTTAATTAAACAAAACAAAGAGTACTACTATGGCTGGTGCTCGTCGATCTCCGTCGCCGCATCCAAGTCCAGATCTCTCCGAACGGTCTCCTCGGGAAGTGGCTCCATGGCATCCATCGCCATCCGCGTCCGCCATCTCTTTGGAAAAGGCCGCCACGAGATGGGCGTGGGCAGACGCGATCTGGGCTTGGACGGGCTCCGTGGTCGCAAGGTATGTGGTGGAGGAATGGATGGCTGCTCGAACACTCTCGGCGATTGCTAGCTCTTCGGCCGTGGGTTTCCGACCGTTGTCAGAGAAGCTTCGTTCGATTTGTGCGGTGACCACAAGGAGCTTGGCATGGGAGGCCTTGACATGGTCGTGGGCGGCCTCCGTCAGGGCTAAGGTCGCCGCTGCGGATCGGACAGCTGCTGTGCCGGTCTCGCCAGTTACTATCCCTGAGGCAGATGTTGCTGCCGCCACTAGATCCGCTGGTTTTGACACCGATAGCTGCCGTTTGGGCTGCCTTTGCCGCCCGGTGGCAGATTGCGGCCACGCTCATGCACCTTGTTTGCACGCGCATGGAGGCTGCGGCCGCGCTCTCGCCGGAGTGGGCCCCTGAAGTTGCCCTCACGACGCGGGTCCACATGCCCATCTTTCACCGGCGACGATTGAGCAGTGAAATGATATTTGGGGAGTGAGCTAGTGTGCTTGAGACGATGGCTGTGGACTGTATCCGATGTACCTTCTCGCGTAAGCCATAGATGTACTATACACCGACGGTGCTCCAGGATATTTTGTGTTGCATCTCACATTATTGCTGATAATAAACTATGTGTTATCTACTTGATTTTTCATCGTGATTTGAATTACATAATGGGGTCACAGCGGCAATGGATGGTGTTTGAATTGCTAGACCTTTTATCTTTAGTTAACATGCAACTATATGTGTGTCGTAGAAGAATTGGAATTATTCAGGGTTCGTTTGAACATTCTATAAATTAAATTGGTTTTCTAGCCATTTCAGGTGCACAATTCAAAATTAAACTGCACGCACATGCTCCAGTGCATATAAATTGTTTGAAAAAAAAATCTGTGTCCGTGGGTGCATGCTTAGGTCCCATCCAAGAGATAGGAATGCATTTGAAACACCAGGGCACCGTTGATTGCTGGCAAAACATTGAGATGCCTGGTTTTTAAATTATAGTAAATCCAAAACAATTTTTGTCATGGTATCATGGAGTGGTATCAACATGCCGTGGTAAAATTTTTGTCCCATTTGGGGCAGGTTTGGGTATATGCTTCTCACAAACCGAAGCTTCTCACGAGAAGCATGCTGGTTTTCCGTAGGGAACGTCCCGCATTTGGGGACGAAACAATATCCATTGCCACTTATTGCTTTCAAATTTTCTATCGTGTCAACATAGAACAACAGGAGTGTTGTCTGAATTTTTGTGACTTTTGATGGTTCATTTGGACATTTTTATGCATTAACTGAGTTTTCAATGCATTTATGTGCATAAATCAAATTTGAACTACATGCACATGCTCCAGTGCACATAAATTGGTTGAAGAATCAAATATGTGTCCTTGGGTGCATGCTTAGGTCCCATGCAAGAAATGGGAATGAATTTCAAACACCAGGGCACCGTTGTGTAACGCCCTCGATGCGGCTATGTCTCCCATGTGTCGAAGCACGACTTAGAGGCATAACCGCATTGAAATCAATGTCGCAAGTGAGGTAATCTTCACAACAACCCATGTAATACATTAAGGGGAAAAGATACATCGTTGGCTTACAATCGCCACTTCACATAAATACATGAATAAAGCATTACATCAACCAGATACAATCAAGGTCCGACTACGGAACCAAACTAAAATAAGACTACCCCAAATGCTACACAGATCCCCGATCGTCCCAACTGGGCTCCACTACTGATCAACTGGAAAACGAAACAACATAAAGAACACGATCTTCATAGAGCTCCTCCTTGAGCTTGGTTGCATTATTTGCACTGTTCAACGGCACCTGCAAGCTGGTTTTGGAAGTATCTGTGAGTCACGGGGACTCAGCAATCTCACACCCTCGCGATTAAGACTATTTAAGCTTATAGGAAGTGTAAAAGGTATGAGGTGGAGCTGCAGCAGCGACTATCATATATGGTGGCTAACAATGCAAATGAGAGCGAGAAGAGAAGGCAAAAGCAGGGTCGAACAACTATGATCAAGAAGTGATCCTAGAACAACCTACGCCAAACATAACTCCAACACCGTGTTCACTTCCCGGACTCCGCCGAGAAGAGACCATCACGGTAACACACGCGGCAGATGTATTTTAATTAAGATCAACTTTAGGTTTTCTACAACCAGACATTAACAAATTCCCATCTGCCCATAACCGCGGGCACGGCTTTCGAAAGTTCAAATCCCTGCAGGGGTGTCCCATTACAACTCCAGCGCAAGGGATGGCAAAGCTCCACAGCGCCACTCTGGTCCAGCACCGAATCCGGCCTGTTTTGGCCCAATGTGAGCAGTTTACATCTAGCCCAGATCTTCTAGATTTGGCCCGATATGTTTTTTTCCTGTTGCTATGATTTTATCTTTTATCCAGAGTTTGCCTGTTTTGAAGAATAACCCTCAGCATTCATGCATTTAATAACTAATTGACCGTGCATCGGATCTAAATATATTATATATGAAAGTTTCTTAGAATTTTGTCTAGTTTAATAATATCCAACTTTCATCCATGTTAAAAATGCTTAAACTTGCTGTTTGCATTAATTTGCCTAATAACTTGCTAAAATATTTTAATTCATAACTAGTTAACCGTAACTCGGTTTGTAACAAACTTTATATGTAAATGGGGTGAAAACATGCCTAGTTTAACATGGTTGCCTCACTTTGCATGTTTAATAACTCTAAAATATGGTTTAGGGCAGAACAGTACCAAACCTTAAAATATGCACATGAGGATTTTCCGGACTTGTTGTTTTGTTGTTCCGGCCTCATTTAAACTTGCCTAGATAGATAGTTTCATTATGCTTAACCTCTTGCCATGCTAACAACATTTAATATTGTTGAGTACGTAAACGAGATCGAACTAAATAAGTCATGTGGTGTTTTGTCAATATACAACGGAGTTGCATATTGAGTTCCACTTAATTTGTAGTGTTGTTTGTGCACTTTGCCATGCCATGCCTCATTAAACCGGACATGCATCATACTTGATTGTACATCATGCCATGATTATGTGATGGTTGTTTACTATGTTGTTTGCTTCTTTCTGGTGTTGCTTCTTCGGGTTAGTTCCGTTAACATCGCGTTTGTGAGGACCCGTTCGACTACGTCCATTTGTCTTCTTCATGGACTCGTTCTTCTTCCTTGCGGGATTTCTGGCAAGATGACCATACCCTCGAAATCACTTCTATCTTTGCTTGCTAGATGCTTGCTCTTTTGCTATGCCTATGCTGCGATACCTACCACCTGCTTATCATGCCTCCCATATTGTTAAGCCAAGCCTCTAACCCACCTTGTCCTGGCAAACTGTTGTTTGGCTATGTTACCACTTTGCTCAGCCCCTCTTATAGCGTTGTTAGTTGCAGGTGAAGATTGGAGCTTGTTCCATGTTGGAACATGGATATTTTGTTGGGATATCACAATATCTCTTATTTAATTAATGCATCTATATACTTGGTAAAGGGTGGAAGGCTCGGCCTTATGCCTGGTGTTTTGTTCCACTCTTGCCGCCCTAGTTTCCGCCATATCGGTGTTATGTTCCCGGATTTTGCGTTCCTTATGCGGTTGGGTTATAATGGGAACCCCTTGGCAGCTCGCCTTGAATAAAACTCTTCCAGCAAGGCCCAACATTGGTTTTACCATTCGCTACCTAGCCTTTTCTTTCCCTTCGGTAGGCCTGCCCAAGGGTCATCTTTATTAAACCCCCGGGCCAGTGCTCCTCTAAGTGTTGGTCCAACCTGTTAGCTGCCGGTGGCCACCAGGGGCAACTCTGGGCTGGCCTACCGGAACCTTGGACACCGGTGTGCCCTGAGAAAGAGATATGTGCAGCTCATATCGGGATTTGTTGGCACATTCGGGGTGGCTTTGCTGGTCTTGTTTTACCTTTGTCGAAATGTCTTGTAACCGGGATTCCTAGTATGACCGGGTCTTCCCGCTAGAAGGAATATCCTTCGTTGACCGTGAGAGCTTGTGATGGGCTAAGTTGGGACACCCCTGCAGGGATTTGAACTTTCGAAGGCCGTGCCCGCGGTTATGGGCAGATGGGAATTTGTTAATGTCCGGTTGTAGAAAACCTAAAGTTGATCTTAATTAAAATGCATCAACCGCATGTGTCACCGTGATGGTCTCTTCTCGGCGGAGTCCGGGAAGTGAACACGGTGTTGGAGTTATGTTTGGCGTAGTTTGTTCTAGGATCACTTCTTGATCATAGTTGTTCGACCGTGGTTTTTCCTTCTCTTCTCGCTCTCTTTTGCGTTGTTAGCCACCATATATGCTACTCGCTTGCTGCAGCTCCACCTCATACCTTTTACCCTTCCTATAAGCTTAAATAGTCTTGATCGCGAGGGTGTGAGATTGCTGAGTCCCCATGACTCATAGATACTTCCAAAACCAGTTTGCAGGTGCCGTTGAACCGTGCAGATGACGCAACCAAGCTCAAGGAGGAACTTGATGAAGATCTTTCCCTTTGTGTTGTTTCGTTCTAGTTGATCAGTAGTGGAGCCCAGTTGGGACGATCGGGGATCTGTAGCATTTGGGGTAGTCTTCTTTATTTTGGTTCCGTAGTCGGACCTTGGTTGTATCTGGATGATGTAACGCTTTATTCATGGGTTGTGTGAAGTGGCGATTGTGAGCCAACTATGTATCTTTTTCCCCTATTGTATTACATGGGTTGTTTTGAAGATTACCTCACTTGTGACATTGCTTTCAATGCGGTTATCCCTCTAGGTCGTGCTTCGACACGTGCGAGATATAGCCGCATCGAGGGTGTTACACGTTGATTGCCCGCAAAACATTGAGATGCCTGGTTTTTAAATTCTAGTAAATGCAAAACCCATCTGAAATTCATGAAACTTGGCATGCTATCATGGAGCGGCATCAACATGCCATGGTAAAAATTTTGTCAGATTTGGGGCAGGTTTGGGTATATGCTTCTCACAAACGGAGCTTCTCACAACAACCAAGATGGTTTTTGGTAGGGAACGTCCCACCTTTGGGGACGAAACGATATCCATTGCCTCTTATTGCTTTCAAAAAATTTCTCATGTAAACATAGAACAACAGGAGCGTTGTGTGAATTTTTGTGATTTTTCGGGGATTGTTTGGACATTTTTATGCATTAACTGAGTTTTCAATGCATTTGTGTGCATAATTCAAATTTGAACTACATGCACATGCTCCAGTGCATATAAATTGGTTGAAAATTCAAATTTGTGTCCTTGGGTGGATGCTTAGGTCCCATGCAAGAAATGGGAATGAATTTCAAACACCGGGGCACCGTTGTTTGCCGGCAAAATATTGAGATGCCTGGTTTTTAAATTCTAGTAATCCAAAACCCGTCCGAATTTCATGAAACTTGGCATGCTATCGTGGAGTGGCATCAACATGTCGTGGCAAATTTTTTGTCACATTTGGGCAGGTTTGGGTCTATGCTTCCCACAAACCGGAGCTTCTCACAACAAGCATGATGGTTTTCGGTAGGGAACGTCCCACCTTTGGGGATGAAACGATATCCATTGCGTCTTATTGCTTTCAATTTTTTCTCGTGTCAACATAGAACAATAGGAGTGTTGTGTGAATTTTTGTGATTTTTCGGGATTCGTTGTAACGCCCTCGATGCGGCTATAGCTCCCACGTGTCGAGGCACAACTTAGAGACATAACCGCATTGAAAGCAATGTCGCAAGTCAGGCAATCATTACAACAAACCATGTAATATATAAAAAAAGGGGGAAGAACATAGTTGGCTTACACTCGCCACGTCACATCAGAGTACATAAATAACATCCATCATACAAGCACTCATGGGCCGACTGCGGTGCCAAAATAGAAGAAAAACCCAACATGCGACAAGGCCCTGAATCGAACCCCAACTAGGCACCACTACTGATCATCGGGAAAGGAAACATAATAACGCTGAGAGTCCTCATCGAAATCCCACTTGAGCTCGTACTCGCCACCTGGAGCGAAATCACCTAGACCTGCATCTGGAATTATAGTATCTGTGAGCCACCGGGACTCAGCAATCTCGCACCCTCGTGATCAAGACTATTTAAGCTTATAGGAAGGATAAGGCAAATATATGTGGAGCTGCAGCAAGCGACTAGCATATATGGTGGCTGTCTTATACGCAAAAGAGAGCGAGAAGAGGGGGCAAAGCACGAGCAATAATCTAGAGGAACAACCTGCGCAAGCATAACTCCAACACCGTGTCCACTTCCCGGACTCCGCCGAGAAGAGGCCATCACGGTAACACACTCAGTTGATTCATTTTAATTAATTAAGGTTCAAGTTATCTACAACCGGACATTAACAAATTCCCATCTGCCCATAACCGCGGGCACGGCTTTCGAAAGTTTAATCCCTGCAGGGTGTCCCAACTTAGCCCATGACAAGCTCTCACGGTCAACGAAGGAATGGACCTCCACCCGAGACACACCGATCAGACTCGGTAACCCGGTACAACAAGACAATTCGACAGGTTAAAACAAGACCAGCAACACCGCCCGAATGTGCCGACAAATCCCGATAGGAGCTGCACATATCTCTTTCTCAGAGCACACTCAGATTGTCCAAACATCCGGTAGGCCAGCCCAGAGTTGCCCCTGGTAGACACCGGCGGCTGACGGTTTGGACCAACACTCAGAGGAGCACTGGCCCGGGGGGGTTAAAATAAGATGACCCTTGAGTCTGCAGAACCCAAGGGAAAGAAAAGGGCTAGGTGGCAAATGTTAAAACCAAGGTTGGGCATTGCTGGACAAGCTTTAATCAAGGCAAAATATCAAGGGGTTCCCATTATAACCCAACCGTGTAAGGAACGCAAAATCCGGGAACATAACACCGATATGACGGAAACTAGGACGGCAAGAGTGGAACAAAACACTAGGCGAGAGGCCGAGCCTTCCACCCTTTACCAAGTATATAGATGCATTAAGATAACATAGCAATATAATGATATCCCAACAAGTAAATAAAAGATGTTCCAACAAGGAACGGCCTCCAAACTTCACCTGCAACTAGCAACGCTATAAGAGGGGCTGAGCAAAGCGGTAACATAGCCAATCAACGGTTTGCTAGGACAAGGTGGGTTAGAGGTTTGACATGGCAATTGGGAGGCTGACAAGCAAAAGGTAGGCATCGTAGCATTGGCATAGCAAGAGCGAGCAAACTAGCATAGCAAAAGATAGTAGTGATTTCGAGGGTATGATCATCTTGCCTGCACAGTTGTCAGAGTTGACTGGATCCTCACAAGCAAACTCAACGGGCTCCTCGGTAGCGAACTCGTCTCCCGGCTCTACCCAACAAGACAAACAAGCAACAAGGATACAATCAACCACGTGCAAGACCAAGCAATATGATGAAATGATGATATGCTATGCGGGATGCGATGCGGGATGCAAAATGCAAGATATGACAGGAAATGCATGAACCTGGCCTCAACATGGAATTACAAGGGTGCGACTGGATAGAGGGGATGAAATCGCTTGAAAACGATATAAAGATCATTGGAATCGGAGTTACGGTTTGGAAATGGCAAGTGTTTTAAGATATGACACCGGTCTGCGATTTACAGCAAGTAGGCATCTAAATGCAATGACATGAACATGCTACAGCCACCAAACATGAAAACAAAATACATGGCAGGGATGCACAAAAGATTCTTAACAAAAGACTAGCACTGAGCCACGGCCAATTCATCCATTATGGGGTTGAAACAAGCATGGCAAAAACGCAAATGCAAAACAGATTCCAGACTTGGTGAAATTAACACTTGTCTGAAATTTCAGATCACGAAGCTCTCTTCGGAGCAGCAAAACAACATGATACATGACCTGAACATGACAAGTAAGAACATTGAATGGAGATACTCAACAAGCTTAACAAAAGACCCAAAGTGACCTGGGGCCAAAAGGGGTCACAAAATATACTAACGGGCACACGAACATAGCAAAAACATAATCAGTTTTCAGACTTAGTGAAAACTGAGACATGCTGAAATATAACTCACGAAGGCATGTAAACGAGCTCGATGCACTCACTATGGTGCAAGTCATGGCAAGGCAAGAATACATCCATTAAACAAGCACAAAATTCTAGCTAGAAATGGCAAGAACAATGGCATAGCATGCACGGATCAACTACAACAACGCCGGCAAAATCGCAAACGAGTTGACGATCTGCCCAGATTCGCCACGAAGCAAAAGTAGAGCTCGATTGACTCAAGCTAGGTTGCTCCATAATTTCAAAGAAACACATGGATGGATAGAGCACAACATGATTAACAAAACTCCTTTACTGATCATCCTCAAAAGAGGCACGGATCACTAGGAAACAAGCTGAACATATGGCATCATGAACTAAATAATCCCAGACTTCGTGAAAACAACTGTCTCTGAAAACAGATCTACTGGGTGCCTCACTTTGCAAGCTTGCACAAGTCACCACACACAGGCCGGGGGCGGACACGTCCGTCGGCGGAGGTTTCTGTTTTTTTTTGAACTAGGGTTCGGGAAGAGGGAGAGATCCGAAAAATGGAGGGGGTATATATAGGCATAAGTGGAGCTAGGAGAGTCCAATTGAGGTGCGGTTTTCGGCCACGCGATCGTGATCGAACGCTCTAGGACATGGAGCTGAGTTTGGTGGGTTTTGGGCCAAATTTGAGGGGTGTTGGGCTGCAACACACATGAGGCCTTTTCGGTCCCTCGGTTAACCGTTGGAGTATTAAACGAAGTCCAAACGATACGAAACTTGACAGGCGGTCTACCGGTAGTAAACCAAGGCCGTATGACAAGTCTCGGTCCAATCCGGAAATGTTTAATCCCCACACACGAAAGAAAGCTAGAAATGACCACCGGAGGAGAACGAAGCGCCGGAATGCAAAACGGACAACGGGGAAAATGCTCGAATGCATTAGACGAACACGTACGCAAATGCAATGCACATGATGACATGATATGAGATGCATGAAAACGAAAACAACACACGGAGACAAAGACCTGAACCCGAGAAATAAATATAACTTAACACCGGAAATGGCAAGAGTTCGAGTACAAATAGGGAAAGTTACATCCGGGATGTTACATTCGTTTGGACATTTTTATGCATTAACTGAGTTTTCAATGCATTTATGTGCATAATTAAATTTGAACTACATGCACATGCTCCAGTGCATATAAATTGGTTGAAGAATCTAATCTGTGTCCTTGGGTGCATTCTTAGGTCCCATGCAAGAAATGGGAATGAATTTCATTATGTTAGGGACGCAAAATCAAGGAACATAACACTGGTATGACGAAAACTAAGGCAGCAAGAGTGGAACAAAACACCAAGCAAAAGGCCTAGCCTTCCACCCTTTACCAATTATATAGATGCATTTATTAAATAAGAGATATTGTGATATCCCAACATTGGGGCATCAAATGACCTCCAAATGGATCAAAATTTGACAGGCGGACTACTGGTGATGTACCAACGCCACTTGACAAATCTCGGCCCATTCCGAGAATGTTTTTCTCCTGTTCACGGAACAAGATTTGAGGGGTGCAACGGGTGCATGTGGGGGTATCGGATTCCAAAACGGACAACGGGGAAAATGACCGGATGCATGAGACGAACACAAATGCAAATGAGATGCCCATGATGACATCAGATGAAATGCATGACATGAACAAAATGCAAAAACGAGGATAAAACCCAAGCATGGAGGGAATAACATATCACATAGCCGGAAATGGCAAGAGTTGGAGTTACAATTATGGAAAGTGACATCCGGGGCGTTACAACTCGGAACCACTACAAGAGGATCTCGGCCTGAGATCTAGGAGTGAAAAAGCTCTGGATATTCGGAACGGAGGTGATCCTCGTGCTCCCAGGTGGCTTCTCGGTCGGAAAGGTGTGACCACATAACTTTCAGGAATTTGATTGGCTTGTTGCAAGTTTTGCGCTCGGTTTCTTCAAGAATGGCAATGGGATGCTCTTGATAAGACAAGTCTTCTTGGAGATCAATATCTTCGAAGTTGATAGTGCGCTTGAGGGTCTTGAAGCACTTGCGAAGCTGTGACATGTGAAACACCTCGTGCACATTTGCGAAGGTGGACGGAAGCTCGGGTTGATAGGCAAGGTCGCCTCTTTTGCCAATGATTTTGAAAGGACCCACATATCTAGGGGCAAGCTTCCCTTTGATACCGAAGCATCGAGTGTCTATCATTGGAGAGACGCGGAGGTAGACATGGTCTCCGATCTCGAAAGCCAAGTCACGGTGCTTGCTATCATAGTGACTCTTCTGGCACGATTGCACGACTTTGAAATTTTTGCGGATGACTTTGCACATTTCTTCAACTTCTGTGATCAAGTCATTGCAAAGAAGTTGGTGTTCACCATTCTCAGACCAATTGAGAGGAGTATGGCACTTTCTGCCATATAGAATTTCGAATGGGGCCTTGCCCGAACTTGCTCGGAAGCTGTTGTTGTAGGAGAACTCGGCATATGGGAGACAACCTTCCCACTTCATATCGAAAGAGATGACACAAGATCTAAGCATGTCTTCGAGGATTTGATTGACTCACTTGACTTGGCCACTAGTTTGAGGATGGAAAGACGTGCTGAAGCGAATGTTGGTGCCCATGGCCTTCTGGAAGGAGTCCCAGAACTTAGAAGTGAAAATGCTTCCGCGGTTTGAAGAGATCAATTGCAGAATACCGTGAAATGAGACAATTCTAGAGGTGTATAGCTCCACCAACTGAGCTGCCATGATAGATTCTTTGATTGGAAGGAAATGAGCCACTTTTGTAAGCTTGTCGATGACAACGAAGATAGCATCATTCCCATGCTTGGACTTTGGGAAGCCAGTGAAAAAGTCCACTTAGATATGATCAAACTTCCATTCTAGAATAGAAAGAGGGTGAAGGAGACTAGCTGGTCGTTGGTGTTCTGCTTTCACCCTTCGGCAGACATCACATTCATTCACGAATTGAGCAATGTCTCGCTTCATTCGAGTCCACCAATATGATTGCGTGAGGTCATGTTACATCTTCGAACTGCCTGGATGAATGGAAATGAGAGAATTGTTCACTTCTGTCACAACCCTAGTCAGTGCTTGCATTAGAGTGATGCATCATGTTTAAATTTTCCTGAAACTTGAAATGGGGATGGCATAGACCCCTTGCACCACATAACTCATCTAGGGTTTACTAAAATAATTTTCAATGAACCTAAGATGCCCTTAAAAAATATTCATCATCTTTGTCTTGGTCTAGAACCTCTGCCAAAAATGGTTCACATTTTTCAAGGACTACTTTGGTCACTAAATTAAATCATATGTTATTTGCATTTGGGCATTTAAATGCTCTAAATTATTTTAAGTGCCCAAATAATCTTGAATTTAAATGAGGGCTGTTGCAAATAATCCAAATAGTGCCCACCAATATTTTCAGGATTTTTGAGAGTGCCCTCACGTTTTTAATAAGGCCAAAACATTTGCAGAATATAGAAAAGTGAAACAAATAGAAAAGGGAGAGAGAGAAAGGACTTTACCTGGCGCAACCCACCTGACAGCCCACCTGGCGGGCCTAGCACTTTGCTGGCCCGTGCCAGTCACCTGCTTCCTCTTGCCAGGCAGGAAGGGAGGTGTGCGCACGCGCGCCCGAGCTCGCCACGCAGCTCTCTGCTCGCCTTCGTTGCCTGGACAACACGACGACGCCTCGAAGCGCCTGCTCGGTGCCACCCCGACCTCACCGACACCTCACTTCCCCCCTGCTCCTCTACCTCGCTCCCTGGACGCCATGGCCGATGCAGCCGCGCTCGTGCCGTCATGAAGTCACAGCCACCGTTGCCTCCTCGCCGCCCCGCAGTGTCTAGAAGCTCCGCCACCGTCCTCTTTGTCGAGCAGATCGAGCCCTGAGCGCTCGTTCGCCCCAGAGCCATCGCACCGACCTCACTTCGCCTCGCCGTCACCGGAGATCCACATCGCCGCCCCGCTCTCTCCAGCTTGTCCCCGACCCCGCTGACTAGCTCGCCATGACCGCTGTGAGCCTCTACCTCTCCTCCCCCTCCCCGTTCGCACTGCCGTCAAATGTAGCGACTGCACGGAGCACATCTGCATCTGCCGCCGCCTGTGCTCGCCGCCGACGTGTCTCCGACCATGCAACGGCCCGGCTGACATGTCCACCTTGCTCACCGCACCACGTAGAGCACGTAGGTGCTAACCCCCACGCCACCTCGCTCGTCATAGCAATGACCCCGAGCTCACCCGAGCTCCGACAGCTGCCAAGGTCGTCAGCGGCGACGTTCCCAGCCATCCCGAGCCTAACCATCACTGGATGCGGCTCGTCCCCAGCTTCACGTAGATTTCCTCTGCCGTCCTTTTGGTTGCCGGAGTGCGAAGCCTGCACCCCTCCGCCACGTTTGCTGCCGACGTCGGCTAAACACCGGTTGCTAGCCCCGGTTTGACCAAGGGTTTGACCTTCCCTGGGTCTATGACAAGTAGGGCCCAGCCGTGCTAATTGACCTAGGTTAGGGCTAACTAAAATTAGTTAGTTTAGTTAACCACTGACACGCGGGACCCACCGATCTGGTTTGACCTTGACCGCACAGTTGACCTGCTAACACAGTGCTGACGCAATGCTGACGCAGTAATGGCCTTTTCTATATTTTTTCTTATTTAGGAAGTTCCAGAAAATAGTGCTAACTTCAAAAAATCATAGAAATTAATCTGTAACTCCAAATGCAAAGTTTTATACATGAAAAATGATCAGAAAAATATAATCTATCCATCTGTACTGGTTTCATGCATGATTAAACAACTTAACCTTGATGTTTAGATAAAAACATGATAATGCACATTATGAATTCATAATTTGAGTTTGGAGTTGAACCTTTGGTTCAAAATAACTCAAACCCCTCTGTTTGTAGTTACATTAGCCCAACACACTCATTTTGCCATGTCATATGCATGCATCATATTGTCTCATATCGCCATGTATTGATTGTGTTACCGGTGTGATCTCCATGGTAGGTTCCGCTCCTGAGGATATTCGTGAGTATTCAGCTGAAGGACAATACATCTCGACCACTCTGTCAGGCAAGCAACCCCACTGATCATTTCGATACAATCCCATCTTCTCACTCCTGCTCTCATTTACTGCATTTAAGACAACAATGTTTCAAACTGTTGTGTGCTCCGGTAGTTGAACCCATTTCCTCTGCATGACCTCTCATTGCCACAGTAACTAGATGAAAGCCACTAGCATGTGTAGGAGTTGATTGAGCCATATTTGTGTTTCCTACATTACTATGCCTGCTATGTTTAGAGTCGTGTCAGGTTAGGTTCATCCGGGTGATGGGCTAGAGTGAAATGGTTGTGTCGGTGATGATAGTGAAGTGTTGAACATGTTTTGGTAAAGGTATCGATGAGAGGCCATGTAGGAGTACATGGTGGGTTGTTTCATTGGAACCGTCCCTAAGAACTGAGATCTGTATGTGTGATTTAAGATCAGCTACTACCATGCATGGGGCCCGAAACCAATGGACCCTCTCGACTTATTAACCGCCCTTGTCCACTGTCCAGGAGTTGCAATTAGTTTCTGGTGTTTGTAGTATACTGGAGGCCGTGCGCAGCGCTGACCCTCGGGGTGGGCTATGATGTGGTAGGTATGTGGCCCGGTGTACCGAGTCACCCGTTTGGTGACCCGGGAACACTGTACACATCGTTTGGGGCCTTTGAGGACACCCCGACCGGATTTCCTTGCGGATGGAACCTGAATAGGCGACAAACCTGGACTAGAGACTTGTGTGGTTAGTCAGGTCGTGGCCGACACCCTCGCCAGACTTCCGCTTGAAGGTTGCCGAGTTACATGACGTGTACATGGCGGTAAGTTGTGAGAGCGTGTGTGAAGAAGTACACCCCTGCAGGGTTAACATCATCTATTCGAATATCCACGTCTGCGGTAAGGGACTACTTGGTTGCCTATACAGTGCTTAGACATGTAAATGGAAACAACTAAAAGCCTCAAGACAACTGTGAGTGCCGTGGATGGCCCTTCAGTAGGATGATGGAAAAGGATCCACGATAGTGTATTGTTGTGGTGAGTAGTGGACTCGTGTGTGCAAAACATTTACAAGTTGTTGTCTCGCAAGATAGTTTAGCCAAGAGTCAAAGATGGCTTGCTGCAATAGACTCCACAATCCCTTTGTTGATGATGTGCATGTATGTAGGATCTGATGTAAGTCTTGCTGAGTACCTTTGTACTCATGTTTGCTTAATAAACTGTTGCCCCTCCGATGGGTTCTATGTAGATCTCGATGTTGACGAGTGACTTGCAACCCAGGTGGTGATCCTGACCCATGAAGGGCCTTGTAGATAGAGAGGCTTTGTCAAGCCTTCTTGCTTTCTAGTTCTCTGTACTCAGACAAATTTTCTTCCACATGTGCTTGTATGTTTGTACGACTTGAGTGTTGGGTCGTGTGACCCCTACCTGTATGAAGATGTTATTTATGGCTCTCCGGAGCCTTCTAAATAAAGTGCTTGAGTTGTAGAGTTTTGTTGTGATGCCATGTTGTATTTGAACATATTGAGCATATTGTGTGTATGATTTGAAATGCTTGGTATGTGTGGGATCCGACAACCTAGTTGTTTGTCCTTGGTGGCCTCTCTTACCGGGAAATGTTTCCTAGTGCTTCCATTGAGCCATGGTAGCTTGTTACTTCTCCGGAACACTTAGGCCGGCCGGCATGTGTCCTTCTTCATTCCTGTGTCTATCCCTATGGGGAAATGTCACGCGGTGTCAACCGGAGTCCTGTTAGCCTGCTACAGCCCGGATTCTCCGAAGTCTGGTTAGCCCAGCTGCTACAGCCTGGATTCACTCGCTAATGACCGACACATTCGTTGCTGGGTCATGTATGCCTATCCCTATAAGTTAGTGCCACTTTGGGTTTACGACTAGTCATGTCGGCCCTGGTTCTCTGTCATATGGATGCTAGAGACACTATCATATACGTTAGCCAAAAGGCGCAAACGTTCCTGGGCTAGGTAAGGTGGCACCCGTGGGAATACCGTGCGTGAGGCCGCAAAGTGATATGATGTGTTACATGCTACATCGGTGTGACTTAGGATCGGGGTCCTCACAGCTTCATTCATTATGATGTTCCTTAGATCACCTTTAGGAAGCACAATCCGGTCCTCGAAGAATAAGGTGTCCTTTTCATCAATGCAATAACGCTTGTATTTGGATAAGCCCTTGACAATACTGTGTTTCACCTTCTTCACCATGGTATCAAGGAGTTGTACCTCATGAATTTGATCTTCCAAAGTTGGAGTGACTTGAATGTTGGCGAGAAAACCTTGAGGAACAACTTGGAGGTTGAGCTTGAGAAAAGCTTCACAAAGATCCGGTTGGAATGGCTTGAGAATTAAGCTATTGCAATAAGCCTTTCTGCTCAAAGCATCTGCAATCACATTGGCCTTGCTTGGAGTATATTTAATACATGGATTGTACTCTTGAATCATTTCAACCCAACGAGGTTGAGGTTGGTTTAAGTGAATATATACTTGAGGCTCTTGTGATCGGTGAAAATATCCACTTGCCTTCCCAACAAGAGATGTCTCCATGTTATTAATGCATGGACAACTGCCACCAACTCAAGATCATGAGTGGGGTATTTCCTTTCATTGGGCTTCAACTGACGAGAAGCATAGGCCACAACTTTCTTCTCTTGCATTAACACAGCAACGAGACTGTGCAAGGAGGCATCACAGAAAACTTCGAATGGCTTGGATTCATTAGGAGGAGTTATGATAGGAGCTGAGGCTAGCTTCTCTTTGAGAGTGTTCAAAGCAACGTCACACTAAGGCATCCAGGAATACTTGAAGTGCTTTTGCAGTAGGTTGGAAAGAGGCTTTGCAATCTTAGAGAAATTCTCTATGTATCTTCAGCAATAGCTTGCAAGACGAAGGAAACTTCGGAGCTGCTTGACATTCTGAGGAGGCTCCGAGTTCACAATTGCAGAAACCTTCTCCAGATTAACAGCAATGCCTTTGGCGGAGATGATGTGGCCAAGGTAAAGAACTTCATCAAGCAAAAACTCACATTTGGGAAACTTAGCATAGAATCGATACTCTCTGAGCTTGTCGAGTAACAATCGCAAATGTTTGGCATGATCCTTCTTGTTCTTGGAGAACACCAAGATATCATCGAGATACACCAGGAAGAATTCATTGGTGTAGGGGTTGAAGATGAATTTCATCATGCGAGACAAATTGGAGGAGCATTGACAAGGACGAAAGACATGACAGTATATTCATAAGAACCAAAGCTTGTTCTGAATGCTGTCTTGGGGATATCCTCTTCACGAACGCGAATCTGGTGAAACCCATCCAGAGGTCAAGCTTGGAGAACACCTTTGCACCTTTAAGTTGCTCGAATAGCTCATTGTTGTTGGGAAGTGGATACTTGTTCTTAATTGTCTTATTCAATGGACGGTAATCAATGCAAACTCGGTCCGTGCCATCCTTCTTCTGGACAAAAAGAACACCACAACACCATGGAGATGAACTCGGTCTGATCAAACCCAGACACTCTTGTTCATCAAGCTGTTTGTTCAATTCCTTCAGCTCCTTTGGTCCAAGCTTGTATGACGCTTGCTAACGGGTTCAGTACCAGGCTCAAGATCGATAACAAACTCAACTACCTGGTGAGGAGGCATACCCGGAGGCTCTTCTGGAAAGACATCTTGGTACTAACAAACAACTGGAATCCAAGAAATTGCGTCTAACTCACCCTTCGCATTGAGAGAGAACAAATGAATAGTTTCATCCCGAGCGGCATCGATGATCACATCCTCAAAAGAGTGTGTCAATTTAATTTCCCTGGCAGCACAATTAAGGGAAGCCTTGTGCTGAGAAAGCCAGTCCATGCCAAGAATAAGATCAATAGCCGAGTCGCGAAGAACAAACTAGGAAGCCAGGAATTTATAATTGCCCATCTTGATGGTAACATCCGGAATCATCGTGGTAGCCCTCATTGAAGAGCCTAGAGAAAGAACTCCCATTTGTTTTCTCAACATCTCTGAAATGAAATCATGATTAGAAACAAATGGTCTTGACATGAAACAATGTGATGCACCAGTATCAAATAAATCTTTGGCTGGAATAGAGTTAACCGAGAGGTTCCCATGATCACATCTGAAGAATCCTCTGCTTGAGTTGCGTTCAACATGTTCACCTTTGCATTCTTTGGATTGCACTTGACGACCGAATTACTTGCTGACCTAACCGGAGGAGGAGGCGGAAGGCGCTTCTGGGTGCACTTGTTTGAGTAATGCCCTTTCATACCACATGTGACGCCCCGAGACCGTTGCGCCACGTGTCTTCCAGTTATTCGATGTCGTTGCCATGTCATTCGCTTGCGTGTTGCATCTTGTCATGTCATCATGTGCATTTCATCATCATGTTTTCAAAACTTGCATCAGTCCCGGTCTCCTCGTTCTCTCCGTTGTCCGTTCTAAGCCCAGACACACTTGCACGTGCCCGCGGCATGTCCGAGATAGTATTTTATAAGTGGCCGGAAAATGTTCTCGGAATGGGATGAGAGTTGGCGTGCGGTGTTGTTTTGTTGTTAGTAGGCCTCCTGCCAAGTTTCATCGCATTCGGAGTCCGTTTGATGCCCTAACGGATAACTATAGCGGCAGTATAGCTGGTGTAACGTCGGACGTTTTCGGTCTCCGGAAACAGTCGCCGGGCCTCTCTCTCTTCTCTTCTCTCAGCCTGAGACCTTCTGCACAGTCCACTACCTACCGCCAGATCCAACCTAAGCTCTCTCGTCAGCCCATGGCCCTCCTCCCGCGCGTGTCCGATAGCTGTCCCGGACCCGACCCGGACTATCGCTACTGTTGGGTCCGGATCAACCCCAAACATCCCTAAATCATCATCGGTTTCTCTTTTGGACTCCCTAGCTATTTTATTCGTGACTGTCCGATTACGATCGGAGAGACCTAACCTCCCTAAGTTGATCTGACTTACTATTTATAGTCCACCCTTAGTCATTTTGGACAACCCTAAAAATTCTCCACCTTGTCCCATCCATCCAATTCCCCACGCCGCCGCCACTTTCCTTGTATTCAGCGTGGATCCAACCAGCAACCCCCACCTCTCCATCTCAGATCGACCCCACGCTCGATCGCGATTGGATCGAGAGCCTCCTCCTCCCTCTTCGATCCAGAGGAGTGGAGATCCTCCTTGCTCTCCCGAAGCCCCTGCCTCCTCTCTCGTCCAGCAGGAACAGTGCTGCCCCTCTCCTTCCCGTGCTTCCTCTCCTCTCGCCCGTCCCTGACCTCTCTCTTCCCCTTCGCAGGTGCTCCGCTCGCCATGGCCCCGAGCTCCGCCACACAAAGTCCGTCCCCGCGTCGTCCCTGCACCGGCGCCATCCAAGCACATTCTCCGGCCTCCGTCATTTTTCCCGCGTCACCGGAGATCGCGCCAAGTACAGCTCTGGCTCGTCCCTGCGTTGCAGCGAGCCGCCGCCTGTGTTGACCCACTGCTGCTCGCCTTCATTGAGCCGGCCAAGCCCCGGGAACGCCATGGCCGCCCCTCTTCTCCTCACGGGTCTTGGACCCCTGCGCCCCGTCATCGGCGTCCGGTGCCGCCATGGATTCACGCCAAGGATTCCTCACCTCCGCCCGGTTCCTCTCGCGCCATCACCCTGCTTCCCTGAATCGAACGACAAGACGAGGGCCTCATCGCACCCGTTGACCGCATCTCCTCCCTGCTTCCTCTTCACGCTCGTGGCCCACGCCTTCGCCTTGCCTTCGTGGGTCGGCCCACTGCAGCCTGCCCGCGGCTCAGATCTACAAGGCCCAGGGACCGCCTCTACATTGCCATCGACATGGGCCGCCAGATCCACAAGCCTCTCCGCAAACGGGTCGAAGCCCATGGGTGAGCCGCCCCCAGCGCCTGCCCTGTTTCAGTTTCGGCCCGCTTAATGTTTTTTTTCTTGGACGAATTTAATCATTATCTAGAAAACTGTTGTTTTACAGCAAGGCCCCTAGACTTCATGCATCTAATAACTAATTAACCATGCATCGGATCTAAATAAATTATATATGAAACTTTCTTAGAATTTTGTGTGGATTCATAATTTGCCACTTTCATGCATGTTTAAAATGCTGTTTGGTCAATTTTGCTCCTATGCCATGTTAAAATGCTTTAATTCAGAACTTAATAACTGTAGCTCGGTTTTTAATAAACTTTATATGTAAATGGGGTGGAAAAATGCCTAGTTTAACATGGTGGCCTCACTTTGCATGTTTAATAACATTTAATATTGTTGGGTACATAAACGAGATCGAACTAAATAACTTGTCGTGGTGTTTCGTCAATATGCAACGGAGTTGCATATTGAGCTCCACTTAATTTGTAGGGTTGTTTGTGCACTTTGCCATGCCATGCCTCATTAAACCAGACATGCATCATACTTGTTTGCACATCATGACATGCTTATGTGATGTTTGTTCACTATGTTCTCTGCTTTCTTTCCGGTGTACTTCTTCTCGGTAATCCGGTAACGTCGCGTTTGTGAGGACCCGTTCGTCTACGTCCGTTTGTCTTCTTCATGGACTTGTTATTCTTCCTTGCGGGATCTCAAGCAAGATGACCATACCCTCGAAATCACTTCTATATTTGCTTGCTAGATGCTCGCTCTTTTGCTATGCCTATGCTGCGATACCTACCACTTGCTTATCATGCCTCCCATATTGCTAAGCCAAGCCTCTAACCCACCTTGTCCTAGCAAACAGTTGTTTGGCGATGTTACCGCTTTGCTCAGCCCCTCTTATAGCGTTGTTAGTTGGAGGTGAAGATTTGGAGCTTGTTCCTTGATGGAACATGGATATTTTGTTGGGATATCACAATATCTCTTATTTAATTAATGCATCTATATACTTGGTAAAGGGTGGAAGGCTCGGCCTTATGCCTGGTGTTTTGTTCCACTCTTGCCGCCCTAGTTTCCGTAATATCGGTGTTATGTTCCTGGATTTTGCGTTCCTTACACGGTTGGGTTATAATAGGAACCCCTTGACAGTTCGCCTTGAATAAAACTCCTCCAGCAAGGCCCAACATTGGTTTTACCATTTGCCACCTAGACTTTTCTTTCCCTTGGGTAGGCCTACCCAAGGGTCATCTTTATTTAAACCCCCGTGCCAGTGCTCCTCTGAGTGTTGGTCCAACCTGTCAGCTGCCAGTGGCCACCAGGGGCAACTCTGGGCTGGCCTACCGGAACCTTGGATAATCCGGTGTGCCCTGAGAACAAGATATGTGCAGCTCCTATCGGGATTTGTCGGCACATTCGAGTGGCTTTGCTGGTCTTGTTTTACCATTGTCGAAATTTCTTGTAACCGGGATTCCGAGCCTGATCGGGTCTTCCTGGGAGAAGGAATATCCTTCATTGACCGTGAGAGCTTGTGATGGGCTAAGTTGGGACACCCCTACAGGGATTTAAACTTTCGAAAGCCGTGCCCGCGGTTATGGGCAGATGAGAATTTGTTAATGTCCGGTTGTAGAGAACCTGAAACTTATCTTAATTAAAACGCATCAACCGCGTGTGTAACTGTGATGGTCTCTTCTCGGCGGAGTCCGGGAAGTGAACACGGTGT